>NC_142012.1:72061559-72386559 GCF_049901735.1 Notechis scutatus
ACATTTGTGAATGCATGATAACTTTTGCTTCAGAAATCTAGAGATATTATTCTAGAGACATTAATACAACAGGAAAAGATGGTTAAAATGTATCATTGAAACTTATAAAGCATTTGCATCAGTTATATTAATGAGGGCATATCAGTTAAACGCGAGGAAATCAGGAAATTCAAGCAGTTCAAATGAGTATAAAGATTTATTGCAAGCTTCAGTTCTCTACAAGAATCTGATCAATTAATGGTCAAGGGAAATGAGTTTGGCCTCTCCCTCAGGCTCAGTCTGGTCATCTACTACAATATCATTCTGGAAGTACTTAACGAACTAAGAAAAGATCCCACCTTTTTCAATGTGCCTCTTGCTCCCTTCTTCACGTTTTGTCAATTTTAACTCAATTTTATTGTTAATATTTCTTGTTTTAATACTTTAATGCAGGGGTCCCCAACCACTGGGCCGCGGACCGATACCGGTCCATGGATCACTTTGTACTGGGCCGCAAAGAAAATAAAAATAAAATAAAAATGGCGGCTTTCTTCGCCTTCGGTGAATGCTGCTGGGATCAGGGATCAAGGACACAAATGAAAGAAGGGGAGGGAGGAAGCAACCGAAGCCTGTGAGCCTCTGGCTCAGTGGCTTCGGTTTCCTCCCGCCTCATTCCTCTCTCAGTCGCTCTCTCGCTCCTCCACCAGCCCAGGAAGAAACTGCTTCAAAGCCGGCAGGGTGGCTTTTCCTGTCGGCGCAGCTCCCCCGAAGCGCCCGTTCACCCCCACCCCGCCGCCAATCAATCCAGGTTCAATCCAGTGCTCCGTTCTGCCTGCCTGCCTGCCTTCGTTTGTTTCGAGCAGCTTCGGCTGAGAATAATAACTATTCGCCTCTTTTACTCAGCCGAAGCTGCTCCGAAACAAACGAAGGCAGGCAGGCAGGCAGAACGGAGCACTGGATTGAACCGTGTGCGGCAGGGCGGGGCGGGGGTGAACGGGCACTTCGGAGGAGCTGCGCTCCGAAACCACCAGAAACGAAGGCAGGCAGGTAGAACGGAGCACTGAATTGAACCGCGGGCGGCGGGGTGAGGGTGAACGGGCGCTTCGGGGGAGCTGCGCCGACAGGAAAAGCCACCCTGCAGGCTTCTTTGAAGCAGTTTCTTCCTGGGCTGGTGGAGGAGCGAGAGAGCGACTGAGAGAGGAACGAGGCAGACACCTGAGGGAGGGAGGGAGACACCTGAGGGATGGGTCTGATGAAGGCAGGGCCGAGAGGCGGTTGCAATGAGTCGCTCAGGGTTGCAATGAGGAGGCATTGGCACTCCCTGAACTTGGTGGTTTGCTGGCAGACGTTTTATTACCCGACTAGGTAACAACATCAGATGTTACCTAGTCAGATAATGAAATGTCTGCAAGCAAACCACCAAACTCGGACCCCCGGTCCTTGAAAAAGTGTTTCTGCGTGAAACTGGTCCCTGGTACAAAAAGGTTGGGGACCACTGCTTTAATGTTTTATCTTATGGGTTTTTACAATTATAAACCACCTAGAGCCCCTCTGGGTAAGATGAGTGGCACATAAGTTTAATACATAAAAAAGAATAAGAATAAACTATGGTAATTGCACCAATGGAATAGTTCTTGAAATGAACTAAGAAAAAATACAGGGAATCTCATGGTAAAGCTGGAAACTTACTATCCTACCAGCTGAAGTAAAAACAGTTGAATGCTATTTCAAAAATCCAGTCTAAAGTCTGTCAGTTATAGACAGCACTATTAAACATATATTTCAGCAGTCCCCAACCTTTGCGGCTTGGAGGCCCAGGTGGGAGAGGGAAAGAGGGGAACTGGGTTCCGGCCTACCGCTCACATGGCCCAGTTACAAATAAGCCAGGCCTGGTAGCGGCTAGGGACTCCTGATATAGATAATACCTAATTATATACATCTGATTCCTTTGTAATTTTTAAACCAATTGTAAAATGTTGAGGAGCATCAGAAATGGAATATTTCTCAAGCAAGGGTTGACTGGGCTTCAGTTTGGTGGATGAAGGGCCCGTTTTTAATAACTCTGTCAAAGGGAGGGCAACCTCGGCAAAAGAAGGAATGAATTGTCTATAGAAATTGGCAAAACCCAAAAAGCTTTGAAGTTGCTTTCGTGTTTTGGGGGGTTGCCAGTACAGCGCGGCTTTCACTTTACCAGGGTCCATCTCAATTCCCTGGCTGGATATTCAGTAGCCTAAGTAATCCAGCGACTCCTTGTGAAATTCGCATTTTGAGTTTTACATATAACTTGGTGGCCAAAAGTTTTTTCAGGATTTGTCTGACCAATTTGACATGTTCCTCAATGGTTTCGCTGAATATAAGATGTCAATCAGGTAGACAAAGACCCCCTGGTACAGGTGCGGATGTAACACTTCATTGATTAGTTGCATAAATACTGCAGAGGCCCCATGAAGTCCAAAAGGCATGACTCGCAATTGGAAACTGTTTTTTTAAAGGCTGTTTTCCATTCATCTCCCTCTTTTATGCGGACTCGGTAGTAAGCTTCTCTCAGATCTAGCTTGGTGAAGACCTTGCCTTTTGACAGGTGGTTTAATAAGTCCTTCATAGGGGGCAAGGATACATGTTTTTGACGCAAATGGCGCTCATGCCCCTAAAATCAACACATAATTTCAACCCGCTATCTTTCTTTTCTTTGAACAGCACTGGAGTGGCCAACTTAGATTTGGCAGGTTCAATGAAACCTCTGTCCAAATTGCTATCGATATATTTCCTCAATTCAATCATTTTAGCTGGTGTCATGGAATACATCTTTGGTTTTGGTAGTCTTGCCCCGTGTTCTAATTCTATAGCACAATCAGTGGCTCGTCAGCGGTGGCACGAAATAAGCATCGCCCAGTCTACGGGAGTCTGTAGGTCGGGTTCTAAAGTCCTCAGGCCCACCATCTTCGCCATCTTTTGATATCTTCGACATCTTCACTCCAGTCATCATTGGTGAAGCATCTTGTGCTGACAGCAAGTGTGTTCATGCCTGGTAAGGGAACAGTGTAGATCCAAGCCTTGGTCGACTCAGGGGCCACAGCCAATTTCATGGAAGCTCACTTTGTTGAGCAGTGGTTCATTCCCCAGCAACAGGTGTCCCCGCCAGTAATGGTGGAGACGATTGATGGTCAGTCCCTTCGTTCGGGACCTGTGGTTGCTGCAACCAAACCCCTTTGCATGTGTATTGGGCAACATGTGGAGGAATCCATGTTCTACTTTGCTGCAGAACCTCATTTTCCGGTGGTGCTGGGCTTGGAGTTTACAGGTCCACGATCTGCAGATTACCACAATGCGACCAACTCTGGTTCTGACAGGGAGAATATCTGACCCACCAGCAATTTTGCATCGGGCAACAAGTAAATTGGAGACTCATATGACTGATGCGGAGGCAACTGATCCGCCGCCTCCTTCTCCCCAAACACATCAGCGAAGTCCACCAACTCCGCAGGTAGATCCAAGTCCACGGACGTCGCCACACCCCTGCACAGGAGCGCAAACAATGGTTGGCACACTTCCTATCAAGAAACTGCACCACTCCAGACGACCAGATGTTTTATTGACAAGAACCTCCGGAAAGGGTTTATCCGGGCTTCTACCTCTCTCTTGGCTACACCGGTTCTTTTTGTTAAAAAGAAATCAGGGGAACTAAGTCTGTGCTGTGATTACCGCAAGTTGAATGCAATCACAGTGAGGAATCAGTACCCGCTTCCCCTCATCCCTGAACTGATTGAGCGGCTTTGTCAAGCTAAACTCTTCACGAAGTTGGACTTGCGGGGGGCCTACAACCTGGTTCGCATTCATGCAGGAGACGTGGAAGACGGCTTTCCAGACAAGGTACAGTCATTTTGAGTATACGGTGATGCCTTTTGGATTAACCAATGCTCCAGCTGTATTCATCCGTTTCATGCACGTCTTCCGTGATTTATTGGATCAATTTGTGGTTATTTATCTAGATGACATTTTAATTTACTCGGACTCCTTGCAGGAACACTGGCAACATGTGCGGCTGGTTTTGCAATGCTTGCGTGATAACCACCCGTTTGCTAAGCATGAGAAGTGTCAGTTTGCACAAACCATGATCGACTTCTTCGGTCATCGTATTTCACCTGCGGGAAAAAGTTGAGTTGTTACAGGCGTGGGAACCTCCACAGCGGGTTAAGGATGTGCAGCGATTGTTGGGGTTCGTGAACTACTACCGCACATTTATTCCCCGCTTTGCTGCCTTGACTGCTTCCCTTTCTAATCTGCTCAAGAAAGGGGAGAAGTTCCATTGGGGTGCTGAGGAGCAGGCAGCTTTCAAAGCGCTGAAAGTCGCCTTTGCTTCCAAGCCTATCCACAAACACCCTGATCCATTCCAGCCGTTTGTGGTGGAAACAGATGCTTCCGATGTGGCTGTTGGTGTGGTGCTCCTCCAGGCCTATGCTCCCGCAGGCACCTTGTTCCCTTGCACTTATTATTCCCGGAAGTTGTTGGCTCCAGAACGCAAATATACGATTTGGGACAAGGACCTATTGGCGGTTAAGGTCGCTTTTGAGACATGGCGGCACCACCTGGAGGGGGCTCGTCACCAGATTGAGGTTCGGACGGATCATTGCAATTTGGAACACATACGTACAGCTCAGACATTGAACCAGGTGAGATGGTCGTTGTTCTTTGCCCAATTTGATTTCTGGGTGACAAGTGGGTGGAATCAACGTGCTGATGCACTACCCCGGAAGCCTGAATATACCCGAAGGGAGGACAAAATCTTGCCCTGGACGGTGATTCCGTTGGAACGGTTGGTGGCTACTGAGGAACATGTGGACCTTCGAGTGAGGATTCAGGAGGCGCAGCGACAGGACCCATTTGTGGCAGCTCAGCATTGTGAATTGGATGAGAATGGGAGCAAGAGACTCCTTACGCATATATTGGGGTCCTGTTGCGGTTCTATGATCGCATTTACGTGCCTGCAGGTCCTCTTTGTGGCCTTATCCTACATCAGTGTCATGATAGTCTGGCAGCAGGACACTTTGGGGTGTTTAAAACACTGCACCTCATCTCAAGGACATTTTGGTGGCCGAGACTTAAGCATGATGTGTCGGGATATGTGGCATCCTGTGGGATCTGTCGACAGGCCAGGTACGCTCCTGGTGCGCCCCCTGGTCTCTTGCAGCCATTACCCATGACAGAAAGACCTTGGGGGGCAGTTTCATTGGATTTTATCACTAAATTGCCACCATCAAAGAGTGCTACAACCATTTTGGTGGTGGTGGATATGTTGACTAAAATGGCCCACTTTATTCCGTGTGCGGGTCTTCCTACGGCCAGGATAACGGCCCAGTTGTTTATCTCTCATGTATTCCGGTTGCATGGGTTACCAGACCGAATAGTATCAGATCAGGGGGTACAATTTACGGCACACTTCTGGCAGACCCTACTCGCGAAACTGCAGGTTCAGGCGTGTCACCCCGAAACTGATGGGGGAGCAGAGTGAATGCTATTTTGGAGCAGTACCTCCGCTGTTTCAGCAATACTCAACAACACAATTGGGTGGAAGTGCTGCCAGTGGCAGAATTCGTTTACAACAATGCTCAACATGCATCCACCCGTGTGCCCCCATTCTTTGCTAACTATGGTTTTCATCCACAACTTTTCCCTTTAGCCCCAGTTCCGGAAGTGGATACGTTCTTGCAAGAGTTAAAAGCTGTGTACCACATGGCTTGAGACCAACTAGAGAGAGCCAAGGAGGACTACAAATGCTTTGCAAACCAACATCATCACGACGTTCCACCATTAGCGATAGGCAATCAAGTTTGGCTCTCTACTCGATACTTACCAATGACGCAGCCATCAAAAAAGCTCAATCACCATTACTTGGGACCTTTTCTGGTCGAGGCGGTGATCAATCCTGTGGCTTTTTGTCTCTCCCTGCCATGGACCATGCGTATCCATCCTGTTTTTCATCACTTCCTGTTAGTCCCTGTATCAGCCGACAGCCCGCATAGATCAGCTCCACCACCGCCGGGCCCGGTAGCCCCTCAGGGAGAGGGGGAGTATGAAGTGGATAGCATCCGAGATTCACGCCAGTTGCAGGGCCCATTTCAGTATTTGGTGGCATGGAAAGGTTATGGACCAGAGGACTTCACCTGGGTCGATTCCACTGATGTTCATGCTCCTGGTTTGGCCCATGACTTCCATGCTCTGTTTCCTCAACATCCTTGTCCGCCTGGTCCCCGGGGAGGGGGCCCTGCGGGGGGATAGTGTCATGCCCCTGGTGGAGACTGACTCTGAGGGAGAGGAACAGCCAATGGGGTGGAAGTGTGGCTCCAGAGGTTGTGGAGGAGGCTGGGGAAGGGTAGAGGCCGGCTGAGCAGTCAGAGGAGGATCCAGGCCCATACCCTATCCATCCTAGGGCATGCAGGGAGGAGATCAGGGAAAAACGTGGTCTACTCAGGAGGAGAGGGTCATGATCCTCTTCATGGGTTGCAGGTGTGAGACCTGCATAAGAGTTTGGACCTGCGTGCTAGCAAACGCTGAAGACAAAGAGTGGTTTTTCCTGGACGAGGTTTATCTTGGTTGGCGTTCTTCCAATGGACTGTACCTGATTATCTTCTTGAAGTTTCTAATTAATTATCCTGGTCTGTCATGGAGCTTTCTTCATTGCAGTTTGTTTTTGGTTTTTGCTTTGTTATCTGCTCTTTAATTTTGAACTATATTTCTTTTGTTTGGAATGTTATTTTGAAAATAATTTAATCTCCAACTGTGAACAGTTGAACAGTGAAGCCAAGTTGAAGGCATTATAGGACCTTTATTTACGTTCTGGTTTTTGTTATGTTTGTGGTACACTCCGGGTCATCACACCCCATGTCAGGCACCACTAACTTCACTTTAACGGTAAAAGGTGTGATTGGTGCACTCACCATAGGATCGTCAGTGGGTTGTCCAAGGAGGCTGTGTTGATCTGGAAGTTTGTTGCTCCCTTCTGCGTGGAGCGGACCTTCTATGGTGTGTCTAGCAAAGCGGTTAGTGTCAGGCGGCTTTCCTTGACTTTTCCACCCCCTGGCGGCTGTATCAGTCCTCAGTTGTGGAGCTTGTGGAACAGGTGCAGCTGCTCTATGGCCACCCTGGCCACAACAATAACACTTTATCATTCTGGTGGTTTGGGTAGAAGCAGTTTCAGCAGGTCTGGTCAGCTGTTGCCTGGCCACAGCTCTCCTAGGAGGGCCTTCAGATAGGGGTCTTTTTTGTTGGTTGATGTCACGGTCTAAATTGAGGATGGCCGCATACCACGTTTTCAGGGTCTCTGGTACTCCCCTAATGTTGCAGGCCTTCTTTACTTTTGGGTCAATGGCATTTTTTAAAAAGTGCAAGATTAATTTTTCAGGCCAATCTATGAGGTGGCTTGCGACCCTTCTAAAGTCCCATATAAAATCTGATAAGGGTCGCTTGCCCTGTTACATTTCCATTAATTTGTCCTCATTTTCAGCCACTCTGTCTCGATTCTCAAATCTGAGCCTCAATTGAAGAAACGCATTGACATCCTGTAGTTCTGGGGCCTGTCCGTAGTGCAATTGCGCCACCCAGGCAGAAGCATCCCTCTCATTCATCCCATATGTTATTGCAGTAACTAAATTGCATTTGGTTGCATATCGGTCTCCAAATTGGTCTATGTGAGTATTGAGTGAGGAAATAAGATAAATATTCATGGCACCCCTTAAAATTGGCCTGAACTGCATCTGAGGGTTGGTACTCTCTGGAAGAAGGGCATCTGCAGGGTTGCTCTGAGTGGGGGCTGATCAGGGACTTGCCATGAAGAGGCCGGTTGTTGCCTCGTTCCCTGCATGAAGAAAGGAGGGGGGGGGGGGTGGCTGCTTCCTGCTGCCTGTACAGATCCCTGTGTTGGGAAGGGATCACTGATTCTCTCTGGGGCCAGGGCATTGCTGGTGCTGGCATCCACTGGTACTGGATCTACCCTTGACCAGGATAAAATCCCCACCCTGGAGGGATACTTCCTGCAGGGGGTAAATTTCCTTCTGGGTGGGGGGGAGAAGGACCTGGAGATTGCAACATACCTGTTGTAGTCTGTATCTCTCGTGTCTCCCTTGTAATTCGATCCTGTTGGCCTTCCAATATAATTGGAACTCCATACCTCCAATATGCCTCCTTTGCAGTATGTAAAAGGCTTGATGGAATGAATTCTCCAGGCAGCTTTTTCTCCAGTCCCGTCTGACAACTTCTCCAGGAATCTTTATTTGGGCCGGGCTCCTAAATCTTGCCTCTCTTCCACATGCCTTAACTTCTTCAAAGGGGGGCTGGGGGATTCAATTAATCTTCCAGTGCCCCCCACCATGCCCTTCTGTCTCACCTCCCATGTTGGCTGATTCTTTGGATTGATCCACTGTTGGAACAAATCCTGGGGTTCAGCATCCCTGGTAGCTCCCTCTTGGGAGAGCTGAAAGTTGTTACAGTTCCAGATTATTGTCAGCATTCCAAGGAAGATCCATTCCTGTCAGTAACTCCAAGACACACGCCATCTCAAAGTACTTTTATTAGAACAGTACCTGGCACATACTGGAGAAATCTGAAACTAAATCTTCCCCACTTCCCCACAAAGTCCCAAACTACAACCCATCCCCTTTTTTCTTCATCACCAGATCACATGCACCAATCCCAAAGTAAGTTTTAATTCTTTCTGCACCACACTCTTGAACTATCAAAATAATATATTTTGTCTACTAAAATAATATATTTTGTCGCCATTGTGGCTGTACTCCTGGTTGAGTGCAGTTATTCTGCCTGGCAGCAGTATTGACTGGATCTCATAAATCTTTGTAATACATGCTCTGATCCACTGATCTATGATTGATTGATGGCAAAACTTTTTGACCTGAAGAACCAGGTCTGATTGATATGAACAATGTTTCCATTTCCTAATTTTCTTAATATACACTGCTCAAAAAAATAAAGGGAACACAAAAATAAAACATCCTAGATCTAAATGAATGAAATATTCTTATTAAATACTTAGTTCATTACATAGTTGAATGTGCTGACAACAAAATCACACAAAAATTATCCATGGAAATCAAATTTAGAAACCCATGGAGGTCTGGATTTGGAGTTACACTCAAAATTAATGGAAAAAAACACTACAGGCTGATCCAACTTTGGTGTAATGTCCTTAAAACAAGTCAAAATGAGGCTCATTAGTGTGTGTGGCCTCCACATGCCTGTATGACCTTCCTACGCCTGGGCATGCTCTTGATGAGGTGGCAGATGGTCTCCTGAGGGATCTCCTCCCACACCTGGACTAAAGCATCCCCCAACTCCTGGACAGTCTGTGGTGCAACATGGCGTTGGTGGATGGAGCGAGACAAGATGTCCCAGATGTGCTCAATTGGATTCAGGTCTGGGGAACGGGCGGGCCAGTCCATAGCATCAATCCCTTCATCTTGCAGGAACTGCTGACATACTCCAGCCACATGAGGTCTAGCATTGTTGTGCATTAGGAGGAACCCAGGGCAACCGCACCAGCATATGGTCTCACAAGGGGTCTGAGGATCTCATCTCAGTACCTAATGGCAGTCAGGCTACCTCTGGCGAGCACATGGAGGGCTGCGCGGCCCCCTAAAGAAATGCCACCCCACACCATTACTAACCCACTGCCAAACCGGTCATGCTGGAGGATGTTGCAGGCAGCAGAACGTTCTCCACAGCATCTCCAGACCCTGTCATCTCTGTCACATGTGCTCAGTGTGAACCTGCTTTCATCTGTGAAGAGCACAGGGCGCCAGTGGCGAATTTGCCAATCTTGGTGTTCTCTGGCAAATGCCAAACGTCCTGCACGGTGTTGGGCTGTAAGCACAACCCCCGCCTGTGGACGTCGGGCCCTCATACCACCCTCATGGAGTCTGTTTCTGACCGTTTGAGTAGCCACATGCACATTTGTGGCCCGCTGGAGGTCATTTTGCAGGGCTCTGGCAGTGCTCCTCCTGTCCCTCCTTGCACAAAGGCGGAGGTAGCAGTCCTGATGCTGGGTTGTTGCCCTCCTACGGCTTCCTCCATGTCTCCTGATGTACTGGACTGTCTTCTGGTAGTGCCGTGCCTCCATGCTCTGGACACTACGCTGACAGACACAGCAAACCTTCTTGCCACAGCTCGCATTGATGTGCTATCCTGGATGAGCTGTACTACCTGAGCCACTTGTGTGGGTTGTAGACTCTGTCTCATGCTACTGCTAGAGTGAAAGCACCATCAGCATTCAAAAGTGACCAAACTATCAGCCAGAAAGCATAGGAACTGAGAAGTGGTCTGTAGAACCACTCCTTTATTGGGGATGTCTTGCTAACTGCCTATGCTTTCCACCTGTTGTCTATTCCATTTGCACAACAGCATGTGAAATTGATTGTCAATCAGTGTTGCTACTTAAGTGGACAGTGGACTTGTGATTGACTTGGAGTTACATTGTGTTGTTTAAGTGTTCCCTTTATTTTTTTGACCAGTGTATGTATTGCCCTCCTTATGTCCAAAGAATGCCACTTCTTTTCTAAGCTATGGACTGGGTTCGGGTAGAAGTCTGGTAGCACTATCTCCTGAGCTCTATGGAATGTGGAATTCACCTTGGGAATGAAAGTTGGATCCAGTCTTAATACTACTCTGTTTGGGTGGAATATGCAAAGATCCTCCTTTATGGATAAGGCCGCTAGTTCGGATATCCTTCTGGCCAACGTTATGGCCACTAGGAAAGCCACTTTAAGGGTGAGCGAATGCAAACTAACTGACCTCAGTGGTTCAAATGGCTCTGTTATAAGCGTCTTCAGCACCTTAAGTCAGGTCCCAGGTGGGGTACCTGTGTATTACTGGTGGCCTTAGGTTGGTTGCTCCCCTGATCAACATGCGGACCAGTGGATGCTGTGCAAGGGATTTCCCACTATCGCTGCTACCTGCCTACGTAAGGTGTTGGGAGTCAGACCCTATTCCAGGCCCTCCTGGAGAAAGTCCAGAACCTGTGTCACCGATACTGTGGTTGGGTTGTTATGTTTCTTAGAACACCAACCCCAAATGCTTTCCAAGTAGCATCATAAATCCTATTGGTTGACGGCCTCCTAGAGGCTTGGAGTGTTTGTATTACGTTGGTTGAACATTCTAACTGTCTCAGTGTGGCCCTCTTAAGTGCCAGTCAATTGAAGCCACTGCGATTCTGGGTGTTGAACTGCCCCTGGTTCAACTCTATTCTGTCTGGGGGAATTCTCTATGGTCTTGCTACTGACAGATCTACCAGATCTGTGTACCACGACTGCCTGGGCCAGTGAGGCGCTACAAGTAAAACCTCTGCCTTTTCCTCTATCACTCTATTGATTATCCTCAGTATTAACAGAAGCGGGGGAAATGTTTAAAGTAGCCCCCTTGGCCACGGCCCTCAGAGAGCATTGGCCCTTTCCGCCCCCAGTGTTGGGAATCTTGAGTAGAATCTCGGAAGTTGCGTATTTGTTGGGGATGCAAACAGGTTCAGGACTGGTTTCCTGAACCTGTGTGACAGCTCCCTGAACAGTTCTGGGTGTAGATTCTGAGTGGTTGACAATTGTTCTGCTGAGTCAATCTGTCTGCACATTCTCCGATCCCGAGATATGTTCTTCTCTGATTGATGTTTCTCCGCCCAGCGGCCTAAATGCTCCACCTTTTGCATGAGTGCCTGGGAGTGAGTCCCCCTTGTCTATTGATATCTGCCTTGGCGGTCACATTGTCCATCAGGATCAGCACGTGCTGGCCTACTATCCTCGCCTTGAATGTCCTTAAAGAGAGATGCATGGCCTTGAGCTCCAGCCAATTGATATTGTTTCTGAGGTCTGTCTTGGACCACTGACCCTATGTGATTTGTACCTGGCAGTGGGTCCCCCAACCAACCAGGCTAGCGACTGTTGTGATGGACAGTCAGTTGGGTTCCTTGAACCCACATCCCTTGGTCATAGCCTGTGATCCCCACCACCAAGAATGAAGGGAATGCTTCACTCTTGGTGGGACCCCAACCTTGGTTCTCGCATTGCCTTGTCTGCTCTCTGGCAAGGTAACAGAAACCATTGTAAGGTTCTTGCGTGCAGCTGGGCCCAAGGCATTGGGATGCACAATATCATTTTCCCTAGTAGTTGCAAGAGTAAGTCCAGAGCCACCACTGGAGATGTGATCACCTGACCTATTCATTGCTTTTATGCTGTTCTGCTACTCCTGTGACAGATATACCTTTATTATTTGCTTTAACTGGAGCCGAAGCAAGTTTCCACTTGTGCTTCAAATCTGCCTGCCAATGGCGGAACCAAACTAGACAGCTGACTGTGACCGAAGCTGAAATAGCCTTGGTAGCGTACTTGACACCATTAAGTGTGGCGTCAGCAATCAACTCCATTGTTGCTATCAACTTGTTCAAGTCCTGTTGCAATCGAAGATCACCACGTAGCGCCCTTTCCTGCATCTGCCCGAAACATATCAGGGCTGCCTTGCTGAAGAATGAGGCCATTGAGGTTGCCTTCACTGCCCGTGCCTGGTGAACTTTTGGAGGGTCTGTTCCGACTTCTTGTCCTCTCCTTTTAGACCCTCTTCTGCATCATTGGCCAATACGGTTGCAGCTGCCACTGGCCCATCTATTGTTGGAACTTGAATCATTTCAGCCAGTTCCACATTATAATTCTTCCTCTCATTCCCACCTGGTGTTGGGAAAATCACTGAGCTGTCTAACTGCACCTCCATGACCTCCATGAACAGCTCTGGGGAAGGCACCACCTTGCTTTCCACTTTAGTTCTTGCAAAAAGCCAATCCTTGGGGTCTGAGGAATCTGGAGCAGGTTCCTCTGTTTGTGTGGCAATCTCCAAACCTGTCGCTACCTTGGCTTTACCTAACAGCATTTTAAATAGCTGCTGGCGAAATAGGCCTGTGAAAGCTGGGACCTCTGTCTCATTCTCTTCTTCATCAGAGAATGCTGTCTCCCTCTGTTCTTCCTCTCCTGAGGTTGAAGCCTCACTTTGGATGTATGATCGCATTGAATTTGATCTCTGAGACTCTAATTCCTCTCCCATCTCCCTGGCCAGTGAGGGCTGCCGTTTATCAGACCTTCTCTCATTATTCCCAAAGTTAGGTTGGATACATTTTCCCTCCCTAACCTCTGTAAGCATTTGTAACATTAGGGCTTTCATTTCCTCCCTAATGGTCTGTTCTCAGAGTTCTGCTGCTGTAGGGCTGAACTGGTCTCCATTGCCAGCCTTCTTCTCTTGAGGAAAGGCTCCCAGCTCTCACTGAATTCCTGAGAGCTTCCCTTCATCTCTGATACACTCTCTCTTTCAGACAAAGAGCTGGCTGACTACACTGCTCACTCGCTCACTCTGGTGTCGCCTCATGAGAGCAAGTTTCCTGTTGCTTTGTTACCATTGGCCTACTTGCTGAAGCACGGGAATTTCCATTCCTCTCCGCCTCCTTTTTAGCCCTTGCAAAGCTCTTTTCAATGGCCTTTTGTCTCCTTAAAGCATCCTTTTATCAGATTTGGACATTTTAATGAAGGGCTTTTCTCTCTCCTCAGCCTTTGATGTTTACTGGGCTCTCTGATTCCTTTTAAGATCTGTTCGGTCTGGTGATTCCTGGTCTTCCAAGCCTGCCTCCATCTCTGAAAACTTAGCCATATTGTCCCCCTTTGTTTTCTGGGACAAGCAACTTCGCCCTCACTGGAGCTCAGCTGGCGTGGTCTGTTACTTCCTGGCCGCTCTAGAGTATGCTCAGCCTCAATTGAGTATGGACTCTAGTCTCCTGCTTCATTGGGTCTTGCAGGGGTTACTTTTTAGAGTGTGCTTAGCCGCAACCGAGTATGGACTCTCTTAGTTTTTGGGGGAGCTTCTTCCTACCTTTTAAGGGCTTCACGAAGCATTTTTCTGCAGCCTGATGCCTGCTCTGCCCTTCCGGAGCTGCTGTGGCTTCCCTCTAAACACCTGTCAGCTGTTCAGCGGTTCCTGCTTATTCTTCACCCCTTCAGGATAGCATTTTCTTCAGGATAGCTGAGCACTTGCCTATTTACCCTCTGAACCCCTCTGTTCGCTCGCTTGTTACTGGATGGCCGAGCTCTCTCCCCTTCAGCTCCTCTAATTCAGGGTAGCCGAGTGCAAGCAGCTCGCTCTCTTTAAAACCGTGCGGCTTTTTTCTTCACCCTAAACAGTTGTTTAGCGCTCTCCCACTTTGCTAACGACCCGTGGATTCCCCGCTTGCCCGAGGTCTGCGTCTCTATCACTTAACCCACAGTTTGTAGGTTTTTAATTCCCCTTTCTCTGCACTGTTCATAGAGTCCAAAGCGTGATTTTCAAACTTTTCCTCTGAGCACTTTTGCATGAAGACTGAGTCAAAAACTGGACATGTGCAGTGGAAGGAGGCGGGACTAAGCTTTGATTGACTCAATCTTCAAGCAAGGAAGCAGAGACTATCCATGCTTTGGATTCTGCAACCCGTACCACTGAGGAAAAAGATAAATTTCAACAACTGTAGAATCAGACTGCAGCATAACAAAATTGACAACAGTGAAGGGGAGCTGAATACTTTCTGAACACACTGTATAAATAAATAAATGAATCTTATATTTAAGATATACTGTGACAAAAATAGCTAAAAACACATTATTATCAAAAGTTGAGATTTACAATTAGCTTGGATTGTAAAAAAATACTTGGGATGCTATTTTGTCTAAAATACATTGAATGAAATATGTTTGAATGCATAGAGAGACTGAACTGAGTATGTAGTCAAATTAACTTGTAGACTGACCACATTTCAACAGGAATTCCAATGATAATTCCTATTAGATATGTATGTTGCCCAGATTGATAAAACTCAAGAAAATTTTTATAGTGGGAAAAGGCTCCTTGATTTTTATGAAAATGGTAGGTTTAATGTAGCAGATTTTCAAGTTCATCACTGGACTTTTAATCTTATGTAGAATTTTTAAAAAATTGATTATCATTCCCTTTGGGCTTGTTTAGCAAATCAATTTGTGATACCCCTGAAATCATTTCAGGTTACTGGATCCGACATAAAAGATTAAAATTGCATATATTAACATAGGATCATTAATTATTGTAATTTCTCTTAAACACTTAACATTGAAAGATAAATTGTATTAGACAAATTTGGAGTTAATTAATACAATTCTTCCATTTCTAGTAACTTACCAAACGTACATGAGTACTCCATCTTGCACTGCGTTTTATGGCTCCTATTACTGTATTGATTTCACCTTGTACAATGTAAATATTCTTATCTACAATCCTGGCAGTCCTGAAACAGAGACATCAAGTTACTATTCCACCAAAAATGCATATTCTCTACATCTGATCAAATAATTAGGAAACAAATGCCCCAAAATAAACAGTTTGAAAAGAGACAGAAGACATTTTTTAGGGAAAGTAGCAATGATCTGAACTGAACCACAGCAGTCTGCTTTATATACTATAAATAATTGGTAGTTATTTGTTTGTCAACACTGAATTTACAAACTCATAAAAACTATAAAAACAGTTCCTTTCATACTTCAACACTGACATATAGGATTACAAAAAAGTGAGTGTTCTGGGCTGCATGAAGCCCAAAGGTTAGTTATGCCCCATTGCACTTCCTCACATTCTCATCTGTATCTCTCCTTCAATGCACTGCTAGATTTCTCATTAAATAGTCAGTTCAGAAATACTGCCATACTGTTTTTTTCCTATCTGATCTCAAGTAGGATATATCATCCTGCTTTCCCTAATGCATTTAATGCTACTTCTTGTTTTATTTTTTCATTCATGCCCGAAATTACGTAATTTTAGCCTACTTTTTGCTACTGTGTCTTCTATACTGCTGTTTCTCTTTCTCCTCCAATCCCACTTTCCACAAACATCTCTGTATCCTTCTTAGCATATTTTGCCTAGTATTTTTCTGACTATTTGTTTTTAATTTTTTCAAATCAATGCTTTTTTATTTAATTTATTAAATATATCATACAAATAAAACATATACATCTACAGTACAAAATAGATACCTTAAAAATAAAAATAAAAAAATGGAAAATAAAAAGATAAAAAAGAAATAAAAAAACTTCCCCCTTCATCCCGAGCAGTATAATCAACACTAAAAACTTATAATTATCTCTTAAAATACAACCAAATATCTCTTTATTCTATATCTTTAAAAAATTCTGCAGAACTTTTCTTGATGATAAAGGTAATCCTCAACTTACAATGGCAAATAGTCATAAAGCATGACAACATTACTTAGTGATGGCAATCCCCGTAGTCCTGGTAACTACTGTTAATTGAATCCCATAGTTGTTAGGAAGGCAACTTTCTGCCAGCTTCTCACAACACAAGTCAATGGGGAAGCCACTAGGAAGTTGCAAGTCCCAAGGTTTACAGGCAGGAAAGTGGCTGCTATCACACAGGGAGGAGGATTGGAAGGAGCACTCAAGAGGCACTGTGTAGGGGGTATGTGAGGACTGCCATGCAGGGCAGAGATAGTCCAGAGGGCACATCAGGAAGGGTGCACAGGAGTCAGCATGGGTCATGGAGGGTTGAAAGAGTGAGCAAGAGGCGTCAGACAAATTGGAAATGATGCACAAGAATGTACAAGAGGTGTTCTGCAGTCAGGGAGGGTGTCCAGGAGTACAGAGCAGGCCATGTTCATAGGACTGTGTGGGTGGCCAGCACAAGCGCATAGGGACTGTTTTATTACATTATAAACCATTCAGAATCATCTTCTCTCCCTAGAACACTCGACTGCTAGCAGACAAAATAAATATATGTGATATAGAATAACTAGAAACCAATTAAAATACATGACCAGTAGATATGTCACAAATAATGCATTAGATGCATCTGCAAGTATTTAATTTGCTAGTATCATCTCTTTAATTTGCTAGCATCATCCAAGTAGCAAGAAATACTCTGAAACTGTAGACCAGGGGTGTCAAACTCAAGGCTCGGGGCTCGGATCCAGCCCATGGGGTGCTTAGATCTGGCCCGTGGGGCTGCAATAGAAACAGCAAAGGACTGGCCCGTTGTCAAGCCTGAATCTGGCCGAGTGGTGGACGGTTCCTTTCCGGTGGGGGGTTTGTTTCTACCATGGGTTATTCTCACATGAATTCAGGTTGACAGTTTGGAGCTGAAGGAGGAGAGCAGAGGTGGATGAAGACTTCAGCCAAAACAACATAGTTAGCCGATGAGTCAGATACATTCCAATGGCAGGCTGGCCAGAGGAGGAGAGAAATCACCAAGCAACCAGCCCTTATCCTGATTGGACAGTGTGACATATTGTTTTAGAAAAAAATGAGAAACTTTAAGTGGGATGGAAAGTGCAGGAACTTTTAGTACCTTTTAGTAGGACCAGTTGCTGTCACCACCTGAGGAAGAGATGGGGCCCATCAACTCTGGGTGAGTTGAGGCCACAGGATTTCTTGGTGACGATGCGCAATCGGAGTGTGGGGAGCCTCCCAAGGGACTTCAGCAGGATGAGCCATGACCACCCAGGGCCGTAGCAGAGCCCACCAAGGCACCATGGAGAAGGCCGCTTTCCCGACTGCCCACAGCCCCAGCAGATGGCCGGTGCAGCCTGACGGGAACCGAAATCCGGGTTACGCTGGCCACATGCCCAGTAGCTCCTTGCTCCTCACCCACTTCAGCTGCCAGGGCCGGTCCACCCTCCCCACCAGCCTGCAGCCCCACCGCGGATCAAATACTAGCCTCCAAAGTGCCAGCTCATCCACGGCTAGAAGCTTTCACCCTGTCTGTGGAATCCTTAAGCAATGGCCCCAAGGGAATCACCAGAGCAACCCAGCGAGGGAGGAGGCAACTCACACGGCTACCCATGTCCCCCCAGAGGGGCTGGGAACTGCCTGAATGGGATTACCACCCCAGCTGTGGCTGGATCCAGTTGCAATGGGTCCTTACCTCAGACCCGCCTCTGCCTCCTGCGCCAATTCCTTTGTCTCACCAGTCGGCAGCCCAGGCGCCCAACCAAAGAGGCGCCCACTTGGTCAACAATTCGCCACTGGGAACCCTGGGAAAGGGCTGAGATATCCCCCCCATGGCCAGCTGAGGGGCCCGTAGAGCTGCCGGGAGCCCTCACTCCCAATCCCACACCAGAGTCGAAAGCCCCTGATCTGACCAGGCCAAGGAGAAAACTGTGCAGGAGGAGGAAAAGAGGAAAACTCACCCGCCAGGCTACAGAGGTCCCCACCCCCCGCCCAGCTGAGGGAGAGGGAACGCCCGTGACCTATGACAGCGACAACAAAGGTGAAGATGACCTGATAATGAGTGAAGCCATTTGCCATTATTAAATTGAAGATAACAGCGCCAAACTCAGGGGTAAGTGAAGGCCGTAATTGACATGGGCTGTACCTGCTGCCTGATCAACCTACCCACTGTCCTAAAGCTGAGGATCCAAATGAAGATGACCCGACCCGTACAGTTTCAGCAGGTCAATGGATCATTGATAGGTGGTGCCCCTGCCACCCTCCTTACCAAGCTCATAAGACTGGAAATGGGTCACCACAGAGAGCGCCTCCACTTTATGGTGGCACCAAAGATGAGAGAGGTGGTGATCCTGGGGCTGAAGCTGGACAAGTTGGAACCTACCATCACATGGAAAGATGGCTACAGAGAACTGAAAATAGGGATAGGTGCTCACCCCCCTCGTCTATTTACCAGAGGACAGGCTGCCCAGCCACGGGATGACACTAACTGGAAGAGAAAGCTGCTGCTGCCTCACAACCGCTCCCAGGCACCCCCCAAATCCCGAGAGTGTATCAGAACCTAGCAGTGGTATTCAGCGAGGAGGTGCTAAACTTGCTGTGCTGTAGAGTTCGTGCCAGGGGCTAAACTACCCAAGCCAAATATGCACTCCATGACCCCAAAAGAGATGAAAGAGCTTGTTGTTATGTGGGAGAAGAGAAATAAGACAAGTTCACACTTCCTAAATCATCGAATAAGAGAGGCACTATTGGGAGATCTGGAATAGAATCAGGGAAAAAAATTACATTAAAATACCAGGCTGGATTTCCACTATGGAAGCTATGATCTACCCAAATACTTCAGATATAAATAAAATGATTAGATATAACCAATTATTAGATGATCTTTTAAAATTCGACAGAGAAGAGGAGGCGGTGAAACCAATGATAACCTGCATGAAAAAAATTGGATACAGTATACAATTAGATTGGGAAAGATTATGGACCAAAAATTATAAATTAACATTGGTAGCCTCATACACTATAAAGAAAATCTGTACAAAATGTTTTATCACTGACATCTAGCACCAGCGAGATTGGCTAAAATTTACCCAAATTTAAAACCAGAATGTTGGAAATGTAAAAAGAAACCTGGTACATTCCTTCATATGTGGTGGACCTGTCCAAAAGCGAAGCAATTCTGGAATAAGATAAAAATCTGGTTACAGGAAATAACAAGACTAAAGATAGTACCAAAACCTGAAATGTTCCTACTAGGAATAACTAAAGGTAAATATACAAAAAATATTGAATGTTTAATGATATTAACAGTGGCCAGGATATTATATGCTCAAAATTGGAAATTAGATGACATGAGTATAAAAAAAGTAACGGATTGCGCAGAAATGAACAAATTCAAAAGGGAATTGCAGGAGAGGGAAGAAAAAGAATATGGCCTGGGAAAATGGGCGTTGGTTCTTACCTGACACGCCATTTCTCTTGGAGCTGCGAGGATCATCCAGAGAGTGTCTTCTGCTGTTGTAGGCTGAGCTAATTCTTGAGGAAAGCTCCTCCTTCCGTCACGTGACTTCCTTAGAGCGTTCCCCCAGTTTATGCGAAGACGAGAGGAAACAGGAATTCGTGCTCTCATCTGACTAGACTTGAAGGTTCATTGGCCGAAACAAGACCCCACCAGACGGTGAAAGAAAAGGGAGGGGCTGGATGATCCTCGCAGCTCCAAGAGAAATGGTGTGTCAGGTAAGAACCAACGCCCATTCTCCTTAGAGCTGCTCGGATCATCCAGCTGGGCCTGTCCTACGGGAGGGGCGCCGTCTGGTCTGCAGTCCCCTCGGGTTCCCTGAGAACCCTCTGTAGAACCCTTCTACCGAAGGAAGCCTCAGCTGAGGCATACCTGTCAATCCTGTAATGCCAAATAAAGGGTGACGGGGAGGCCCACGTCGCTGCCCGGCAAATGTTGATTACTGGAGCCTGGGTAGCCCAGGCAGCTGACGTAGCCGCGCTCCTAGTGGAGTGAGCCGTGATACCCCTGGGCACCTGGAGAGCCTGAGCCTGATATGCTTTGGCAATGGCCGCCCTTATCCAACGACCTATAGTGGTAGGAGGAGCCTTGAGCCCCTGTGACTTTGGTTGGAAGGATACAAACAGGGCTTCGGACTTACGGAAGGTCTCAGTACGTTTAATGTAAATCCGCAAGGCACGTCTGACGTCCAGAGTGTGCCAAAGTCTCTCCCTTTCATGAGTTGGCCTGGGGCAAAAATTGGGGAGGATAAGTTCTTGAGCCCTATGGAACACCGAATTAATCTTGGGCAAGAAGAAAGGGTCAAGCCGGAGGACCACGCAGTCGGGGTGGAAGACGCAAAGGTCTTTCCTAACAGACAGTGCAGCGAACTCTGATATCCTACGGGCTGAAGTGATCGCTACCAGGAAAACTACTTTGTAGGATAGGAACTGAAGTGAAACCTCTCTTAAGGGTTCGAAGGGTGGCTTTGTGAGGGAGGTAAGGACCCTGTTGAGGTCCCAGGTTGGATACCGGTGAAGGGCCGGAGGACGCAGATTTGTGGCCCCCTTCAGAAAGGCTCGAATACGGGGATGGTGAGAGAGGGAACTGCCTTCTCCACCGGAGATGACTGTAGACAAGGCAGCTACCTGACGTCTTAGCGTGTTGGGGGACAGCCCCTTACTGAGACCCTCCTGGAGAAAGTCAAGCACTTGGGCAATGGAGGGGGTAGTTGGGTCAATAAGAAGCTTGACACACCATTTACTAAAAATGGTCCAGGTGGCGTCGTAAATCCTTGTAGTTGAGGGTTGCCTGGCTGCTAAAATGGTATCAATGACTTTGTTAGAGAGGTTTTCCCTCTTCAAACGTTCCCGCTCAACCTCCAGACGGCTAGTTGAAGCCATTGGGGGTTAGGGTGGAGAAGGGGACCTTGGGACAGGGAGATTCTGTCTGCTGGGATTCTCCAGGGAGGGGCTACTGATAGGCTGCGGAGGTCCGCGAACCAAGGGCGACGGGGCCAATAAGGTGCTACCAGAATCAGTTCCGCCCTCTCTTGAAGGACCTTCTGAAGGACTAAGGGCACCAGCGCCAGGGGAGGGAAGGCATAAAGGAGGCCCGTGGGCCACGGACACCGAAGGGCGTTGTGGTCCTCCGCCCCTGGGGAGGGGAATCTTGAAATGAACCTTGGAAGGTGGGTATTGAGGGGGGAGGCGAACAGGTCTACCACTGGAAGCCCGAAGATGTATGCCGCCTCCCTGAATAGAGCTGGATGGAGGCGCCACTCCGACTGGTCTATGGTGGCCCTGCTCAACCAGTCTGCTCGGGTGTTGGAGGAGCCCGAGATGTGGTCCGCCCTGAGAGAAAGGAGGTGAGACTCCACCCATCGACAGAGGCGCTCGGCCTCACTCATTAGGCGGAATGATTGCGTGCCCCCCTGCTTGTTGATGTGGGCTTTGGCTGTGATGTTGTTGGTGAGGATGAGAACGTGGCGGCCGCGTACCTGGGGGAGGAAACTGTGGAGGGCCAGATGGACAGCGCGAAGCTCCAACCAGTTTATGTTGCACAGTTTCTCCGTCAGTGACCAACTGCCCTGTGCTGTAAGGGACTGGAGATGAGCGCCCCATCCAGACAGACTGGCGTCTGTGGTGATGGTGACTCTTGGGGGCTCCTTGAGGGGGCAGCCCTTGTTGATAGACGCCTTGCTCCACCAAAGGAGGGAGGTGAGCACCCTTGGTGAGACCCTGACCTTGCGCTTTGAGTTGCTTGATCCGGTTCTTTGGTACGGGAGCAGGAACCACTGGAGGGATCTGGAGTGGAAACGGGCCCAGGGAATAATGGAAAGACAAGATATCATTTTACCCAGTAACTGGGATAGTTCCAGAAGGGAAACCCTCTTAAGGCGTCTGATACTTGTTACAGATTTTTGGATGCTGAGAATTCTCTCCGCAGATAGAAACACCTTTCCCTTCACAGTGTCGATTACCGTCCCCAGGTGAGTTATCCTGGTGGAGGGGGATAATTGACTTTTCTTCCAATTGATGAGGAACCCGTGATCCTGGAGAGAGGATAGGGAAGTTTGGGTATCCCTCACTGCCTGTTCCCTGGAAGGGGAAAGGATGAGAATATCATCGAAGTAGCAGTGGAGGGTTCTGAGGTGTGCAGCTAAAGCGGCCAAGACCTTGGTGAAAGTTCTGGGTGCTGAGGCCAACCCGAATGGGAGAGCCACGTATTGAAAGTGGAGGTTATTGTAGCAGAAACGGAGAAATTTGTAATGGGAGGGTCGGATTGGGGTGTGTAGATATGCCTTGGAGAGGTCAATGGATGACAACCAGTCTCCCTGTCTAACGCCCAGTAGGATGGACTGCAGCGTGTTCATTTTGAATTTGCGGTATACGAGATGGCAGTTAAGCCGCTTTAAATCCAAAATCGCTCTCCATCCCCCCGTGTGTTTGGGTACCACAAATAAGTGGGAATAAAATCCCTGTCCTCTTTGAGACGGAGGAACGGGTTGGATGGCCTGTATATCAAGTAGGTGCTGAATTGCTGAGTCCATCAGGCTGCGCTTGGTGTAGTTCTTGGAGAGGGGGCATGGCATGAAAAAATCGGGGGGCGGGGGAGATTGGAATTCAAGGGCAAGGCCAAACCTGATGGTGTCCCTGACCCAGGCGTTGGAGGTTGAGGAATCCCACTGGTTGGCGAAGGTCTTGAGACGCCCGCCAATGGGAATCAAATCTGGTGGCTTATCTGGAGCGCCTGAATGGCCTGTTGCCCAAGCCCCGAAAGGGCCTTTTGAAGCCACCGCCCCTTCTGTGCCTGTCAGAGGAGTTGGTCCTGTCCTGAGGCTGACCCGAGCCTTTGGTACCTGGGAGGAAAGGGGGTTTGGAAATAGGGGCGAAAGGGAGCTCTCCGAAAGGGCTGTAGGGATCTTGGCTCTGACTTGCGGGTGAGGGATGGAAGGAATTTTTTCTTGTTCCTTCCTTCTACTAAAAGGGGATCCAGAGATGGTCCAAACAATTTGGTTCCCACGAGGGGAGCGGAAGCCAATTTAACCTTGTTTTTGAGGTCTGCCTGCCAGTGTTTTAGCCAGAGCAGACGGCGGGCAGAGACATGGGAGGAAATGGCACGGGTGGAAAATCTGACCGAGTGATAGGTAGCGTCGGCCGAGAACTCGGCCGCGGCCGTAATCTTGGCTATGTCCTGATGGGCTCAGACATTGGAGGCTGGGACATGTTGCTTAAGCTGGCGAAGCCAGCGAATGGATGACCTGATGAAGAAGGAGGCAGCCGTGGCCGATCTGATTGCCCAAGCGTCTGACTGGTGGGCACGGCGTAAGGCCAGCTCTGATCGTTTCTCCTCCGGTCTCAGGGCCTCTAGGAGGTCGCTGAAGGTGGAGGAAGAGGCCAGACCCACGATGTGCTTGTCAACCTCCGGAGTACCCAATAGGTCGGAAAGCTCTGGGTCTAGGTTGAAGAATTTTTTATCGTGAGCCGAGGGGGCGGGGGTGGCGCCAAGGAGGCTAGTTGCTTGGACACCAGGTCGAGGAAGATGGGAGGGGTTGGTATGACCTCAGCCTCCACGACAGGCTGTTGAAAAATGGGATCCTCTGGACCTTCCGGAGTAAGAGAAGGGGGGTCAGAGGGGATCTGAGTCTTTAGACCCGAAATGTTTCTGGCCTTGAACAGGAGGGATTTGAATAGTTGGGGCTTAAAGAGCCCCACAAAGGCGGGTTAGTCGGGAGAGAGACCCTCATCCTCTGACATCTCTGCCTCTGATGGTTCTATGTCATAAAGGTTCTATGTTCTTTGTAGGGACCCCAAATCAAAATCCTCCTCCTCCTCCCTGTAAGGATCTAGTTCCCCTACCGCCTCTTCCTCCTCCTCCCTTACTGAGGGGGAACCCTCCCCCTGATGGGGTACCTGATCCTGTGGCGGTTCCGATCTGAGTGGGAGTGATCTTACTGAATGAGACTCGGATTCGGTGGCCAGTGGAGGTAGAACAGGCCTGCCCATCTGTTGGAGCCCTTCTGCAATCCCTTGGCGGATAGCCTGCTCCATCCAGGATCTCAGTTGCTCCGGAACCACCTGAATGAGAGGTTCTTCCTGGTGTAGGCCGGCGGCCGTGGGCGTGAAGGTAGCCTCTGGAGTTTGTCTGGCCGATGTTCCGGGGGCCTGGTGACCCTGAGAGGGCGAGCTGCACCTGGATAGGGAGGAATGGACTACAGGAGGAGGGCGGTGAGAAGAGGTAGAAGGAGGTAGTGTGGGAGGCACTGAGCCTGCCTGCCTGGTGCGTTTATCAATCTCTTTTTCCAGCGCCTTATGGCGTCTTAAGGTGTCCCTCTGGGAGGCTTTGGAGGGCTCCTTAGCCTGCCTGCGCAGATAGTAGGTCTTTGATTTGGCCATCAAGGAAGAGCCTGTGGAAGGATTGCCTTCTGCCATTTTTTTGATAATTGAGTAAGAAAAAGGATCAATATGTGGCGGTTGGCACGCCTAGGGGTCGACCTACAACAAGGCCGGGAGCCCTGAGAAATCTTTTACGTCCCCCCCTTCTTATTTATATATTTCTATATTTATTTATATATGTATATAATATATATATATATATATATATATATATATATATATATATATATATATGTATATATATATATATATATATATATATATGTATGTATGTATATATTACTATTACTACTATTACTATTACTATTACTACTACTACTATTATTATTATTATTATTATTATTATTATTATTATAATTATTAATTATTATTATTATTATATATTTATTGAAATGGGAGATCTTCCTCTGTCTCTTAAATTCCTCTAGTCTTATTGTTGTTATTTAGAGAGCTATCTGTCCGAAGGTGATTAGAGGAAGAAGGGGAAGCTGGTCCAAATGACCAAGGAACGCCACGGGCCCTAAGGCAAAGGCTGGGCCTAACCAGACTGCCTTCCCAGGCGGAACTGGGCGGAAGTGGTGAGAGTCAAGCCGCGCCAGCTAAGGCAGGCCGCGGAAGGAGCCATCAAGGGAGGCAGATAAACAGGCCTCCAACGAAAAACCAGGCAATTTACTGTGATTGAAAACTGAGCAGACCAGCTGGTCCTGCTGCCTGATTGCGAGCGCGCTGCAGCAATCGGGTAGATAAGGAAACCAAAATGGCGCCCGGCCACGAGGCGGCGCTTAAAATGGCGTCCGCCTGCTACGTGGGCTTACAGGGCTCCAGCAGCGGCAAGAGACAACTCTCCAGGGGCAATCCAAAGTCCCCAGGGGGAAAAGCAAGCAAGGGAGAGTCCAACAACCCTCGGACAGAGAGAAACAGCGTTCAGGTGGGGGGGAAAACGGAACGAATCGATGCGATTAAATAAAATAACAGGAAAAAACCGGCAGAAGGCAATGAGAAAGGGATGGGGGGGTAGCCTGAAAAGCTGGCTAACCTTCCCCCTGGCCCCCCCTGGGGCTAGGAACTCCCAGGGGAATTTAGAACCCCAAACACCAACTGCGCAGGGCTAAGAAGGTAAGGTAAATTAAATACAACCTGATAGGAGAGAGTAACCAAATCCAAATACTGTTAGTCTTGAAACGGCCAAGAGAAGTGAAAAAACACTGCCTACTCTGCGCGAGGCTGAGCATAAACTGGGGGAACGCTCTAAGAAAGTCACGTGATGGAAGGAGGAGCGTTCCTCAAGAATTAGCTCAGCCTACAACAGCAGAAGACACTCTCTGGATGATTCGAGCAGCTCTAAGGAGAAATGGTATGTCTGGTTAGACAACAGAAAAAAAATATAATGCAAAAGTAGAAGCGCTAAAGGTGTAAATAGTGTGTGTATGTACAATAATGTATATATGTACAGAATGGAACAACTGATGTCACAAAACTGCAAAAAATATATATAGAATTTGTTTTTAAAGGTGAAAGTTTAATAAAATGTATTTAGAATAGAGATGAAAGAGCTAAGGAAGTACACTGACGCTAACCTAGCCCAGAGGTTCATCCAGCCAGGAAAGTCTAGGGTGGACACCTGATCATCTTTAAGGAGGATGGGTCGATGAGGCTGTGTGTTGATTTTAGAAGAATTAACAACATATGCATGGAGAACACCTATCCACTCTCCCTCATGAAGGACATGTTGGTCCACCTGGCTAAGGGGAAGGTGTTCATCAAACAGGACTTACAAGAGGCCTACTATCAGGTGTGAATCAGAGAAGGGGACAAGTGGAAAACTACCTTCAACTGCCCCCTTGGTAGCTTCCAAAGTAATGCCTTTTGGGTTGCAAGGGGCCACAGCCATCTTCATGCAACTAATAAATGAGGTGCTGCATGACAACCTGTACAAAGGGGTTCTTGTGTATCTGGTGACATTCTCATTTTCACTGAAACCCTAGAACAACATGTGAAACTAGTGCGCCAACATGTGAAACTAGTGTTGGGAAAACTCCTGGTGGCCAATCTATACACAAAGCTGTCAAAGTGCGAATTCCACAAGACGAGTCTAGACTACCTGGGTTAAACTGAAGTACATGGGCGGGGGGGGGGAACCTTCTGCCCAATGCATTGTCACATAAACCGCAATACCACAGTAAGCGGGAAAAAGCGATTCACACAATGATACCCTCCTCTCAACCTGCATTGCAAGCAATAACCAGGGGCCAGGCTACACGAAGGAGGGCTACAGATGGAGGGGGGTGAAATGACCCAAAAGCTGAAACACAAACTTCTGGCTAACCCATGACACAAAGATAACCAGAAATACTAACCCTCAAGGATGGACTAGGCTGGAAAGGCTCTAAATCAGGCTTGTCCAACCCGCGGGCCGCGGGCCACATGCGGCCCAGGTCGCCTCGTAATGCGGCCCAGTGCCCACCGCAACCTTCTGGCAAGAGCCAGCAAGGAGGAGGAGAGGCAGGCGCGAGGCGGGGCGAGGCGAGCGCCATGCCAAGCAGCAACAGAAAAAGCGGGCGCCGCCTTTGCTGCTTCTGCCCCCGCCGCCACCGCCACCGCTTCTGCCCCGCCGCCGCTGCTTCTGCCCCCACCGCCACCGCCGCTTCTGCACCCCCCGCCGGCGCTGCCGCTTCTGCCCCGCCGCCGCCGCTGCTTCTGCCCCCACCGACACCGCTGCTGCCGCTTCTGCCCCCGCCGCTGCTGCTGCTCCTGCCCCCGCCGCCGCCACCGCCGCTTCTGCCCCCGCCGCCACCGCCGGCTTCTGCCCCCCCGCCGCCGCTTCTGCCCCCCACTGCCGCCACTTCTGCCCCGCCGCCGCCGCTTCTGCCCCCCGCGCCGCCCGCCGCCGCTTCTGCCCCGCCGCCGCTGCCGCCCCACCACCGCTGCTGCCCTCGCCGCCGCCGCTGCTGCTGCACCGAGCCTCCCGGTCCTCGCCTTCCAGTCCTGCCGCATCCAGCTGGGCCATTTGCAGGAGGAGAGGTAGGCGCGAGGCGGCGAGCTTCTCCCCACCCCACCCCGCAAAATTTGGCGGAAAATTAATAAAAAATAAATAATTTTTAATAAATAATTAATAATAAATAATAAAAATAATTTATAATGTATTATATAATATTATAATTTAATTATTTTATGATAATTTATTATATGTGCGGCCCAAACCAAATTTTCATCTTCTAATGTGGCCCAGGGAAGGTGAAAGGTTGGACACCCCTGCTCTAAATTGTATGTGCCTAGCAGCTTGTGGCTTCAAGTTTTTCAACAGAGTCACAACACCAAACAAGCAGGCCATTTCGGCTACCTGAAAACCCTGCACTTGGCCAAGGCAGTTCTGGTGAAACTGGAAGAAGAAAAACGTTGAGGACTATGTATAGGACTATGTGAGGACTAACGTAACAGGTTGGAAGGAAGGGATTCCATTCTGTGGAACTCGGATGTTTATTCATTTATTTATTTATTTATTTATTTGATTTGCCAATTGTTTACAAGATAATAAGTATAAGTGTATACATAGTTGTGAATACATGAAATGGGTACATATAAGAAAAATAAAGAATAAGAGAAACAATAGGACAGGGACGGTAGGCACGTTGGTGCGCTTATGCACGCCCCCTACAGACCTCTTAGGAAAGGGGTGAGGTCAATAGTAGACAGTCTAAGGTTAAAGTTTTTGGGGTTTGGGGAAGAAACTACAGAGTCGGGTAGAGTATTCCTGACATTGACCACTCTATTGCTGAAGTCGTATTTCCTGCAATCAAGTTTGGTGCGGTTAACTTTGAGTTTGTATCTATTGTGTGCTCTTGTGTTGTTATGGTTGAAGCTGAAGTATTCATTGACAGGTAGGACATTGCAATGTATGATTTTATATACCATGCTTAAATCAGACCGAAGACGGCGTAATTCAAGGTTTTCTAGTTCTAGAATTTCAAGTCTGGTGGCATAAGGTATTCTACAACGAGTAGAGGAGTGGAGAACTCTTCTTGTGAAATATTTCTGGACTTTCTCAATTGTGCTAATATCAGATACGTAATGTGGGTTCCAGACTGATGAACTGTATTCGAGTATTGGTCTAGCAAATGTTTTGTATGCTCTAGTTAGTAGTGTGATATTACCAGAGAAAAAGCTACGTAGGATTAGGTTAACAACTCTTAATGCCTTTTTGGCTATGTAGTTGCAGTGGGCTCTAGCACTTAGATCATTAGAGGTGAGTATTCCAAGGTCCTTTACAGAGCTTGGGTCATCAACAAGATCTTGACTATTCAGCTTGTATTTTATTTTCTGATTTTTTTTGCCAATATGTAAGACAGAGCATGTATTTGTTGAGATTTGAAGTTGCCATTTGTTTGACCATTCTGATACATAGTCAAGATCTTTTTGTAGGGTAGCAGTATTGTCTGTGGTATTGAACAGCTTTACATCATCAGCGAAAAGAACGCAATTGCTCTTAATATGATCACAGAGGTCATTTATGTAGAGTATGAAGAGAGTTGGTCCTAGAACACTGCCTTGGGGGACACCACTATTGACAGGTACAGAATTTGATAGGACGCTCCCAATTTTGACCATTTGTTGTCTGTTTGGAATGCTTCTATCCAGTTATTCAGTTGTCCAGAAATACCATAGGATTTTATTTTTAGGAGTAGTTTGTCGTGTACCACTGAATCAAAGGCTTTACAGAAGTCTATGTAGATTGCGTCTATTGCTTTGCCCTGGTCGAGTTGTGTCGTCCATATGTTTTTGCAGTGTAAGAGTTGCAGATTACAGGATAGTTTTTTTCTGAAACCAAATTGTTTATTAGAGAGTAGGTTGTTTGTCTCTAAGTGGAGGATGATGGATTGGTTAATAATTGATTCCATGACTTTACAGGTGACGCAACATAAGGAGATTGGTCTGTAATTTTCAACTAGGCTTGGGTCTCCCTTTTTGAAGATGGGGATGACTGTGGCTTGTGACCATAGATTAGGCAAGGAGCTGGTCCTGAAAGATTTTTCAAAGATTATGCTTAGAGGTTTGGCTATGGCAGTGGATAGCTTTTTTAAGAAGTAGGCACATATTCCATCCGGTCCAATAGATAGAGATGGTTTTAGATTGCGTAGTGCTTTTTCAACATTGTCTTCTGTAAAATCGATATGTATTAGATCAGGGATCCCCAACCTTTTTGACGCCGCGGCCCGGTACCGGTATCAGCTGGGCGCCGTGGCCCGGTACCGGCATCAACTGGGCGCCGCCATCTTTTTTTGACGAAAAAGTGCTTCCGGTTAATGCCCCCAACTTGGCCCCACTGTTCAATAATTCTCAGTTGGAGATAAAACTTATTCAAAAATAGTCTTCAAAAGAAAGCAATACAGTCCGAACTTAATGAGCAGTTAGAGGTAAAATAAAAAACCACCGGAAGCACTTTTCGTCAAAAAGATGGTGGCGCATAGCGCTTCGGTGAGCTTTTCGGTAGAAATGGCTTTCTACCCGGAAAAGCTCACGAAGCGCTGAGCCACCATCTTTTGATGAAAAGTGCTTCCGTGAGCTTCTACCCGAAAAGCTCACCGGAAGCACTTTTTACCAAAAAGATGGCGGTGCCCAGCAACCAGCGGACCGGTAAGACTTGTTCGCGGACGGTACCGGTCCGCGGACCGGCGGTTGGGGACCCCTGTATTAGATCATTGTTGTTATCTGTGGTACGGCTAGGAAATACTGGGCATGATCCATTGCTGTTTACAAATACTGAGCTGAAGAATGTGTTAAAGATGTTGGCTTTAGTGGTGTCGTGAGTTGCAGTCTTTACCATCAGGTCCTATCAAGGGTGGGATAGACCTTGAGTCTTTTAGTTTGTTGTTTACAAAATTGTAAAAAGCACGGGTGGAATTGGTGCTTAGAAGGTTTTCCTCTTGTTTAATGTGATAATTGATGCATTCGGTCTTTATCTGGTGGCATAAATTTTTGTATCGCCTTTTGAAATTGGCAACGTGACCAGATTTGTTTTTCTGCCAGAGTGATCTCTTTTTGGATTGAAGTTTCCTTATTGTTATGGGTAATCTGCTTTTTTGTTTTGTTTTGGGAGTTGTTGTTGGTACATATAGTTTGATGACTCTTTTGACTTCAAGTAAAAATATGTTGTAATGGTCTTCAACAGTATTGCATCCAGTGAATAGAGATTGCCAATCAAGGGATGAGAGATCGTTGTCTATAAGATCATAGTTGCCTTTTTTGAAGTTACAATTGGGGATTACATCATTGTGGTGATTTTTGTGTGGGCGTAGGTTGAGACAAAAGTCAATCATATTGTGGTCACTGCTGGAAAAGGGTTCTTTAGTTTGTATTCCGTAAATTAAATTCAAACTATTGCAGAAGATGAGATCGAGGCAGTTGTTTAGTCTAGTGTTGTTGGTTACTAGCTGTTCCAGTCCCAGATTTGTAATAGCATTGTAGAAGGTTGTGTGTATGATTTCAGTTGTACATTCATTTAGGGTCCAGTCAATATGAGGTAGATTGAATGTAGATGTTCTTTTGATATAGATTTTCAGTGCCCTATGCGCATCTAGGGTGTGCCAAGACTATTCCAAGTCATGTACTGGTTTGGGGCAGAAATCTGGAAAAACCAGTTCTTGAGATCTGTGGAACAAGGTGTTGACTCTGGGGATAAATGCTGGATCCAACCTCAAAACTACCCAGTGAGGGTGAAAAATACAGAGGCCTGGGCGAACTGAGAGAACAACCAACTCAGATACTCTTCTGGCGGAAGTGATAGCCACCAAGAAGGTTACCTTCAGGGTAAGAAGATGCAGACTAGCCAATCTTTGAGTTCAAATGAAGCCTTAGTCAGGGACTGAAACACCTTAGACAGATCCCAGGTAGGATACCTGTGTACTACAGGAGGGTGAAGATTGGCCACCCCTCTGAGGAACCTATGGACTGTAGGATGATGTGCTACGGACTCAAATTTTCCATAAGTTAACACTGAAGAAATAGCCGCCATCTGATGATGAAGGGTGTTGGGAGAAAGGCCCCTATCCAGACCAGCCTGTAAAAACTCCAGTATATTTACTACAGAGGCCTCTAAAGGCTGGATGTTTGATTAGGAGCACCAACGAGAAAAAGCTTGCCAGGTAGCATCATAGATGCGGATGGTGGAAGGTCTCCTGGAGGCCTGAATAGTTTGGATCACTTTATTAGAGAAATGGGCGCATTTTAACATGCTCTACTCCAAACTGTCACTTGTAGCCACTGGGGCTCTGGATGGCTCAGGGACCCCTGGAGGAGAGAGATAACTTATTTAGGAATCCACCAAAGATGAACTACTGAGAGACCCATTAAGTCTGCAAACCAAGGGCACCAAGGCCAATAAGGAGCCACTAAAATAATTTCAGCTCTTTCAACCAAAATTTTTTCTACCACAGCCGACAGCAAAGGCAATGGAGGGAAGGCATATAATAAACCTGGAGGCCACCTTCTATGGAGAGTGTCGGTCCCTTCAGCCCCCAGGGAGGCAAATCTAGAAAAGAATCTAGGTAACTTGAGTATTGAGAGGGGTGGCAAACAAATCCACCACCGGAAGTCCGAATCTTTGAGTAATTTGTAGGAACAGGGAAGGGTGCAGCCTCTATTCCGTGTGGTCAATGGTAGCTCTGCTTGAGCCAGTCAGCCTGCACATTATCCGAGCCAAAGATATGCTCAGCCCGAATGGACAGGTAAAACCACTTTGCCCATCTACCCAAAGCTTGACATAAGGGATTTGGACCTGGTGCCCCCATCTGTTAATGTGGGCTTTGGTGGCTATATTGTCTATCAAGACAAAGACATGTGAGCAGAGATGTGGTGACTAAATGTTCTGAGGGCTAATTGGACAGCCCTAAGCTCCAACCAATTGATATTGTGTACTTGCTCCTCAGTTGACCAGATGCCCTGAGCCATGTGAGAATCCAGATGAGCTCCCCAACCAGATAAGGAGGCATCAGTCATGAGGATGAGTCTGTCCTCCACCTTGAAGGACTGACCCTTAGAAATGGCTCAGGAGAGCCACCATAGAAAAGAGTGCAACACCTGCTTAGGCACTCATTAAGGAGTGACTCTTATTGGTCTTCTGATGAGGCAAGAGGAACCACTGGAGGGCCCTGGCATGGAGCCTGGCCTAAGGAATAATACCAATACATGAAATCATCTTACCTAAAAGTTGGGAGAGATGAGCTAAAGGAGTGGAGCTCTCTTTCATTATGCGCTTAACAAGCAACTGCAGGCTGTCTTGCCTTTCCTGTGAAAGGAAAACCTGACAACCCCGGGTGTCAATAGTGGCTCCCAAATGAAGCAGACGGATTAAACTGGCTCTTTTTAATATTAATAGAAAACCAAGATCCTGCAATACGAAGATGGTGGTCTGCAGGTCCCTCTGAGCCCTTTGAAAAGAAGGGTCATCATCTAAATAACATTGCAGATGCACCGGGAAAGAACGAAGGCGCCGGTGACGCCCTCTGCTAGTGGGTAGGCTCCGAAAAACTTTGGTGAACACTTTAGGGGCGGAAGAAAATCCAAAGGGAAGGGCCCGAGTAAGGGTTGTTCCACGGGCCCGCATCGTCCGTGGACCGGGGCGGTTGGGGACCCCTGATCTAAATAACATTGCAGATGCACCGAAAGAACGAGGGTGCGCTGCTAGGGTAGCCAAAACTTTGGTGAACACTTTAGGGGCGGAAGAAAATCCAAAGGGAAGGGCCCCTGTATTGGAATGTCACTAGCCGCGATAAAAAAAAAAAACCTTAAGAAACTTCTATGTGAATGACATATTAGAATGTGTAAATAAGCTTCCATCAGATCTATGGAAGTGAGGAAGTCCCCCTGCCTAACGCTCTCCAGAATAGGCTGGAGGAAATGCATTTTGAAACACCTGTAAACTATAAATTTATTGAGCCTTTTCAGGTCAAGAATTGCCCTACACTCCACCTCACCCAAGGCCTTGGGGATGACAAAGAGTCTGGAATAAAACCCTGTTCCCTGCTGGTCCTCTGGGACCTTTTGGGTGGTTCTGGATAGCTGATTCCATGAGCCCCCTTCACACCTTATCCCTACATATAGGGCAAGAGATGAGAAACCTCGGTAGAGTGGAGTAGAACCCTAGTGAAAGACCCAATCTTACTGTATTTAATACCCAGGCATCTGATGTAATCTCTCCCATTTGTCAGCAAACCTAGCTAACCATCCAAAGGGGGAAGTCTGAGAAAAATTAGCACTGGCAATGGAACGGGCGACTTCCTCCTCCTCAAAAGGGCCGCTTGCCCAAAAACTGCTGTCTGCCCTTGCCTGGATGATCTGGAGGAGTCTCAGGATGTTGATAGGGGGATGGAAGCTGGATCCAGATTCTGCCCGGAAAGACAGGCACCTGAAGTAAGGAGCAGGTCAATTCTCTGCCCTCTTGCAAAGCGATGGAAGCACCTTCCTCTTATACTTGGTTTCAACCAGGAACAATTCTAAGGCTTCCCAAAAAAACTTGTCCCCTCGCACAGGGGTAGATGCTAGTTTCCACTTCCTCCTTCCATCAGCCTGCCAATTACGCAACAAATATGTGCATCTGGCTGCCACGGAAGAAGCAATAGCTTTTGTGGCAAATCTGGCCCCATGAGGAGTGGCATCCGCTTTGAATTAAGCTGCAGCTACAATCTTATTGAGATCCTGATGGGTTCAGATGTCTGCTGCAGGAATTATCTCTTGTGGCTGTCTCAACCATTTAAGTGACGTTCTGGTGAAGAACGAGGCTGCTGTAGATGCCTTGACCACCCAGGCCGCCGCCTGGTGCTATCTTAGGAGAGGCTGTTCGATCTGCTTGTCCTTGGCCTTGAGGACATCTTCTGGATCAGAAGGAGCTGAAGAGGTGGAGGTCAATGCTGCTACAGTTGATCCACCATGGGCACTTGTAGGCTCTTGGTGAGTTCTGGACCTACATTGAAAAACCTGCGGTCTGAAGACAAGAGGTTGGGTCCTGTAGCAGGAGACTCCAGCTGCCTCTGAATGACCTTCAGAAAAAAGCTGGGATATGGGACCACCTCCTTTCTCACCATAGGTTCATCGGAGAACATCTGACTCTTCGGCAGACACCTGTGGGAGGTGAGCCACAGAATCATAATCATCAGCATCCTTCAGACTGGCCATGTTTCTGGCTTTGAATAGCAAAGGTGTGAACAAGGTATGCTTGAAACCACCTGTGAATACTGGAATCTCAGGGGTATGGCCCTCATCCTCAGATATGTCGGACTCTCTCGTCAGGCTTGCCAATCAAGCAATGCTCAGCAGCCACAGATGGAACATAGGCCGACGCAGAAGGAGACATACGTTCCTGAATCAAGGAACCCCTTTCTGAAAGTAGAGCCTCTTGATCCCGGGAAGGCCTCACCGAAACCTCAGATGCCACTGAAGAATGCTGGGCAAACCTATGGATACCTTTAGAGATACCTTTCCTGATAGCCCTATCAAACAAGATCTGTAGATTAACCAGGACATCTGGTTCAGAAGGTTTAGCAGGTCTAAGACCAGCAGCAATGGGAATAAATGTAGCCTCTACTCCAAGCCTACTGTACTCTTGCTCCTGCCAAGGTACAGCTCTGAATCCCCCTTTAAGATCACCATAATGACTTCCCTCAGCTGAGGGTAGAGGAGAAGCCTACCTTCCAGTTGCATCAGGGGACTAAGTTTGAGCTATGGTCCTGGAGGAAGGTCTAGGTTTCTGATCCTGAATGTCAACCTCACTGTGGTGAAAAGCAGGAGAAGTTTCTTTTTCTGGAGATCTTGTGCTAAAGGCCTTTTGGACCTTGGCAATATGCTTCTCTGTGGCCTTTTGGCGTCTGGAAGCATCCTTCTCCTCCGCCCTAGAGGCCTTCTTAACTGGCTGTTTTCCCTGTTTGATACTTGAAGCAGATGGAGCTGCCCTGTGGGATCTTGCTGATCTGGAGGCCCTGCTGTCTCTAGGGACATCCACCATCTTGACTGCAGAAGGCCTTTTGGACTAACAGTCCAGTGCAAGGAGGAGAACACAAGAAGGGTTTTTCATTTATAAAAACCAGGGAATATCTTTTTTTTAATCCCCAACCTCCAAGAACCACTCTTCTTCCCTAACCCTAACCCTATGCAACTTCAATAGGAGGTTTTAACACCTCCTACTGGGACTCATACCCATTGGAGCCTAATAGGGCTATTAAATATAGACCAGGCCTGGCCTGAAGCTTGAAGCTGGTCTACTTTAGAGTTAGGGACAGGTACCCCACCGGAATGAAATAAATTAAATAGCGCCTACCCTTCGTTGTCTTCAGTCCCAAAAATGACAAAAGGCTGATGGCTTAGTGCTGGCCAGGCGCTGGAGTGGTGGAGGAGCAGGCCTAGTCTCTTCAAAATGGCTGCTTCAAGCCTAGAAGACTTTCAAAATGGCCGCTGGCCACGAGGTAAATCAAAATGGCCACCTGTGGCCACGAGGCTTCCTGCTTCACCGAGGAACCCCAATGGAGGTTCCCTGGCCTTTGGCTGCTCCCTGGAGCACAGGGGCAGCTGCTGGGCTGGCCGCTCAAATCGCAGCTCTCCTGTTCGCCGTGGAGGCTTGGAATTAGCCCCGTGGCTAAGGATAGTGTGGGCCGATGCTGCCCACACCTCAAAATGGCTGCTTAGCTCCTGCAGCTTCCTCTTTGCCACGGAGGCCTGAAAACAGCCCCGTGGCCCTTGCCGGAGTGCCGGAGCAGCTCTCAGCTTTTGCGCGGCTCCGAGAAACAGCTGAGAGTTGGAGCCACGTTGTTTTGAGGTTTGAGGCCTTTTTTGTCTATTTTTTCTTTTTTCTGTTTTCTTAATGAAAGGCTGTCTTTGGGAATTAAAGACAAGAGAGACAGTGACTTGTGTTCATCCTGGCTGAGGACTGAGTCGAAAACTGGGAGGAGCCACCTAGAGTGGGAGGAGCTAGGCTAATCATCCTTTTAGGCAGACTCAGTCGAAGCAATTAGGACAAGAGCAACCCACTCCTGACCTGTCGCAGCCTTACAAGGGAGAATTACTTCCAATTCCCTTTGGTATAGATAAATAAAAACTACATCAAACTCTTACTCTAATCCCAATCAACTTTTCATTTCTTTCAGTTTCTAAAACATGCAAAAATGGTTTCCAAGTAGAAATAAAGTCATGACAAATTTCATCAATTTTGCCATCTCCATCAATTCTACCAGCATGACCATTCATTCACCCAAACTATATATATATAAATTAATCAAGATACTAGAAGAAAAAGTGAAGAGTCTAGAGCAGGGGTGGGCAAACTACGGCCCACGGGCCACATCCGGCCCGTTGGTCATTTTAATACGGCCCGCCTCTGAAAAAAAAAATTCCCCTCTGAAAAAAAAATCAGGGCCGGCCAAAAGAGACCCCGCGCCGCACGCAAAAAAATCGCACACACAACATGGAGCTGGGAAGCTGCTTCCCTGGTGGCGGGGGCGAGGCCGCCGCCCGGGGAACGCCCACTGCTTTCCCTCGCCAGGGCTGGGCGATGGCGTGTTGCCCTGCACCGCATGGCCCCCGCCTGGCAGCGCGCTTCTCGGATGGTCTCCTCCTCCTCGGCCATACAGAACAAACAGGCAGAGAAGGAAGAGACCAGCCGGCTGGTTGGGGGAAGCTTTCTGCGCCGAAAGAGGCAGCTACTAATCTCCGGCTTTGCTCCGCTTCTCCAATGGTCCGGCACCACCCTGTTCTATGCGCCGGCTGCTCGGACTTGCTGGGCCTGACACATAGAACAGAGCATGCTGCAGGCATCTCGCGACAAGCCCCAGGACATGTGGTCACCTACTGGCTGGCCGGGCTAGGCCGGGCTGGAAGAGGCACGTTCTCCAGAAGGAAGAAAGCGTGCTCCGGGAGGGCGGGTGCCGGGCAGATGGGCAGATGTTCTGGGACCACTTAAAGGTCGACTTTAAGAGTGCCCCCATGGAAGAAGCCAAGCAAACGTAGTGGCGGCAGGGGTGACGGGGCATGTGTGTCCCTCCACAAGGAGTATGAAGGGAGGCAGACACCGCACCTCTCAGGAAAAAAGTAGGTGCCAAAGCCCTGGCTGTCACCTGGGAGGGGACCATGGAGGGACCCATCACATGCCCTTGTTGCCCCCGCCGCCTCTACTTTTGTTCTCGTTCTTGGCTTCTTGGGGAGCTCTTAAAGTCAATCTTTAAGAGCTGGAAGACGTTTTGTTAGATTGCCACCAACTCATCGTTGGGAGAGGTGTAGCCCCTGAATACACGAGAAGTCTTGGGCAAAGTTCTCTGACTTTTAAAACGCATCCGTGCGGTGTTTGCCTCCCTTCATGCTCCTTGTGCATGCCGGGAGCATCTAACTGGAGCAAAAGAGAGCGAAGTTGACTGATATGAAATGAGCACCTTGGCTTTCCCCTCTTGCTCCTCACAGTTGCCCTGAGCTGGTGCGGTTCTTTACTTGGGCAACCAGACGCCCGCAGCAGCGCCCGCAGCAGCAACAGGCAGTTATGCCCGGGCTCCGCTCAGGTATCCGGCTGGGGCTGTCAGGAGTTGCTACCGCCAGCGCAGCTCCGTGCGGCTCCAGTCCCGCGTTGCCTTGGGAAGGGAAAGGCAAAACCAGGAGCCGCTGAGCCTGAGCCTCCGGTACCGCTGCTGCCGTTGCAAAGCACCTCAGCGGCTCTTCCTTTTTGCCTTTCCCTTCCCGAGGCAACGCGGGACTGGAGCCGCACAGAGCCGCGCCAGCGGTAGGAACTCCTGACTCAGGGGGCCTCCGAGGGGAGGGGAAGGAGGAGAAGAAGGGGGGAAAGGGTGGGGGGGCGATTCCCAAAAAATCTTGTGCTGACCCGGCCCGTCTGTCAAATTTTAAAAGTCAATGCGGCCCCCGAGCCAAAAAGTTTGCCCACCCCTGGTCTAGAGGAAACTCTAACCACTCTGAAACTCAACCAAAATGAGAAACCCCAAATTTTGCAAGATATGCCCAAATTGAACATCATAATGATCAAACGACTTCTAAAAGAATTGACCACTTAGAACAAGGGTGTCAAATTTAAGGCCCGTGGGCCAGATTTGGCTTGTGAGGTGCTTAGATCCAGCCTATGGGGCTGGCCTGGAAATAGCAAAGGACTGGCCTGTGGTGCCTCTGTTAGCAAAAATGGGTTACGGGGCGCAGGCAGCCCCCATGAGGTCCATTTTGGCCAGCATGATAGGCTGCTGCAGGAGGGCATCCATCCTATCTCCTCCCTCTGCGCCAGACCATGGAGGACAACTTCAATGCTGATCTGGCCCTCCAAGAAATCCAGTTTGACACCCCTGCCTTAGAATAAGAAGATGATGGGTGGAAAGGGGCGTTGGTCCTACCTCAACGCTTCTTCTCATGGAGCTGAAGGAAGAATCCAGGATGGGTAATCTCTAGTCTCCTTGCTCTGCAGACCGAGTTGAAAAACTGAGGACGCACCCCCTGGTAACAGTCCCCAGTTCTGAATGACGTCGAAGCGAATTCAGCTGCTCCTCATCCTCAAACAGATAGCTCCATTGATACTGCGAAAAAAAGGGACATTTCCTCCCTATTTCAACTTGACAGAATACAGGTGGGACTGGATTCTCCCTTCGGCTACACGAGAAGAAGCATTCAGGTAGGACCAACACCCCTTCTCCACTGAGCCAAAGGGAGAATCCAGGATGGGACATACTAAAGCTGACTGATGGCTGTCCTACGGGTGGGATCTGGATTGGTTGGAGGTCCCCACCTCTACATGTACACCCTGCAGGACTCATCTTCCAAAGGACGCCTCTGCTGAGGCAAAGGAGTCAATTTTGTAATGTCTTATGAATGGGGGTCACCGATGACCAGGTCGCAGTTCAAATGTTCGATGCCTGCATTGCCCAGGCTGCGGTGGTCACTGCACTTCTGGTTGAGTGCGCCGTGATTCTCCTGGGTACAGGAAGGCTCTGTAACTCATAGGACTTTGCAATGCAGTCTCTGAGCCAGCGACCCACTGTGGAAGGTGTCACCCTGAGACCCAAAGTTGACATCTGAAAGGGCTTCCGTCCTCCTAAGAGAAGTTCTTTTAATGTAAATACGGAGGGCCTCCTAACGTCCAAGGTGTGCCATTTTCTCTCCAGTGCATAGGTAGGCTCAAGACAGAAGGTTGGCAAAATCAACTCCTGTGAACGATGGAATAAGGAGTTCACCTTGGGCAGAAAGGTAGGGTCCAACCGCAGAACCACCCTGTCTGCATGGAATACGCACAGATCCTTCCTGATGGATAAGGCCGCCAACTCCGAGATACGCCTGTCCGACGTAATGGCCACCAAGAATGACACCTTGCACGTGAGTAGGCGAAGACAGACTTTACGCAAGGGTTCAAACGGGGGAGAAGTCAGTACTTGCAGGATCTTAGGCAAATCCCAGGTGGGGGAGCGGTGGACCACCGGTGGCCTCAAATTCATGGCTCCCCTATGGAAGGCTTTCACCCTAGGGTGTTGGGCCAGAGTAGTAGAGCCCTTGACCGAAATCACCGAGGCCAAGGCTCTTTAAGGTACTGGGGGTGGAGAAGGCGGAGCCTCATCGCTGCGATACAGCTGCTATCTCGGGGCTCTGAGATCGCAGCTGATATCCCCGCTCCTGGTCGGTCCCAACGGACCTAAACCGTCCCGTAGAGACGGTGATAGTAAGGGGCGCGTTCTGTAGATCCCAGGGACATCGCAAGTCCCTGGTTGATCCAGAAGAAGCCCTTTTACCATCGGCGGGGAGGCAGCCATTAAGCTGCTGAAGCTGGGACAGCTCCGGAAGGAAGAGATCGTAAGAGAAAGTGTATCGGCTTGGTGAGGACTTTTTTTTTAATATTAATATTGGGACTAAAGGACACTCTAAGGATGAGAAGAAATCTGTAAGATTCTTGACAAAACTGACTTAGCGGCGATTTTTAAAGAGAAATGTCAAAGTGAGGCTTGGCTTTTTACTTTTACCTTTTTTTCTTTCATTGAACTTCTATGGTGATCTAGTTAAGCAGACTGGTTTTTTCTTTTATATTTACTAGTTCTTTTTTCTCCTTTTTGACTGTTTATATTTTATAAAATAGAGGCCCCCTTTAGTATTTTTTTTCTTTAAATTAAATATATATACATATATTTTTGTTTTTTTTAGGCTTTTTTAAGGGGGAAGAAGGGGGAGTGGTTTTAAGAAATTTTGCAACACTGCCAACTAGAGGCTTGAAAATATCTTATTTGAAGTTGAGAGCTGGGAAAAAACTTCTTTTTCAAGGCCACTGGAAGTGATAAGATAGAGGGAAGAGCACTGGAGGATGTTTATACAGGTGCACTTCGGGACTTCTATTATTAATTGAATATCTGAAGCTTGGCTTTGAAATGTGTGGAGAAGTCAAATAAGAGCCTTGGATAAATAAAAGGCAGTGGGTGCTTTTCTTTATTTTTTATCAACTGTTCTATCCCTCCCCCCCAACCCCACAGCATTTTGTAATATTGGTATACTTATTTTTATTTTTTATTTTACCTCATTTTCAGTTTATTTTTAAAGGGGAAGCCTCAGAATATTTATTTTTTCCTTTTTATTTCTTTTTTTATTGGGATTTTTGCTTTTTTATTTCTACTTCTGACTTATTTTTATGGTTATTTTTTATTTTTGAGATCTCTCAATTGGATTAAGGTGGGAAGAACCTGAAGAACCTCTTCTTTTTGATTATTATTATTATTATTATTATTATTATTATTATTATTATTATTATTATTTTACATTGTTGGCTTTATTTTGTCTCTTTTTTCTCTTTATTTTTAATTTTTACTTTTGAATTATAATTGAGCATTTCACAATTGGATTAAGGTCTTGAAGAACCTGAAGAATTTTTCTTTTTTAATTTTGGGCTTTTTACTTCTTATTGGCTTTTTTTTTTTTTTTTTGTGCTTTCTCTTTTTCTAATTGGATTATAATTGGTCACCTTATTAACTGGATTAAAAGAACCGGAAGAGTCTGAATTACGGAATGAGTAAGAGAATTTTACCTTCGGGCATTTCAACTTCTGCTCCTGTTTCCCCATCAACTGGAGGACAACTTTCTATAATGGCAAAGCAAGATAAAGCACAAATGGATTTAACAACGGTTATGCAAGGAATACAAGATCTTAAAATGAGCATGGAACAAAAAATGGAGAGTATTGATAAAATTGGGAAGATTGATGAAAAATTTGAAAATTTTCAACAAATGATGGTGAATCATGATGAGAGAATCCAAAAAATAGAAGAGAAAGACAAGCAAAGAGATGACATAATTGGAAATATCGATAGCAGATTAACAACGGTTGAACAAGAAAAAAGTGGGATGTTGAAGTGGGAGATGGACAGGTCAGAATTTTATCTTAGATTTCAAAATATTGAGGAGGAAAAAGGACAAAATTTGGCTGCAGTAATGATTGAAATCTTGGCTGGAGCCTTGGAAATAACAGAAGAAAAGATGATGGATGGAGTAGATGTGATATATCGAGTTTTCACAAGATATGCGACGAGGAACCAATTACCAAGAGAGGTTCATGTTAGATTCACCAAAAAAACTATTAAAACCCAAATATTACAAGTGGCAAGAGAGAGGGTGTTGAAGTATAAAGACAAAGAGATTGTGGTCTTAAAACAAGTACCTAGAAAAGTGAGAGAGATTAGAAGAGAATATCGATTTTTGACTAAAAGGCTATTGGAAAAAGAGGTGAACTATAGATGGCTGATTCCAGAAGGATTAATGTTTACGTGGCAAGAACAGAGATACAGAATTGATTCAATTGAGAAAGCAGAAACATTCTACAAGGAATTCTTTGAAAGAAGAGAAATGGAGATAGAAAAGAGAACATTTCAACTGAATCTGAAGAGGATCAAATGGAAATGAGAAAAGAGGAAGGTGCAATAGGTGGACAAGTGGAGACCAAAGAACAACGTAAAGTAAGATCCACGAGAGCTGTTAGACCTAAATATAAAGTATAACCATGGAGGAAAAAAAATTGATTTCTATCAATATAAATGGACTGAATTCAGCTACTAAAAGAAGAAAAACCTTTCACAAATTAGAGAAGCTAAAATTTGATATAATTTGCCTACAAGAAGTACACATTAAAAACCAACACGAACAACTACTGGCACGATCAAAATTAGGGAAAATATTTACTTCTCTGACTTACTGTAAGAAAAGAGGAGTGGTTTTGTATATTAAGGAAACTATTCCAGCAAAACTGACTTTTACTGATGAAGACGGAAGAGTATTAATGGTTGAAATAGTGGACAATAATACAAAAACACTTTCAGTTGCAATTTATGCCCCGAATGATAAACAAGAAGAATTTTATAAAAAATTACACATGAAAATAATTGAACTGGACTACGCTAATATACTTATGATGGGAGATTTCAATGGAATTGTAGACAATAAATTGGATTATACAGCAAAAGTAACACGACAAAATAGGAAGACTCTCCCTAAATCTTTTTTTAAAATGACAGATGAATTAAATCTTAAAGACATATGGAGAGAAAGAAATGCTAAAACTCAACAATATACTTTTTATTCCAATAGACATTTATCATGGTCCAGAATAGATATGATTTGGACATCAACGGAATTATTATCTAATATTCAAGAAATAAATATTGAAACAAGTACAATGACAATTAAATGGAAAGGACAAAAAAGAAGATCTAGATGGACATTAAATAATACTATTTTAAAGGAAAAAAACTTTACACAATGGATGGAAAAAGAATTGGCCTTCTTCTTCAATGTAAATAAAAAAGAGGACACTTCAATACAGAATGTTTGGGATACAATGAAGGCATATGCAAGAGGATTAATAATAGACTATTCAAAGAAAAAGAACATTAGGAAGAGGCAAATGATTAAAGCTCTAGAAGATGACCATAAAAAATTGGAAAAAATTACAAAAAGCGCCACAAAAAAAAGATATCAGACTTAAAATGGACATAATTAAACATAAAATGGATCAAGCAGAGAAAGAAGAACTGGCACAAAAAATTAGAAGTGCTAAACAGAATTATTTTGAAGATGCAAATAGGCCAGGTAGATGGTTAGCATATAAATTGAGAAAAGAGAAAGAATCAAGGAAAATATTACAGTTAATAGACAATCAAGGCCAAATATGCTATGGTAATAAAGAGAAAAAAGCAATCATTCGAGATTTTTATGGACAATTATATAAACAGGAGGATCTTGATGAGGGAAAAATCAAACAGTATTTACAAAATGCTAACCTACCTAAGATACCTGATGAAACTGGGGAAATGTTAGAAAGTGCTATAACAATGATGGAATTAACTGAAGCACTCAACAGACAGAACAATGGAAAAGCACCAGGACCAGATGGTCTACCGGTAGAATTTTATAGAACACTACAAGAATCGTTGAGCATTCCATTATTAGAAGTCATGAATGAAGTTATGGTAAATAAGAAAATACCTAAAACATGGTCAGAAGCTTATATTACACTTATCCCAAAAGAAGGGGTTGACCCATTACAAATTAAGAACTATAGACCTATTTCCTTATTGAATGCAGATTACAAAATCTTTGCTTCAATCTTGGCAGAGAGGCTTAAAAAATATTTAAATAATTTTATTCACCCTGATCAGAATGAATTTTTACCAAAGAGACAAATTAAAGACAATATGAGGATAATCCTGGATACATTGGAATATTACGAGGCGCATCCTGAAAAACAAATGGCTTTGATATTCTTAGATGCCCAAAAGGCATTTGATAACGTGAATTGGAGATTTATGCTATTATTATTGGAACAGATGGGCTTTGCTAGAAAATTTATTCAAGCAATAGAAGCCATATATTATGAGCAAACGGCAAAAGTAATGATAGATGGAGAACTTACAGACTCTATTAATATTAAAAAAGGTACAAGACAAGGATGTCCATTATCTCCTTTGTTATTTGTATTGACTTTGGAAGTGTTAAATAGAAATATTAGAGAGGATACAAATATAAAAGGAATGAAAGTTAAAAAGGAGGAATTCAAATTGCAAGCCTTTGCAGACGACTTGGTCTTTATTTTGGAAGATCCTCTTGAGACAGCTTTAAAATTATTCAAAAAGATAGAGATGTATGGTGAGATGGCTGGCTTGAAAATAAATAAAGACAAAACAAAGATTTTGACAAAGAACATGTTATTAAGACAAAGAGAAGAGCTGACAGACCTATTGAAAATTCAAGTTACGAATAAAGTTAAATATTTGGGGATATATTTGACGTCAAGATGTACTACACTGAAAGAGAATAACTATATTAAACTTAAGCAGCAGATAGCATCTCATCTGAAAAAATGGGAAAACTTACAATTGTCACTGATAGGTAGAATTTCAACAATTAAGATGAATATTTTACCTAGAATATTATATTTGTTTCAAACAATACCAATTAGGTTAGATAAAGACTATTTTGAAGAATTAAATAAAATTGTGTTGAAGTATATATGGCAAGGTAAGAAAGCGAGAATAAAATTAAAACTTTTACAGGATGCTAGAATTAGAGGAGGATTTGGCCTTCCTAATTGGGAGTTGTATTATCAAGCTGCAAATTTAATGTGGGCTAAAGAATGGATAACGTTAAGAAAGACTAGATTGTTGGCATTAGAAGGACATGATTTACTATTGGGTTGGCATGCTTTTCTATGCCAGAGATTTTTTTATTGGGAATCTTACCTGATACATATAATAAAAACTTAAAGTATTTGATTGTAAATGTATTAACAGCGGCTAGAATTGTATTTGCTAAAAATTGGAAGAGTGAGAAAATACCATTAGAGGAAGAAATTATTAAGAAAATATTGGAATGTGCTGAAATGAGTAGATTGACATTTGAAATTAGAGAACAAGAAGATAAACAATTTTATGAAGTTTGGGATCTTTTTTATCAATGGTTAGATAATACAATATAATAATAGAATAGTTAGAAATTTAGGAAATAACGAATATACATTTTTTCTTGGTCTTGATAACACTTTTAGAATATTTTATTAAGATAGACTTGGTATGATTTTATGATTTGTTATAAAATAAAGTAACTAAATTAAAGTTATCTCGCTTAAGTATGAATTAGTAAAATTATAGTCAAATGATTGTTTAATAATGATATTAGGATATATAATTGTTGATTGATAATATGAGTTATTATGTAACATAATTATTATGATGACTATGAAATGGATGCACAAAAAGGAGTGGTAAACCAACAGATACACTGTCTGTAAATATATGAAGAATGATGATGTTTTTTATGTTACGTTTTATGTTTTTTGTGTTTTTGTTTGTCGTTAAAATCAATAAAAACTTTTATTATATAAAAAAAAAGGTACTGGGGGTGAGACCTCTATCCAACCCATCCTGCAGGAACTCTTAATACCTTTGCAACAGAAACAACAGTGGGTTCCAATTGGTGACTAGCGCACCAACTACAGAAAATCTTCCACGTTGCGTTATATATCCTGGCCGTGGAAGGTCTTCTGGCTGCCTGGATGGTCTGAATGACCCTTGTGGAAAACTCCCACTTCAGGATCCCCCGCTCAAGCGCCAGACGGTCAACTGAAACCAAGCTGGATCTAGGTGCTTGATCGGGCCCTGGCTGAGGGAGATCTTGTGCAGGAGAATTCTCCAGGGTCTGGCGACAGACACGCCCACCAGGTCAGCGAACCAAGGACACCTGGGCCAGTAAGGGGCTACCAACAGAACTTCCGCCTTTTCTATCAGTACTTTCCTGATTGCCCCCAGAATCAGGGGAAGGGGGGCGAAGGCATACAATAGTCCCTGGGGCCACCTGCACCGGAGACCATTGACCCCTTCTGCTCCCCAGGCAGGGAATCGAGCAAAGAACCTCAGGAGCTGCGTGTTCTCTGGTGATGCAAAGCGATCCAGAATTGGGCGGCCGAAACATTCCGTCTTCTCCTGGAACAGACTGGGATGCAGTCGCCATTCCGACTGGTTGACCGTGGCCCTGCTCAACCAGTCTGCCTGCACGTTGGACACTCCTGAGATATGTTCTGCTCGTAGGGACAACAGGTTTCTCTCTGCCCACCTGAACAATTGAGTTGCCTCCTGCATTAGAGATCTGGAGCGAGTGCCCCCCTGCCGGTTTATGTGGGCCTTGGTAGCCACATTGTCCATGAGGAGAAGAACATGTCTCCCCACCACCTCCTGCCTTAGATTCTTGAGCGCTAAGCGGGCAGTCCTGAGCTCTAGCCAATTTATGTTGTGGGTGAACTCCTCTTGTGACCACCTACCCTAGGTGACCTGGACTCCCAAGTGAGCCCCCCAACCATAGAGATTGGCATCGGTGGTGATGGTAATCCTCTGGGGTTCCCTGTACAAGCATCCCTGATCCATGGCTCGGGACTGCCACCAATGGAGAGAATGAAGAACTGGCAAGGGGACGCTAACCCTCCTTGGTGAGTCGCCCCTACTCTCCCTCTGGTAAAGGAGCAGGAACCACTGAAGTATTCGGGCATGGAAGCAGGCTGAGAAGTTGAGACAGCAAGATGATAGGCGCCTCTCTGGAAGACAGGATCAGCGATGTGACTTCCCTGATACTGTCTCGACATTCCTGTGAGAGAAAAACCTGCCCAGCCAAGGTGTCTATGATAGCCCCCAAATGCAAAAGCCGAGTCGATGGTACTATGTGGCATTTGTCCAGGTTTATCGAGAATCCGTGCTCTCAAAGAATCCTGATTGTCAACATCAGATCCTCCTCCGCCTGGGGTCGGGAAGAGGATGCTATCAGGATGTTGTTCAAATAGCATTGGATCCTTATGGGTAAGGCTCTGAGGTGTGCTGCTACTGCTGCCAAGAGCTTGGTAAAAGTCCGAGGGGCTGATGACAGGCTGAACGGGAGAGCTCTATATTGAAATTGGTGGCCGCCATAGCAAAACCTCAGGAACTGACGGTGGTTGGGGTGTATGGGCACATGGAAGTAGGCCTCCGTCAAGTCTACCGAGGCCAAAAAATCTCCCTCCCGCAGTCCCTCTAGGATGGAATGGAGGGAGTGCATCTTGAACCTTCGGTAGATTAGATGTCTGTTGAGCCCTTTCAGGTTGAGGATTGCTCACACACACACACCCGAGGCCTTTGGAATCACAAACAACATTGAATAGAAACCCTGTCTCTCCTGGTCTACCGGAACCGGCTGGATGGCCCGAATGTCCAGCAGATGGTAGATCGCCGATTCCATGAGATCCCTCTTTGAGGGGTCCCTGGAGATGGGGCAGCACACAAAGGCTCTGGGGGGGGAGGAGAGAAACTCCAGAGACCCGACTGTAAGGTTGACAGGATCCAAGCGTCTGTCGTGGTCTGTTCCCACCTCTGCCAGAACAGTCCCAGACAGCCCCCTATGGGAGATGAGGCTCGGGCATCACTTGTTGCGCCTGAAGGGTCTGTTGGAACCCCTAAAGGACCTTCTGCCCTCTTGCCTCTGACACCCTCTGGCGGCAAAGGCCTGTCTTATCGGCCTGAAACAAGGACCTTTGGAAGAAAGGCCTAATCTGATGGGAAAAGCCTGCCCCAGCTTCCCCGTTTAAAGGAGGGCTTCCTGTAATAGGGTAGAGATCTGTAATCAAAGCACCTCCCCGGGGAGGGCAGGATCTTTCACTTGTCCCTGGTTTCCATCAAAAAGAGATCCAGGGCCTCCCCAAAAAGCCTCTCTCCCTTGAAGGGATCCAATGCCAGCTTCCATTTGGTTCTGACGTCCATCTGCAAATTTCTTAGCCAGAGAAGCCTGCATGCTGTTATGGAAGAGGCCATGGCTCTGGAAGAAAATTTGGCTGACGTGAGGGTGGCATCAGCAGTCAATTGAGCCACAGCGATAATCATATTCAGGTCCTGATGCACCCTGAGATCCTCAGGTGGGATTCTTCCCTGTAGCTGCCTCAGCCACTGCAAAGAGGCCCGAGTAAAAAAAAGATGCGGTTGTTGATGCTCTGATGGCCCAGGCGTCGGCTTAATGAGCTCTCCAGAGTGCCATCTCCTCCTTCCGGTCCTCTGCCTTTAAAACATCCTCCGCGTCAGGTGGGATGACAGATGAGGAAGATAGGGCTACCACTGGGCCACCTACCTTTGGCACTTCCATAATGTCCAAAAGGTCCTTGTCCACATTAAATAAGGTAGACTCAGACCCACTGGGGCGAGTGTACATCCCAGGAGACTTCCACTGCTTTTTGATCAGTTTCAGAAACATCTGGGGCACAGGTACAGCATCCACCACAGATGCTTTCTCAGTGAACAGGGGATCCTCCTGATCCTCTCCCTCCATGGGAAGGTCCTGAGTGACCATGTTCTTTTTAAGATGAGCCGTGCTCTTAGCCTTAACCAGCAGAGTCTTGAAGAGAGCCGGCTGGAAAAGGCCCTTAAAGGAGGGGGGACCTGCTACCTCCGACTCCTCATCCAAAAAATCCCTTTCTGGAAGGAGGTCCCTCTCGGAGCCATAAATTTGGCTGCCCTTTCTGGAAGGAGGTCCCTCTCAGAGCCATAAATTTGGCTGCCCTTTCTGGAAGGAGGTCCCTCTCAGAGCCATAAATTTGGCTGCTTTCTGAAGGGGAGGCCGAGCACTCTCTGAAGTGGATCAGCTGTTCTGCAGAAGCCTGCCCCTGCCCCTGAAGGACATCTCTGTTAGTGTCCAAATAAGACAGCTGGTGCAGCCGGTTGACCTCTGCCTGCAATTCCTGTCTTATTGTTTGTGAGATCCAGGCTCTCATGAAGGATGGCATTTCTTGCATCTGGGTCTCCTCAGGCCGTAAGCCAGTTGCTGTAGGTGTAAAGGTGGCTGCAGGCACAGGTCTGGCTCCACTGGAGACTTGGCCTGCAGGTGCTGCCATCAAGATCCCCTGAGGCGGCTCAGAAAAATTGTGAGAGGTCTCAGCCCTGATTTGGAGGTTTCCCTGCAAATCCTGAGTACTTGAGCCACCAGGAGACCAGGCAATCATATACTGCCTATCTGCCAGTTAGTCTGGCTGCCTGTCATCTTGTGGAGGCAGAGTTTGAGAGGTGGCTCTGTTTTCAGCCATCCTGGAATCTCTCACTGCCCTGTCAAACAGTCTGTCTATGGCTTTTTGTCTACGCCTGGCCTGCCTATCCTCAGCCCTAGAGGGTCTCTTAGGGGCTAGAGCCCTGGCTCTAATCCTAGCTGCTGCCTCCAGACAAGCAGACTTGGGCTTAGGTGATCCCTTTACAGCCTTCTCTCTACCCTGCTAAGGAACTGACAATTCTTGATCAGCTCCCCTGGCAGCCATCTTTGAGCCTGCCGAAAATAACTGTCACTTGACGGGATAGAGAAAGGGAAAAAGAAGTAAAAAACAAAAAAACAAAAAATATTTAGCCTATGCTGTCAGCTACAGCCACAGTAGCTGCCCACCACTTCAGGAGGCTAGTGCAACCCAAAATGGTGAGCTCAGCCCAGCTCCGCAATTCAAAAGCCGAGTCAGAGAGCCGGAAGTTGAAACGAGTGACTAAGCAGGGTGCGACCAGCGGGCTAGCCTTTTTCTCTTCCAGCTGCTGGGCTGAATCTCTCGCCATCTGGGCCCATTTGGGTCATACGGTTATAAAAGATGGCAAAATTAATTATGCCTGTTGTCCATGAAATCCATCTGGTTGGGGACCATGTGCTGTACTTGAGCAATTCAAAGATATGCCCTATCAGCCCTTCAGCAAAGGAGACCGGCTTGGAAAGGTTGCAGACTGAACTGGAACTACTTATCAAGATAAGCGATACACAAATAAATACTCATCCCAGTTTGGAGGAGGAAGCCAATATGCTTACTTCCATGAGGAAGATGAAGCCGGTTTCCAGTTAGTGGATGCAACATGAACCCAGAAAACTGCATACAAGAGGAATCGTATGAGATTTGCACAGAGGAATCTTCGAAGAGACAAGGATCAAAGGAACATACATCAATTCAACCTACAGACCCTGCCTAAAAGTGCCAAACAGGAGAGAGATAGACTGTGTCTGCAAAAGAAATTTCAGAAGCAGTTTGGAGTGAGATAGAAATGGGACCAAAAATCTCAGAAGCCACGTGATTCCTCAGTGCAGGTTCGCAGTGACTGGGAGGTGAAGGAGAAGATGGATTTCCCCAGATTAATAAAGATGAAAATATTTGGAGGTGTCAGAGCCTCAGGACATAGAATGCTGTGGGGCTTTAGAACATTATGACAAAGGTTTTGACCGCATCACCACAAGAAATGAAAGAAATCTTTGTAGCATTAAGCGCATCTTCCATACTGTGACTACCACTGATGATCCAGTCATACGCAAACTGGCCAAAACTCAAGGGAAGGGGCATTGGTTCTTACCTGATACGCCCATTCTCTTTGAGCTGCGAAGAGCATCCAGTAGTGGAAGGTGCTTCAGTCTCTGCATTCATAGGCTGAGCTTGAATTGAGGAACGCTCCTCCTCCTCCACATGACTCCTCCATAGCGTTCCCCAGTTTTGCAAAGATGAGAGGGAAAAAATCCATGCTCTCATCCTAACCACCTAATGGTTCATTGGTCGAAACAAGACCCCACCTGACGGTGAAATCTGCGTGGGGCTGGATGCTCTTCGCAGCTCAAAGAGAATGGGCGTATCAGGTAAGAACCAACACCCCTTCTCCTCAGAGCTGCTCAGAGCATCCAGTAGTGGGACATACCAAAGCTGGGCCTGTCCTACAGGAGGGAATCCGTCTGGTCCTGAGCCTCCTCTGGATCTCCAAAAACCCGCTGTAGAACCCTTCTACCAAAGGAAGCCTCTGCTGAGGCAAACACATCGATTTTATAGTGCCTAATAAAAGGTGACGGGGATGCCCAAGTCGCCACCCTGCACATTTTGGTTATTGGTGCCTGAGTGGCCCAAGCTGCTGAGGTTGCCACACTCCTAGTGGAGTGTGCCGTTATACCTCTGGGCACCTGTAAAGCTTGCGACTGGTATGACCTAGCAATTGCTGCTCTTATCCAACGGCCTATGGTGGACGGTGACACTTTGTGACCCAGCATTTTGGGCTGAAAGGAGAGGAATAAGGCCTCCGATTTCCTGAATGGCTCTATGCGCTTGATGTAGATTCGCAGAGCTCATCTCACATCAACCGTGTGCCATTGTCTTTCCCTTTCCTGGGATGGCCTGGGACAAAAATTTGGAAGGATGAGTTCCTGCGCCCTATGGAAAACGGAATTGATCTTGGGCAAAAAGGTGGGATCGGGCCGGAGGATCACCCGATCAGCATGAAATACACAAAGTTCCCTTCTAATGGATAAGCCTGCGATTTCCGATATCCGACGGGCGGATGTAATAGCCACAAGGAAAACTACCTTATGTCAGGAACTGGAGGGTTGACTCCCTTAAGGGCCAGGGGCAGCGTAGCGTGTTGTGATTCTCCACCCCCTGGGATGGGTACCTTGAGAAGAATCTCGGGAGCTGGGCGTTGAGAGGGGAGGCAAATAAGTCTACCACCGGTTGTCCGAATATTCTTGCTGCTTCCTTGAACAGGGATGGGTGGAGGTGCCACTCCGACTGGTCTATGGTGGCTCTGCTTAACCAGTCTGCTTGAGTATTAGATACTCCCGAGATGTGCTCTGCCCTGATGGAAAGGAGATTGTTCTCCGCCCAACGGCAAAGGCGCTCGGCTTCCCTCATTAGTCGTATTGATTGTGTGCCCCAGTTTATGTGGGCTTTGGCCATCACATTGTCTGTTAAAATGAGAATGTGTTGTCCGCGTACCTGGGGGAGGAAGTTGCGGGGGGCCAGGTGGATGGCGTGAAGTTCCAGCCAGTTTATGCTGCATGATTGCTCTGCTGCAGACCATCTGCCCTAGGATATGAGTGACCGAAGGTGGGCGCCCCATCCGAATAGACTGGCGTCTGTGGTGATAGTGAGCCTTTGGGGCTCCTTGAAGAAGCAGCCTTTGTTGATGGCCGGTTTGTCCCACCAGAGGAGGGACGTGAGGACCCTTGGAGGACCCTGACCATGTGTTTTGAATTGCTTCTGCTGGATCTCTGGTACGGGAGCAGGAGCCACTGGAGGGAAGACGGGTTTGTACGTATTGAAAGTGATGATTGTTGCAGCAGAAACGTAGAAATTTGGAATGGGAAGGCCGAATGGCGATATGTAAGTATGCCTTGGTCAAGTCTATGGATGTGAGCCAGTCCCCTTGTCTGGTTCCCAGAAGAATGGATTGCAGTGTGTGCATTTTGAATTTGCGATATATCAAATAATGGTTAAGACGTTTTAAATCTAATCAGGCATGATATTCCGCTCTGAAAAAAAAATCGGGGCCGGCCAAAAGAGACCCCCCGCCGCGCGCCCGGGGAGCGCCTGCTGCCTTCCCTCGCCAGGGCCGGGCGGCGGCGTGTTGCACGGAGGCTGGTCTGTGGCTGGCCCAGCTCCCTTTTCCTGCCGTTCAGCGGCCTCCGCCGCACCACCCGGCTCCGCTCAGGTATCCGGCTGGGGCTGTCAGGAGTTGCTACCGCCGGCGCAGCTCCACACGGCTCCAGTCCCGCGTTGCCTCGGGAAGGGAAAGGCAAAACCAGGAGCCGCTGCTGCCGTTGCAAGCGCCGCTGCGGCTCTTCCTTTTTGCCTTTCCCTTCCTGAGGCAACGCTGGACTGGAGCCGCGCCAGCAACTCCTGACTCGGGGCCTCCAAGGGAGGGGAAGGAGGAGAAGAAGGGTGGGGGAAAGGAGGGGGCGATTCCCAAAATCGGAATTCGATTTTAATCGGAAGAATATCATGCCTGTCTAATATCGCTCTCCACCCCCCACCCCCAAGTGTTTTGGGACTACAAACAGATGAGAGTAAAAACCCCGCCCTTGTTGTGCGGTGGGAACAGGTTGGATGGCTCTTATATTGAGGAGATGCTGGATAGCGGAATCCATTAGGTTACGCTTATTCCAGTCTCTGGACAGAGGGGATGTCATAAAAAAATCGGGGGCGGACCGGAACTCAAGGGCAAGACTGAATCTAATGGTGTCCCTGACCCAGGCGTCCGAGGTAGATGAATCCCATTGGCTGGCGAAGAATTTAAGGTGCCCGCCAATGGGAAGGGAGTGTCCTGGCCTAACTTGAATGCCGGAAAGGCCTGCTACCTGATCCCCGAAAGGGCCTTTTGTAATTGGTGCCCCTTCTGTTCCTGTCTCCTGAATCGGGACGATCCAGGGGTTGACTCGATCTGAAGGCTGGGGGCCTTTGGTACCTGGTGGAGAAGGGAGCCTGGTAGAAGGGCTGAAAGGACCCTCTCCAAAAGGGCTGTAAGGTTCTGGAATCTGACCTGCGCATAAAGGAGGAGAGAAATTTTTTCTTATTGCGTGTCTCCATCAATAAGGGGTCCAAGGACGGGCCAAATAATTTGTTTCCCACAATGGGAGCAGAAGCCAATTTGACTTTGTTTTTAATATCTGCTTGCCAATGTCTCAGCCAGAGCAGACGGCGGGCCATGATGTGTGATGTGATTGCTCTTGTGGAGAATTTAACTGAGTGAAATGTGGCGTCGGCAGAGAATTCTGCAGCGGCCATGAGCTTAGCGATGTCCTGATGCGCCCTGACACTGGATGAGGGGACGTGTTGTTTGAGCTGACGGAGCCATCGAATCGATGACCTAGTGAAAAAGGAAGTGGCCGTAGCCGATCTGATTGCCCAGGCATCCGATTGGTGTGCCCGGTGCAAGGCCAGCTCGGCCCGCTTGTCCTCTGGTTTCAGGGCCTCCAGAGCGTCACTTGGGGTAGAGGAGGTGGCTAGGCCCACGATGGGCTCGTCAACCTCAGGGGTAACCAGTAATTTAGAGAATTCTGGGTCCAAATTGAAAAACTTTTTATCGTGGCCAGACTGGGCTGGAGGTGCAGCTGCAGAGCCCAGCTGTTTTAACACCAGGTCAGAGAAAATGGGTGGGGTAGGGATAACCTCGGCCTCCACCATGGGCTGTTTAAAGATGGAGTCATCTGGGCCCTCCGAAGTTGTAGGAGGGGGGTCAGAGGGTGACTGCATGATTAGGCCCAAGATATTCTTGGCCTTGAATAGTAGGGACTTAAATAAGTGTGGCTTGAACAGGCCCATGAAGGCAGGCTGGTCGGGGGTAAGACCCTCGTCCTCCGACATCTCCCCTTCCAGAGGGTCCGCCTCTGATAGGGTTCGCTATACTGCATGGACCCCAACTCAAACTCTTCATCTTCCCTGATTAGGTCCAGTTCCCCTTCCTCCTCCTCCTCCTCCCTTTCTGTAAGGGGGATGTCCCTCTGCAAGGGTACCTGGCCATGGAGTTGTTCCGCTCTGGGCAAGGATCTTATGGACTGAGCCTCGAGGTCAGAAACCGTCAGGTAGTGAACAGGCCTGGCTATTTGCTGGAGTCCGTCCGCGATCCCTTGACGGATAGCCAGCTCCATCCAGGATCTTACTCGCTCTGGAACCTCGTCTATGAGTGAGTCCTCTTGACAGAGGCTGGCTGCTGTAGGGGTGAAGGTGGCTTCAGGGACCCTTCTGGCCGGTGTTCCAGGGATCAGAGCCTATTGTTCTTGCAAGGGCGAGCTGCGCCTGGATAAGGAGGGAAAATCTAAAGGAGGGGGGGCGAGCAGAAGTAGAGGGAGTAGAAGGTGGGAGGACCGGAGGCACTGTAAGGGCCTCTTCGGTGCGTCTATCAATCTCCCTTTCCAGGGCCTTGTGGCGTCTCAAGGCATCTCTCTGGGAGGCTTTGGAGGTCTCCTTAGCCTGTCTGCGCAAGTGATGGGTTTTGGATTTTGCCTTCAAAGAAGGTCCTCTGGAAGCGCTACCCTCTGCCATTTCAATGAGTAATATGAATACTGTATGATATATTAGGAATTAAGATTGAGGCGGTTGGCACGCCCAGGGGCCAATCTGCGGGAAGACCGGGTGCCCTGTAATTATTTCACATCCCCGTTTGCTTGTTTTTCTTTTTTTTAAAAAAAAAATTTATTATTATTATTTTAATTAATTATATATATACATATATGAATATATATGCATGAGAGATTGAGTCATAGCACCCTAAAAATTGTTCAGAAGGGTGATAAAATAGTAATAATAACAGAGGCTTGGTGCCAATAAAGAAAGAAAACCAATAGTCCAAATCAGCCGAATTTGAACGCGTATGGCCCGGAGCAATATCGCTCTCCAACAGAACGGAGATAAAAGGAGAGGCAAGGGCCTTAGCAGCCTTCAGCCCAGCCGGAAATGGGTGGTTGCTGCTGTCTGCTACTGCGCCACTGAGAAGCTGTGGGATAATGCCAACGGATTTCAAAAAAAGGAATCAAACCCAGTGCTAGGAGGCTAATTGGGTTTGAATTGCTCTGAAACAGGCCTACGGGTCCTGAATCGTCGAGCAGATTACACTCACAGCGAAAATGGCGAAAAAACAAAATGGCGTCCGGCCACGAGGAGGCTCTCAAAATCGCGGCCGCCAAAAGAGCGAACGATCCTCAGGTCTCTCAGCGGCAAATTTCCCTCCCAAGGGGCAATCCGAAGCTTTAAGGTTGAGAGGGGCAGGGAAGGGAAAGATCAGACCTTCCCCACTGGAGCGGCGTTCGGTGGGGGGGGGAATTAACGAAACAACTCAAAAACGAAAGCAATTCAAACTGCAATAAAAACGGCACAGAAGAAGAGGCAGGGAAGGAAATTTAGGCTCTGGGAAGTGGTGCGAAGGCACCTGTGGCCCTCCCGTTTGCCTCCCTCTGGGGGCGCAAAAGCGCTTCCCTTGGGGGGATAAGGGTCCCAGTTAAACAGTTGCGCAGGGCTAAGAGGAGAGGATAAATTCAACCTGAAAGAAAGCTGATCTGGCTGATTGAGAGAGCTGAGAGAATCCAAAACTTCCTGCTTCGGCCAAGGAGCTGAGAACAGAACAGCCTGTCTCACACGAGGTTGAGCAAAAACTGGGGAACGCTATGGAGGAGTCACGTGGAGGAGGAGGAGCATTCCTCAATTCAAGCTCAGCCTATGAATGCAGAGACTGAAGCACCTCCCACTACTGGATGCTCTGAGCAGCTCTGAGGAGAATGTATTTGCTACAGATGCTATCTTAGCTACCCTCATGTCTTGCACTCGTTCAGTATATTTCTGGGATATCATAGTCCAACGAGTTGGATCCAAGCTGTTCTTTGACAAAAGGGACAACTCTGATTTTGACCTTCTTACAGTGAGTGAAACTGCTAATGAGCCACCCCAAGATGAGGGTAATTCTTTCAATTCACCTCGTAACCCTACAATGGAAGCCACCTATATCAACCACAACTTCTCTCAGCAATGCTTAAGAATGGGGAAAGAAAAACTCACATTTCCCAACCCAAACCCATTTGTGGAAGATGATATGGATAAGAATGAGGTTGCTTCTGTTGCATATCGGTATCGAAGGTGGAAGCTGGGAGATGACATTGATCTGATAGTACGTTGTGAGCACGATGGAGTGATGATTGGAGCCAATGGAGAAGCATCATTCATCAACATTAAAAGACTGAATGAATGGGATTCAAGGCATTGTAATGGAGTAGATTGGCGTCAGAAACTGGATTCCCAGCGAGGAGCTGTGATTGCCACTGAACTGAAAAGTAATAGTTACAAACTTGCTCATTGGACTACTTGTGCATTGCTGGCTGGATCAGAATATCTTAAATTGGGATACGTCTCCCATTACCATGTGAAAGATTCTTCACGTCATGTGATTCTTGGCACACAGCAGTTCAAACCTAATGAATTTGCAAGCCAAATTAATTTAATCATGGAGAACGCCTGGGGCATTCTGTGCTGTGTCATTGACATCTGCATGAAACTGGATGAGGGCAAGTACCTTATCCTGAAGGATCCCAACAAGCAAGTTATCTGAGTTTATAGCCTGCCTGATGGCACCTTCAGCTCTGATGAAGAGGAAGAGGAAGAAGAAGAAGAGAGCTGAACTTTACAGGCAGTAGGGTCAACAGCATCTTGAAGGTCATTCGACTTTTTATTCTTCAAAGATGGATCAGAGCTGAATCTGCACCTTGTTTGGCTAGACCTTAAGAAATAAACATCATAATCTTGAATTTAAAAAAAAAGCTGAGTCAGAGAAAAAAAGTTGAAAAATGGCTGACTCTTTGAATTGCAGCAAGCCCTGACAGGTCAGAGGCTTGCGAACCTGGCGCTGGCTGCATTGCAATTATCAGGCAGACTCAAGCATCTCGCAGCTGCCACGGTGCTCTGGGGACTGGATGGGGGGGTCATGATTTAATCCCGATGGCCAGAACCCCCCCAAGGGACAATCCTGGAGACGAACTGCAAGATTGTCCCCAAACAAAATAAATGTCCGCTGGCGCCAAAAAGGGACAGAAGTGCTTAGCGGCAGCTGCGGCTCGTCCCAGGCAAGGGAAAGTGGATCGGGAGAAGGCGAGTTGAATAAGACGCCGACTCCTGCCTCCAGCCCAGGCCACACAGGCTCTCAGGGTCACCACCACCCAAGTTTTAGCACAAAACAGAAAAAAATCAGTCCACCAGCAAGGAAAGTCAAAAAATTCAAATAATAAGCAAAAAAATGCAAACCGGAAAAAAGGCACGAAAAAATGAAAGTGCTAAACCGGCAAGCCGGCTAGCTGTCAAACCTGATCTAAGCCTCTGTGCGAAAAAAAGCTTAATCCAGGGGGTTAATATTCTTCTACAATCCTAACTATTCAGAGCCCTTAAAGGGTGGTCTGAACACACTGAGACCGAATGAAGAACTGGGGACCGTTACCAGGGGTGTGTCCTCAGTTTTTCAATTTGGTCTGCAGAGCTAGGAAACTAGAGACTATCCATCCTGGATTTTCCCTTCGGCTCAGTGGAGAACATGTCACTCATAGAAAAAACACAAATCTAGTACAAAATCCTGTCCAACCCAATGCACTTTGATGCAACCCCACTGGTGCTAAGCAATCAATTTCATTAACTCTCCCTGTAAGAAAACATGCAGACATCTAGAAAAGAAGCATCATCAAATGTCCCTAAAAAAGTAGTACCATCAAATGCTTCTATGACAGATAGAAAAATATCCCAAACTTCCCTAGAAAAAAAAAAGGCAAGTGTTGATCATGGAATGGGCGTTGGTTCTTACCTGATACGCCCTTTCTTGGCGAGCAGCGAGGAGCATCCAGAGAGTGGGAGGTGCTTCAGAGTCCTCTCTCACAGGCTGAGCTTCAATTGAGGAACGCTCTGCCCCCTCACGTGACTCCATGCAGCATTCCCCAGTTTTTGTGAGGACGAGAAGGAAAGGCTATGTACTCATCCTAACCAACTAGTGGATCCTTGGCTGAAACAAGATTCCCCACCAGACGGAGAAATTAGGGTGGGGCTGGATGCTCCTCGCGGCTCGCCGAGAAAGGGCGTATCAGGTAAGAACCAACGCCCATTCTCCCTCGAGTCGCTTGGAGCATCCAGAGTGGGACATACCAAAGCTTGGCAGTCCTACGGGAGGGACTCCGTCTGGGCCGGAAGCCCCTCCGGGTCACTGATGACCCTCTGTAGGACTCGTCTGCCAAACGAGGCCTCCGCTGAGGCCTATACATCTATTTTGTAATGCCTGATGAAGGGACATGGAGAAGCCCAGGAGGCTGCTCGGCATATGTCAGCGATTGGGGCTTGTGTGGCCCAGGCTGCCGAAGTAGCTGCACTCCTGGTGGAATGAGCGGTTATTCCACTGGGTGCGGGCAGGGATTGTAATAGGTAGCATCTAGAGATAGTTGCCCTAATCCAGCGACTGATGGTTGAGGGGGATACTTTGAGCCCCAATGTCCTGGGCTGAAAGGAAAGGAAAAGGGATTCCGACCTTCTCATGGGTTGTGTGCGCTTAATGTAGATGCGCAGGGCCTGTCTCACATCTAGGGTGTGCCAAAGAATTTCCCTGTCCCTCGAGGGTCTGGGGCAAAAGTTTGGAAGAACCAATTCCTGCGCCCTGTGGAAGGTTGAGTTGACCTTGGGCAGGAAAGTGGGGTCGGGACAAAGGACCACCCAGTCGGCGTGGAACACACAGAGGTCCTTTCTGACTGATAAGGCTGCGATTTCCGAAACTCGCCATGCTGATGTAATGGCCACCAGAAAAACTACCTTAAATGTTAAAAATTGAAGGGAGGACTCCCTTAGAGGTTCAAACGGGTGCCTTGTGAGCGAAACGAGAACCTTATTGAGGTCCCAGGTAGGATACCTGTGAACAGTCGGGGGGCACAAGTTGGTGGCACCTCTGAGGAAGGCTCTAACCCGAGGGTGGTGGGAGAGGGAACCAAAGTTGTCGCAAGAGACCACGGTTGACAGGGCTGCGACTTGTCGTCTCAGGGTGTTTGGGGAAAGCCCTTTGCGCAGGCCTTCTTGGAGGAATTCCAGGACCTGAGCAATAGTGGGGGAGAGGGGGTTAACTCGGGACTCACGACACCACCTTCAGAAACTATTCCAAGTGGCATCGTATATCCGAGTGGTTGAGGGCCGCCTGGCAGCCAGAATGGTGTCAATTACTTGGCTGGAGAATTTCTCTCTTCTCAAGTGGATCCGTTCAACCTCCAGACGGTTAACTGGAGCCATTGGGGTTCCGGATGTAGAAGGGGCCCCTGAGAGAGGGAAATCCTGTCCGGGGGGATTCTCCAGGGGGGCGCTACAGATAGGTTGCGGAGGTCCGCGAACCACGGGCGCCTGGGCCAATAAGGGGCCAGCAGAAGCAGATCTGCCTTCTTGTGGGTGAGTTTCTGTATCACTCTGGGAACTAGGGCTAGTGGAGGGAAGGCGTACAGGAGCCCTGGGGGCCAGGGGCAGCGTAGCGCGTTGTGGTTCTCCAACCCGTGGGAAGGGTATCTCGAGAAAAACCTGGGAAGTTGTGCGTTGGTCGGGGATGCAAAAAGGTCCACCACCAGTAGGCCGAAGATTCTGAATGCCTCCTGGAACAGGGATGGGTGGAGGCGCCATTCTGACTGGTCCACCGTGGCCCTGCTCAGCCAATCCGCCTGGATGTTGGAGACTCCAGAGATGTGCTCTGCTTTTAGCGAGAGGAGATTGGAGTCTGCCCAATGGCAGAGGCGTTCGGCCTCCCTCATCAACTGAATAGACTGGGTTCCCCCTTGCCTGTTGATGTGAGCTTTGGCCGTGACGTTGTCCGTGAAAATGAGGACGTGACGTCCGCGAACCTGAGGGAGGAAGCTGCACAGGGCCAGGTGGATGGCGTGAAGCTTGTTAGGTATAACATTGATACCAAATATGGTTTGGGTGAATAAATATATAAAACTTAGATATCATGGTTTAAGTGCTTATCACTTTAAGCACAATGCTGCAGGCAATTAGCCGATTAAGGGTGCGGTTAGAAGTTACAATATAAGGAAGCATTAGAAGCTGGAAAGCTTACTGCAACTAACTGTGTCTTACTGTGACTAACTGTGATTACTGACTGTGAGTGCCTGTGACTGAACTGTTCTTGTTTGCTACTGTTTGCTGATTTACTGCGTAATTCTACTGTTCTACTGTTTGAACGTCTTGTTGAATATCCAGCATTTGTTTCTCTGGAGAGTGAAACCGGAGGAGGAGAAGATATCTTTATCGGCTGATAAAGATATTGCAAGGACTCTTAACTTGGACTATACTAGTGAGTCTTACTGGATGGAAATATAGTGAATGACTTAATGGACTGAATGACAATGCTTTAAACTCTAAATGGATTAAAAACTATTTAAACTATAAACAGTGTTTGTGTTCAGTGTGTGTATACTCTGGGGCCCTTCCTGGCTTGACTACTGCTGCAATACTCTGCTAGGGGTTAATCCCCAAACACTAACATTGGTTATGGGCCCAGCAGCATAGTCTAACTAACCAGGATATAGCAGAGAGAGTTGGTGTGAGTTGCACATTACTGTAAAAACAAACTGTTTTAATTAGTTTAAAATAGTCAAAATATCTGAAGAGTAATGGCACAAGTAAATTTGTCACAACTGTCCATGATATCCAGGCTGGATGGAACAAACTATGTTTCATGGTCAATGAAATGTAGTTTACTTCTACGTAAAGAAGGTTTGTGGGACATTATAGCAAACCCACCAGATGTGAGTAGCTGGGATCCTGCTGATGATGATGATAACGAAAAGTTACAAGACTTTAAACTGAAGAATGAGCAGGCTTTATGCATCATAGGACTGACTCTCTGTGATCAGTAGCTTGTCCATATTCGTGGAGAAGAAAATGCTGCAAACTGCTGGGAGAACCTCAGGAAGATTTATGTTCGGGACAGTGTAGGAGCACATATAAATCTTACACGAAAGCTTTTTCGAACGCATCTTCAGAGGAATGGAGATATGTTAGTTCATTTAAACTGTATGAAGAGCATTTTTCAAGATTTGCAAGAAAAAGAGCTTATATTTAATGAACTGCAACAAGTCTACATAATATTATCTTCATTAGATCAAAGCTATGATGACTATGTGACTTCGTTAGAGGTATTGCCAAAAGAAAGCCTCTCATTAACCGACATAACAGGCAGGCTATTAGAAGAAGCCAGAAGAAGGCGTGAGCGTGACGAGCTGAGAGAAGATAAGAAAGAAGAGAAATTATCTTCAAAGCCTGTAAGAAACCAGCTAAGCAAAGTACAGCACCTGGAAGAAGAGAATTTATCTTCGACGGCATACACAATTAAAAAGTGTTTTAATTGTGGAGGCAGAGGACATTTGGCAAGATTCTGCAAAAAGAGAAAAAGCCAGAATATAAAAAAGCCAAAGAAAGCATTTGAACTAGCCACGTTTAGCAACTCTGATGTGAAGAATGATCTATGGGTGGTTGACAGTGGCGCATCCCACTGCATCACAAGAGATAAGACAAAATTTATAAAAATGTCTAAAAGTTCTCAACATATATCTCTTGCAAACGGTTGGAATCTTAACGCGAAAGGTGAAGGTCTTGCACGTTGTCCGTGCATAAACCAGGATATAAAAATGTTGTATGTACCGCAACTAAAGTTTAATTTGCTTTCAGTAAGGGTATTAGATAAATTAGGTTATGTAATTACTTTTAAAGATAATAATTGCATAATTGAAAAAGATAACAAAAGGGTAACTGCAGCTTTAAATGGAACATTATATGTCTTAGATAATAGTAAGAAAGGGGAGGCACAGACTGTATTTAATAATATAAAACCTCATGAAGAATGTATCCATTTATTGCATAGGCGTTTGGGGCATGTAAATTTTAAAATGCTAAAACGTACAGTTGAGTTATCTGAAGGAATAAGGTTAAAACCTTGTGATAAATATTTGCGTTGTAATGTTTGCTGTGAAGATAAGAGTAAAGTATTGCCTGCAAATAGGCTAAATGGTTTCAAAACAAAAGAACCTTTAGAAGTAGTATTTGCAGACATAATAGGTCCAAAGAAACCCAGTATGGGGGGTGCTAGATATATACTGAGCATTATGGACCATTATTCTAGATATGGGTTTTGCTATTTAATGAAAAGCAAAACTGAAACATATCAACATTTTTTCAATTGGCTTAGGTTTGCTGAAAGAAAGTCTAAACGGCAACTGATAACCCTGGTGACAGATAATGGTACGGAATTTATTAATAACAAATTTCAGAACAGACTTAAGATAGCTGGAATAGAGCATAAGAAGGCCAATAAATATCTAAAGACAGATTTTTTAAAGATTTTACGGACTGATGAGATGAGAGTGACTTGACAGACCACATGGATGGGCCCATGGCTGGATCAGTAATGGGCAGAGCTCCACTTCGACTCAGACACCAGCAAGGTGGAGGTGGGGTACTGGTATGGCCTGGTATTATTAAAGATAAGCTTTCTTCAGGTTGAAGATGCACTCAACATAAACTCCCAAACCTACTGCCAGTTTTCAGAAGAAAGTTTCTTCAAGTACAGGAAAAATTCTGCATCTTTCAAGAAGACCATGATTTTTATGCAGGACAATTCTCCATCACATCCATCAAAGTACTCCACTATGTGGCTAGGCATAAAGGCCTTAAAGATGAAAGAATAATGACATGGACTCCTTCCTCACCTGACTTACACCCTATTGAGAACTCGTTGGGCTCTTCTTAAATGGAAGATTTACAGTGAAGAAAAATAGTACACCTCTCTGAACAATGTCTGGGAGACTGTGGTTGCTACTGCACAAAAAGTTGATCGTGAACAGATCAAGAAACTGAGAGACTCTATGAATGGAAGGCTTATGACTATTATTGAAAATAAAGATGGCTTTATGGGTCACTGATATATATTTTTTAATGTCAGAAGTGTTTATTTGTACATGTTGAGCTGTTTGTTTATTATTCTTACTTTAACAGATGCAAATAAATAAGTGAGATGGGCAAATTTTCATTTTTCATTTAGTTGCATAATTCTGCACACTAATAGTTGCCCAATAATTGTGCAAACATAGATATTCTCTTAAGAAAGCCAAAACCTCACTTTTACTTTCTTAAATGTTCAGGTTTCACGTTTACTAACATTTTGGATTGACAGAGAGCACTATAGTTGTTCAATAACGAAATCAATCCTCCAAAGTACAACTTGCCTAATAATTGTGCACAGAGTGTAGAAGTGAACCACTGACTAGAGTGTTGGTGTCATCAAAAAAACTCTGAATGGACCATGGTCTGCACTACTTCCATGATGGGCTTTTTTTAAAAAAAAAATTTTTTTTATTGATTTTACAATTAAAGCAGACCATACATAAATGTGAGAAAAAGAAAAGAAGAAAATAGAAAGAAAAAGATAGAAAACAATTAAAAACATTTTCATCTTCAAAAGTTTGTGAGACCTCCTTTTTATCCTTATTTTATGCCATATACACACTTAATCCTTACATATATCTGTATATCACTACTATGATTCTATCCTATCCTCTTTTGCCTTTTAGTGTGAAATCTATCTTTGGTCTATCCATTTGTACCAGCAGATCCAGCTGTTGTAGTATATTGAAGTGTTTTTATTTTTTAATGCCAAAGTTAATTTGTCCATTTCTGCACAACTTGAAATTTTTTGAATAATCATCTCCTCTGATGGAACATGAGGCTGTTTCCAACATTGTGCAAAAGCCAATCTGGCCGCTGTCAAAATATGTATTATTATATATTTTACTTTTTTTGGTATTTGTTTATCAAAGATCCCTAATAGAAAGGACTCTGGTTTGAATTCGAGCTGTTCTCTTGTCAATTCCTCCAGCCAATTTCTAATTTTCTGGCAATATTTTTGAGCTTCTGGATGATGGGCTTTTGGCAAGGGATGGGCTGCACCACAAAAAGCCTGGGAAGAATGCAGGGGTGGGATATGATAGGGTTAACTACCGGTTCGGGATTTATGAGCCGTGCGCCTGTAAATTGTCATCAGCATGCTGTGTCCAGAGACGCAGCCTTTGAAACAGCCCTCTTTTTTTGCTTTTTTAACTGCAGCTGTGCCTCGTTTGGCAGCTGAAGTTGAAAACTCAGGAAATAAAGATCAGGTAAGAGCCGGGCAGGTGGATGGGCAAAAACATCAGCAGACATAGAACCGGTTCTATGTCTGCTGCTCTTCAGAGCTACTGGTTCTACAGAGATGGACAGAACCGGTAGAAACCCACGCCTGGAAGAATGCTTTCGGAAAACAACTGGCTCAACTTATCAAGAGGGCTTTAAACTAAAATTGAGGGAGGAGGGTGACCATTCTTTAGGATTCCCGGGGCCTAATTCCAAGCAAAAACCCCTAGAAAACAAGTCAAATAATGAGGTAAGGAGGGATAGGAAGAAAGTCAACCCAAACACCAAATAGGAGACATAGGAACCAGAGTCAGACATAAAGATCTCAGGTGCCTATATACAAATGCACAAAGTTTGGGGAATAAACAGGGTGAACTTGAACTATTAATACATGAAAGTAGATACGATATAGTTGGAATTACAGAAATTTGGTGAGATGAAACTCATGACTGAAACATACTAATAGAAGGATACACACTGTTTAAAAATACCCCAATGCCCATAAAAGAGGAGGTGGAGTTGCACAGTATGTAAAAGACCACTATATTGCTACAGAAATGCATGAAACCAAAGACGAAAACCTGCTAGAATGCATATGCATCAATATAAAAGAAAACAAGAATGACATTGCCATAGGTGTACGCGCCCAACCAAGCAGAAAAAATAGATGTACTTTTTGCTAACCAACTAACAAATATATGTAGGAAACACACTACAATAGTAACGGGGGAACTTCAATTACCCTGACATCAATTGGAAAACTAATTTTGCACCAAGTGAGAAACTGAATAGGTTCCTGACCAATCTAGCTGACAACTTTGTTGTCCAAAAGGTAGAGAAGGGAACTAGAGGGACAGCCATACTGGACTTAACTCTTAATTCTTAGAGAAGAAATGATAGAGGGAGTTGAAACTGCAGGAACCTTGGGTGAGAGTGACCATGTCAAACTAGAATTCAACATAACACAAACACAAGCAATAGAACAGAATGATACCACAATTTTAGGTTTTAAAAGGGAGAGAAATTGAGAAAGATTCCTTGGATAAAAATCTTAAAGGGGAAAACAACTCAAGAAACCTGGGAAACTCTGAAAAATATTATCATAAAAGTCCAGGTGGCTAGTAAGGCCTATAGGGCACAGAATGTTCTGCCATATGTCAGGCAGACATGTGTGGGCACCATTGTTGCAGCTCTGGCTTTGCGGAATGCTCGCTTCTCTTGTGCTGTGGTTTTTCTTCTGTCTTCAAATGTCTGGCAGCCTTGGTGGCTTAACATGCACCATGTTGATCTAATCCTAACATCAATACCCAGGAAGATACTGGAAAAGATAATAAAAAAACAGATCTGCCAACATCTAGAAATGAATAAAGTAATAACTAGAAGTCAGCATAGGTTTGTTAAAAACAGATCATGCCAAACCAATCTTATTAACATAGTGACTAAATTAATAGATCAATGAAATACTAGACATCAGCATAGTAGACCACAACCTACTTCTTGATCAGCTAGAAAAAAAATGGGATAGCATCACCAACAGATGGATTTGTAACTGGCTGACAAACTGTACTCAACGAGTAGACCTTGACACTTAATTGTACTACATCTACATGGAGGGAAGTAAGCGGGGTACCACAAGGATCCGTCTTAGGCCCAGTACTGTTCAATATCCTCATAAATGACTTAGATGAGGGAATATTGTACCCTATGACTATTATTAAGTGTTGTACCTTATGATTCTTGACTCTTGACGAATGTATCTTTTTTTTATGTACACTGAGAGCATTTGCACCAAGACAAATTCCTTGTGCATCCAATGACACTTGGCCAATAAAGAATTTTATCTATTCTATTCTAATAGAAGGGAAACTTACCAAATTTGCAGATGATACTAAACTGGAAGAAATAGCCAATACTCTAGATCCATGATGGCTAACCAATGGTACGCATGCTGGAAGTGGCACGCAGAGCCATATCTGCCGGCACGTGAGCCGTCGCCGGAACAGAGCCACTGCGCATGCACTTGCCCCTTCCCTGCCAGCCACCTGATTATCAGGTATCTGCAGTGCATGCACAGGGGGAGATGCTCACGCATGCGCTGGGGGAGGGGTGCACGTGGGGGATCACACATATATTGCATTATGGGTGCAGGCACGCATGCACACTTTCAGCACGCAACAATGAAAAGGTTAGCCATCACTGCTCTAGATGATAGACTCAAGATCCAGATGGAGCTTGACAAACTTGAACACTGGGCCCTATCTAACAAAATGAAATTCAATGTAGAGAAAAGTAAAGTTTTACACTTAGGCATGAAAAACCAAAAGCTACTAATACCACTCTATAAAGCCTTACTAAGACCACCCCTAGAATACTGCATTCAGTTTTGGTCACCACACTATAAAAAAGATGTTGAGACTTCAGAAAAAGTGCAGAAAAGAACCAAGATGATTAGGGGACTGGAGGCTAAAACATACAATGAATAGTTGCAAGTACTCAATATGGCTAATCTAATGAAGAGAAGGACCAGGGACACATAGCAGTGTTCCAATATTTGAGGGGCTGCCACCGAGAGAAGGGGTCAAGCCATTTTCCAAAGTACCTGAAGATCAGACAAGGAATAATGGATGGAAAGTGATCAAGAGGAGATTCAACCTAAAAATATGGAGAAATTTTCTGACAGTAAGAACAATCAACCAACTGAACAGCTTGCCTTCAGAAGTTGTAGGAGATTCATCACTGGAAGCTTTCAAGAAGAGACTGGACTGCCATTTGTCAGAAATGGTGTAGGCAGGGCCTCCTGCTTAGACAGGGGGTTGGACAGTGATGGTTTTCAATTTTTTCCCCTACCAGTTCTGTGGGCGTGACTTGATAGGGGAGGATCATGTGACTAGGTGGGCATGTTCAACTTGACATCACTCACACCCACATCCACTCAGTCACATGACCACCCCCCGCCAAGCCATGCCCACAGAACCCAGTAGGAAAATTTTTTGAATTTCTATCTATCTACCTATTTTCTGCCCAGGCAAGCCTGGCCTAATCTGTCAAAGGCCTGGCCTAATCCTGTATGCCGCCCACTCTCCCTTCACCAGTCACATGCATCACCCCATTTCCCCTCTTTCAGAGGCCCCGGCCTTTAATCTCCCCGTTTCCTCCTCCACGACTGCCTCTTTTGTCGTCCCACAGCCGTGACTGTATCTTCCTCTCATGGTTGGCTGCCAGGGAAGGCAAGCCAAGGCTGAGCCATTGTTGTTGCTGGGCTCCCCGCCAGCCCACATCTCGCCCTTGTCACAAGATGCGGACTCCAGCCACACCGAAAAAAAGACACAGCGGCTGTAGGCTTCTTGCAGTGAAAATTACCAACCTCCAGCTTTGCTCTGCTTCTCCAAAACAACGCTGCCACTGCGTTCTATATGTCGGCCACGCAGGCTCACCCGATTGCCTGTTGTGCTGCTCTGCTCGGACTTGCTCAGGGGAGTCCCTCCATTGCAGCGGGCTCAAAGGGATGGACCTACATTTTTTTTGCCATCTCTTTGCCGGCCAGAACCAAGCCAGGAACGGCGACTGGAGGCTTCTCACTCCGGCAAAGAGGTGGTGGCTGTAGGCTTCTTGGCGGGGGAGAGGGAGGCCTGGCAAGACTCGGCCGGGAGTCGGAAGGCAGCTCCTGCACCATGCCTGTCCCTTTCTGGTCCCCCACTCCGCATCAAAGTACCGTAAAGGGACAAGCTGGGGCGGCTGCCTTCCAAGCAGCAGCGAAGCAAAGGGAAGGGAGGCAGAAAAGTTCACCCAAGTCTTCTCTTCCTTCTCGGGCATACACAGAGTGTGTGTATCTCATGGTGCCGGAGGGACTCCCCACACGCTGTCTCCTCACAGAAGGTCCCAGCCTTATGTGTGCACATGAGGTCCCAGGACCTTCTGCTAGGAGACTGCGTGTGGGCTACTGGCTCAGTTCCAGCTGGGAAGGAAGCAGCAGCTAGGATTTACCACCCTGTTCTTCACTCCGAGGTGCACCCCATTGCCTGCTGCGCTGGAGCAGAGGCACTTGGCTAGGCAAGTCCCCCCAGCACATCAGGCAATGGGGTGCACATGCACGGCCAGTGCGAAGAACAGGACGGCGATGGTGGTGGGAGTGAAGCTCTTTTTTGGCGCATTTAAAAAGCAGAGGCTGGTAGTTTTCAGTGATGTTGCCTCTTTTGGGGGGTGCAAGAAGCCTCCAGCAGCTGGCTCGGTTCAAAAAAAAGAAGCAGCGGCTGCAGGCATCTCTTGACAAGGGAGGCGAGATGCAGGCTGGCAGGGAGCTAACAGATTCTCAGCCCTGGCTTGCCTTCCCTGGCAACCAGCCACGGAAGGAAGGTAAGGTCACGGCCACAGACAATGAAAGAGACAGTTGTAGGGGAGGAAGCGAGGAGATTAAGGACGGGGGCGGCTGAAGGAGGGGAAACTGGGCGACGTATCACACTTAAGGGAGAGCGGGCGGTGAGCGGACGGCAGCTCCGGGGCAAGGCGTGAGAAATCACATGTTACCTGACCCGGCCGAACCGGGTGGCGGCTCTAGCACCTCAGGGAATAGTGTATCCCTGGTGGCCCAGGCCCAGGCCCGCACCCAAGGTGAAGGATGAGTGAGTGGCATGCATTGCTTACCTTTGGTGAGCTGAGCTGACCTGGCATTGGTAAGGCAACTGGTGAGGTGATTAGCTGGGCCAAGTGGAGAAGGCAACATATATAGGGCGGGGGTGGGCTGGGCGAGCATCGAGCAGCCGGAAGGGGCAAGCAAGTGGCGACCGGGTCAGGGGCGTGGCCAGCCAGAAGTTGCTACCGGTTCGGTGACTCAGGCCAAATTGATGCTACCGGTTCACCCAACCTGGTGCAAACTGGCTGAATATTACCACTGGGGTTGGACTAGAAGATCTACAAGGTCCCTTCCAATTCTTATTCTGTAAACAATGGGTAAATCCTTCCACCTTTGAGCATACAGGTAGTTCTCAACCTTCAACCATTTGTTCAGTGGCCATTCAAAATTAGGACAATGCTGAACAAAGGGACTTACGATCCTTGCCTGAATATCTGATTGTTGCAGCAGTTGGTGCTTACAACTGTGGGAGTGCTACAACTCCCTTCACCATGGGCCAGCCTCAACCAGCTAGGCTTCTTAGAAACAAACCAAAGGCCTGCAAGCTCCAGCCACTTTGTGTACGCTGCAACCAGTCTTATTCAGGATGGATGAGTGGCTAGGTAGGAAGAAAGCCCAAGGCCTATAAGGATCTTAAATCTTAATATGATCCTTAAGATTTTTCCTTAAGCATCAAACTGATAGGATTGTAGTGAGAAAAAGTTCTGGATAAAATCTCCATCCTAGAGATCTTATTGGAAAGATTCTTAGAAATTCATATTATATCAATTCTTGAAAAAGATATATGGCATTCTGAAAAATAAGTGTATTCTCTGGAGTACCATACCTCTGTCTCCAAATATCCACAAGATAGATTATCTGTCATATTAAAAAGACTTTGGTAATTTAATTTGTCTTTAAGTTTAATTTATTTATCTAAAGTTTTATCAAATTGTAGAACTACTCTATTCCAATACCCCATCATGCACCAGTTCTCATATAAAAAATAGTCAACTGGTCCATAAGATGATTAAATAACTTAATTTTATGCTCATTTGGAACATAAACAGCAACATTTAATAATTAAAGATTTGATCTGTTGCATTTCAACCTCAATTGCAATATGTTATCTACTGAGTTCATCAGTAAATATCAGTTTTGTGGATTAATGTACAAAATTATTCCATTAATCTTTTAAGCCCACTGATATAAATTCTTCATAGTTTTATAGATCAAATACTTCCCATCTTTTGTTATATTTCTTGTAAAAAAACTACATCTTGTTTCAATTGTCTCAGTGTTGTTTTTTTTTCTTTTTTGAGGAGCATTTGCTCCATTTATATTCCATGTTAAAAATTTGTTATCTGTATTCAAGAGAAAAGTTTATCAAATCTCTTAGCCGTGGCTCCCAAAATATAAATAAGTTAACTAAGTTAATTAGTTGTATTAAACACATTCCTAAAAAGCAAATTTATACATCAACATATATACCAGTATTGGCAGAACATATCATGAAAATATTTAACAGGATTTTAGGCCTAGAAAAGGAAACTTGCAAGTTCAAGATGTTGCTGAATGACACTTTCAGCAATCCTAGCCTTAATGAACTGCATGGGAGGGCCTAAATCTTATCACAATGTTTGGGCTAAATGGGGAATTTCATGCTAAATTCATGAAAGCCCTAGAAAAGTAAAACATATATAGGGAAAAACAGAGCAAAGAAAAAAAATCCTCAAGAAACAAAAATCCCAAGCAACTTTGTTGAAAGAAACCAACAGCCAAGGCAATTTTATCCTCTCTACTTCCAAAACCAGTTTTCTATCCCAAAACAAAATAATAGATCAAACAAATGACCCAAGCTATATCTAGTTATCACTTTGGAGAGGCATATGAGAAGCACAGATACTATTAAATCTTGAGCCTCACTGAATAAAGCTACTTCAACAGGATCATTAATAACTTACTCCAGTTCAGGCATGGAGGTTTTTAGGCAGTGGACCTGTCAGTGCACTGACAGAATTCCGATTATATCCCAGAAACTAAAGCAACATTTTTTAATATATTAGAGCTATATGAAGTATTCTCAGTACAGGGATTATTTGATTACAAATTACAAAAGTCATTCTATTTACTAAATTTGTCTCAGTAATTTCAAGAAATGAATTCATTTTTAATTACTAAAATAATTGGCTAGTTCTAGTTTTGCACAAGTAAAATATAAATAAAATAAGAACACTGGAAAATAAAGCAAAGAATCAGAATTAAAAGTAATCCCATTTATATTATATCCCTCAATTTTTAAAACCAGCATGTTGTTATAGTATCAAACCAACATCAGTACAAGTAGTCTATAAACATTTGAGTATTTTTAAGATTTGTATTTAAGAAACTTCTTGAATAGATTGTTTGGGCTACCAAACAAGTGAAGCAGCAATATACACTATGTTTTCTTAAGAGAAAGAAAATGTCCTTGCTGCAGATTATTTTATATACAATTATATATGTAATTATATACACACATATATATTTAGCAATTTAAATTTAGCATTAATAACATGGGTGAGCTTGAATAATCATATGTGCCTAAACAAGAATCTGCAATCTCCTATTTGCTAACTTCATACAACCTAAAACAAGCTAAAATAAATTAGTAAGAAAACAAAAATTGCAATACATTCAACTTTCCACAAAAAGTAATGAAGACAAGCTGTAGTCAAGTATTTAAACAGATAACACAATTAGTATCATGAGCAATATAATTTATAGAACTTCTACACACAGGGTTCTAAGTATTCCAATTCATGCTATAATGAACCTTTTTAATATCCAACAATTGTTTTAAATAAATCAAGATGATATATAACTAGATTTGAATGAATAATGGATAGGGCTCATGGTTAGACTCCAATTCTAGTTGGATTGAGAAATGCATTGTGGTAAGAAGCACATTGTGGTAAGTCACAACATGGTGCAAGACTAGCCAATACAGTTAGTTAATTCAGTACAACGTGATTTTTAAAGCTATTTCCCTATCTGTAATTGATACTGCAGTCTAGCATTTTTTTCAGCAAATCCATTACTGAGGATATAAACTTTTCTTCTGGCAGTTCAGTAATGGCTAGAACTTAGGTTCTATCAGACAGAGATATTATCAATGGACGGAGGGAACTCCACAAAGTTCTGCTTCTGACTCAGGTTCCTAAATCGAAATCCATACCAAACTACAGAAGAAGAAACAGTTGTCAAAAGCAACATCACTCCTGCAAAGACCTCAGTTTAAACCAGACAGCTGACAATCACCTGGGTCCCAATCTGTTTATACAAGAGGTACTGTACCTCTTTTCTTTTCCCCAGTGTCCCTCCAGATTTCCGCCATTCCCCAAAAGTCACCCAGCAAAAAAATAAAAGATTTCGAATTCAACTAGGGTCCGGGGAGACAGCAAGGCGGAGAGAAATCACGTTTTAGCTCCATGCCACCCACTCTGAAACCCAGGCCTTGTCCAGCGAAACGGCCAGTTTTAGATAAAAAAAAGTAGGCCCTACCGTTGGGCTGGATTGCCGAGGAATTAGTTCACACAATGCAGTAAGTTTATACACTCCGAAGTCCGCTGTGCTTTTCAACAGCCCGCTTTCGGACCATTCGTGATTCGCGTAAGACTCACTAACCTCGGAGGTCTCCATCTGCCCGACATTCCCGTCCCGTTCCCACTACTAGAAGTCGGCAGGGAAACAATCCCTCAGGCGGCAATGCGGAAAAACCATGTTGCTCGGCCTGTGGACTTTACCGCCACTTGCTCGCTGGTAGTATGGGGCCGCCGGTAAGGAAGGCCTCAACCCAACCCGAGCTTCTCTGCGACCGATCGCTCGATCCCTGCCTCCCTGCCTCCCTCCTTCCCTCGCTCACCCTTCCATCCATCCGGCGTCGTTCAAAATGGGGCCGGCATTGGCGGGCGTCGACAGGCGTCTTGGCATTTCGAGAGCCAGGAAGCCGTTCTTAGGCGGCCTCGGAGTTACAAACACCGGCTCCGCTCTTTTCTCTGACGTGGAACCCGACCACAACCGAACCTGCTGCGTAACGCTACGGGGAGGGGCGGCGGCAATCCAAGTAGCCAATCGAGTATCGTCCTGAGATGACGGAAGATCTATTCTCCAATCGAACCAACGAATTACACTGAGGGACAGGCTGAAGTTTTGGTATTCCAAGGAAGACTCTGTAGAAAAACCAATCAAATACGAGATGAGTTAATTGACACGTCATTTACCAATATCGGATACCAAATCCTTGGTTAAGAAAATATGACAGTTAAGGTGCATGGTTGTAGCGATATGTAATCTAGGTAGCAGTTGTCAACTGTGTGCATGATTCAATCGCATCTTAACTTTAAATTTTCAGCCTCCACCGTAAAACAACAGACGTGTATATAAGAGGCAGTTTTGTAAGGGCAAATAGGTTTAAAAGTTAGCGCAGACGTTTGATCAATGGTTGGAATTTGGTCTAGTAATTAAGCCAGCTGGGTGACCTTGGACCAGTCACAGCCCAATCACCTCACAAGGTTGTTACCTTGGAGAAAATAGCAGGAGGAAGATGTGTTGGATATGTTTATTGCCTTCAGTTATTTGTAAAAATAATAAATAAATAAATAAATAGTTATTGATGCCTTGCTGGCTGGTCGTGGAAGCGCTGACTTGTACAGATAGCAACTTTACCTGGTCTGATATTCAGATACTTCTCCATAGCTTAAAGTACCTGTTTTCCTGGTTGCAATTCAACACCTTAACAGCTACATTACAATGTGCTTTCTGTTCTCAGTCACTGCAATCCCTGACTTTTGAAGATAAGGATGATAAACTTAAGGAAGGTATAGGTACTCATTTCAGTACAGCCATGGACAGCATTTGGTTGAATACTACTTTAAGCCTAAGAGAAACTTAATTCTATCTCATTCTGTTAGATATTTACATATGCACTTCTGATTGGTTGGTCCCCGGGCGGTGGGAATTTAAAGAGCTCCAGGAGCAGCTCCATGGTAAAAGGAGCTGCCGCGGCTGTGGCTTTGTTCTGAACAATGCAATAAAGGAGCTAAGCAGTCGGAGCCTCCCGCATTATCTCTCACCCACAATGGCGATGAAGGTGGGATTCTGAGAGAAGCACGATTGCGAGCACGTGGCTAACTAACTGGACAAAGAACTCAACATGGCCAGAAACAATAGCCACCCACACCATTCGACCCAACAACTGAGGACTGGGAATCCTATGTCGACCGATTCCAGATGTTCCTGGAGAGCAGCGACCTGATGGATATTACGGAACAGAGGAAATGAGCCGTCTTCCTCAAGCATTGTGGCCCTGCCATTTTCAAAATGGCTAAAGCTCTCACAGCCCCAAGTTATGTAAAAACGATGGCCTGGGTCAATTTAGAAAAAATTCTGAGGGCCCATTATACACCACCAGTATCCAGCCTAATTAAGAAGCACGAATTCTACCAGAGAGACAACATCAACAACTTCATTGTGAGCCTGAGGGACATTGCCAGAGCATGCGAGTTCCTGAATGTGGATGAGGCGATGAGAGATCGCATAGTCCTGGGACTCAGGGACCTGACACTACAAAGCCGCCTCCTTACAAAACCTAAAATAACACTAAAGGAGGCCATCGAAGAAGCATCGGCCATAGAAGCGTCCCAAAAATCTGTCAATGCCATGAGGAAGATGAATAAGACACCGCAACCCCCTCAAAAGGACGACGACGCCATTCACCGATGAGGACCTCGAGTCCGAGGAAGTGAACCAACTATATTTGGAAAGACGCCAAAAAAGCCGAGAGGGGAAACAGAAGGAATTTTGGTGTGCGAGTTGCGAGCGAAATCACCTCTGATGCAGTTTCCATGATGCCATCTCCCAATGATGCGAGCAGAGAGGATACATCGTGAGGGCATGCAGAGCATTCAAGCCAAGCAACAGAAGGTCAAGACAAGGCACACCTCCAAGGAACCAAGAAAATCAACCCGAGAACCGACAGAGCAACGAGTCGACCACAGCAAGGAGTAAAACACACCAGACTATGACAGTGGGCCACTCCAGCATGGCAAATGCCAGAAAAGTCCACGTTCAAGTCATGATAGAAGGTAAACAATGTCGGATGAAAGTGGATTCCGGATCTCTTCTGTCAATGGTGTTGCGGGACACCATCAAAAGTCTAATTCCCAACCTGACAAAAAACCAGTTGAGCAAACAAAGACTAATCCTAAAGGACTATCAAGGGAACAAGATTCCCGTCATTGGCATAGGTGAATTCCAAGTGACATTCCAAAACTACTCTGGAATCCTGCCTTTAACCATGGTCGACCGGGACCGGCCAAGTCTGCTGGGACTTGAGTGGTTCAAGCCATTGGGGATCGATTTCACCGGAATCCACAGCATCACAGAAAGCGATTGGGAAGACAACCTGAAGGAGGAATTCCGGGACATGTTTGACGGAAAATTGGGCAAGTACTCAAGGTCCCCCATTTCTTTTAAGACCCAATCTTTTAAGACCCAAACAGACTAAAAGTGAGGCGAGTCCCACTCGTGCTTAAACCAAAAATAGACGAGCTACAAGCTCATTTCCCAAGGAATCCTAAAAACCATAGTCCATGCAAAATGGGAAACTCCATTGTCACACCTATAAAGCCAGATGGATCTCTGCGCATCTCTGCTGACTATTGGGCCACCCTTAACCCCGCCCTACAACAGAGTGCATACCCCGTCCCTGTGGTGCAACACCTTTTACACTCCCTGGGGTGGGAGAAGATCTTTGCAAAACTTGATCTCGCACAAGCCTACCAGCAATTACTGGTAGATGCTGAGATGGCAGAAGTATAGACAATCGTAACATACCAAGGAACTTTCAAATGTAATCGCCTACAATTTGGTGTCAGCATTGCCCTGGGGCTATTCCAGAGCATCATGGAATGATTATTGCAAGGAATAAAGGGGGTGGTGCCTTACTTCGGCAATGTCCTCATATCAGTCAAGGACAAAGAACAATTACAAGAATGTTTAAGGGAAGTCCTAAACCAGTTCAAAGAGGGGGCTAAAAGTAAAAAAGGAAAAATGCCAGCTAGCAGCCGACAAGGTAGAATTCCTGGGCTATCTAATAGACAGTGAAGGAATCCACTCAATGGACAGTAAAATTAGAGCAATCAAAGAAGCCCCCAGGCCAACAAGCAAAACAGACTTGCAAGCCTTCCTTGGTCTCATTAACTTTTGCCATATATTTACCACAGAAGGCAACAGTGGCGGAGCCACTCCACAGACTGCTTGACAAGAAAGCAGCCTGGGTTTGGGGGCAAAAAGAAGCAGCATTCCAAGAGATAAAGAACATAATTACATCAGACCGCGTACTAATCCAGTGCAACAAGACTTTACCATCAATATTAACTTGCGATGGACACAGTGTTGAGGAGCGGAGCTGGCGTCACGACGATATGGCATGCGATCTTGGAGGTCTGAGATCGCTGCCAATATCTTTGCTCCTGGACGGTCCAATTGGATCTAAACCATCCTGAAGAGACGGTGAATGTAAAGAGTGCATCCTGTCGATCCCAGGGACACCACAAAGTCCCTGGTAGATCCAGGAGAAGCTCTTTTTGCCAGCGGCAAAGAGGCAGCCATTAAAGCTGCTGAAGTTGGGACAGCTCCGAAACAAAAGAGAACAGAAAGAGAAAGTGTGCCAGTTTGGTGAGAACTTTTTCTTTACTTTAAGATTTGAAAGGACACCCTAAGGAAAAGAATGAATCTGTAAAAATTTTGACAGAAGTGATTAAGCGGCGATTTTAAACAGAAAGTCAAATAATATTTTTATTTTTCTCATTGCTGGATTTTCTATACATGATTTTATATTTTGAAACGGGACTGGGTTTTTTTCTTCTTCCACCTATTCTTTCTCTCCTTTTTGACTTTATAATATTCTAGGCTAGAGACTCCCTTTTAGTCATCTTTTTTAATATCTTTTTCCCTTTTTAATTAATTTTTATTATATCTTGTTTGGAAAAGGAGGGGGAAAGTGAAAGCAGAAGAAACTTTGTAACACTGCCAACTAGAGGCTTGGAAATATTCTATCTCTTTTTTTTCTTGACCAGACAAAGCTGAGAAAGAACTAAGACTTCTTTTCAAGGACATTGCTGTTTGATAAGATAGAGGGAACAGCATGGGAGAGTATTATTGCAGGTGCTCTTCTGGGTTTCTATCAATAGCTGGAGTCTGGTATTGAAGTTTACAGAAAAAAAGACGATAAGACGATAAGAGAAGAGAGTTATAAAACTTAACAAAAGACTTGGATAACTAAATAAGGTGCAGTGTGCTCTTTTTACTTTTTTTAAGCTGGGCTATTTATTACTTTAACAAACCCCTTCCTTACTAGCTTACTTTTTGTAATAGCTATTTGGATTTTTGGCCTTTTGGAACTTGTTTTTGTCTTTCTTTTTGTCTTTTGAAGTCTAATTTTTACATTTGCATTTTATTTTAAAGGAAAAGCTTTAGTATTAATGATTTCCTTCCTTCTTTTCTTTTTAAGAGATTAGTCTCTTTTCTTTTTTCTCTCTCCCTCCCTTGTATTTTTTTTATTTACCTTCCATATTGGTTTTTTTATTTTTGTGGCTTTCTTTTTTTTCTTGTGCATCCTTTTACACCTGAGACCTTTTAATTGGATTAAGGTGTTGAAGAACCTGAAGAACTTTTCTTTTCTCTTCTTTAGTTATTTATTTTTTACTTTTCCGCCTTTTTCAGGATATAACAATTTTTTTCTTTTTTGTGTGTGTTTATGGTCTTTTCTTCCATTTTTGAGTTTTTACTGCTATCTAACCAATCGATTGGATTAAGGAATACAAGAACCTGAAGAAATTTATTATTATTATTATTATTGTTGTTGTTGTTGTTGTTGTTGTTGTTGTTACTATTTGGTTTCTTTTCCCCCACTATTTTTACTTGGAATTACAATTGGTTATTTCACAAGGGGATTAAGGTTGAGAAGAACCTGAAGATTTTGAATTATCCGAAATGAGTAGGAAACTAACAGCCCCTGGTTCCTCAACTTCCACTTCTTCCTCTTCACCATCTGGAGGACAACGTTCAATACAGATGATGTTACAGCAAGAAAAAGAACAGGAAAAAGTGAACCTGCAGATGATTATGCAAGGAATTCAAAATATTCAAATAAGAACAGAGAATATTGAAAAGAGAACAGAGAACATTGAACAGGAAAAACTGATGAAAAGGTGGAGAACATTCAACAAATGATGATGAAATATGATGAGAGATTCCAAAAAATTGAAGAAGAAGATAAACAAAGAGGTAAGAAGATTGGAGATATTGATAGCAGATTAACTGTGGTTGAACAAGATAAAAGTGGCATGTTGAGATGGGAGATGGACAGATCAGAATTTTATCTCAGATTTCAAAACATAGAGGAAGAAAAGGGACAAAACCTAGCTGAGACAATGATAGAAATTTTGGCTGAAGCTTTGGAAATAACTAAAGAGAAGATGATGGATGGAATAGACGAGGTTTATCAAGTCTTCACAAGATATGCAATGAGAAATAGCTTACCAAGATAAGTTCACATCAGATTTACAACGAAAGCCATTAAAACGCAAATATTGCAAGTGGCAAGAGAGAAAACATTGAAATATAAAGACAAGGAGATTGTGGTCCTGAAACAAGTACCCAGAAGAGTGAGAGAGATGACAAGAGAATACCGATTTCTGACCAAAATGCTACTTAAAAAAGAGGTGAATTATAGATGGCTGATTCCAGAAGGTTTAATGTTCACATGGCAAAAACAGAGACATAGAATTGACTCAATCGAGAAAGCTGAATTATTTTACACATAATATTTTGGAGGGAAAGAGGAGGAGGCAGAAAAAGAAATGTCATTAATTGAATTCCAAGAGGACTGCCAAATGGCGACTGAAAAAGAAGAAGGTGCAGTAGGTGGAAAGGTGGAAGTCAAAGAACAACGTGAACCAAGATCTACGAGAGCTGCTAAACCTAACTACAAAATATAACCATGGAAGAGAAAAAACTGATTACAATTAACACTTAACTCAGCTGTTAAAAGAAGGAAAACTTTCCATAAATTAGAGAAATTAAAATTTGATATAATCTGCCTACAAGAAGTACATATCAAAAAGCAATATGAACAATTGCTGATACAGCCAAAACTAGGGAAAATATTTACTTCTTTGACACAATGCAAGAAAAGAGGAGTGGTTTTATACATTAAAGATATTATCCCAGCGAAATTGATCTATACTGATGACGATGGAAGAATACTAATGGTGGAAATAATGGACAATAATATGAAAACACTCCTGATTGCAATCTATGCCCCGAATGACAAGAAGAATTTTATAAAAAATTACATATGAAAATAATTGAACTGGACTATGCTAATATAGTTCTGATGGGAGATTTTATTGGAATTGTAGATAATAAACTGGACTACACAGCACAAAAAACAACAAAGCAAAACAGAAAGACTCTCCCTAAATCTTTTTTTAGATGAAATAAATTTAAAAGATACATGCAGAGAAAGAAATGCTAAGACTAAACAATACACCTTCTATTCAAATAGACATTTATCATGGTCCAGAATAGATATGATATGGATGTCAACAGAATTGTTAGCTAATATTCAAGAAATAAATATTGAAACAAGTACTTGGGCAGATCATAATCCAATGACAATTAAATGGAAAGGACAAAGAAGAAGATCTAGATGGACGTTAAATAATACTATTTTAAAGGGAAAAGACTCCACACAGTGGATGGAGAAAGAACTGGCTTTCTTCTTTAGAGAAAACAAAAAAGAAGATACATCAATGCAGAACGTCTGGGATACAATGAAGGCATATGCCAGAGGCTTGTTAATAGACTATACAAGGAAAAGAAATACCATGAAAAGACTAGCCTCTAAGGCATTAGAGGATGAGTATAAAGGACTTGAAAAAGAGCTACAGAAAATGCCACAGAAAAAGGAAAGTTAAAAATTGATATAATTAAACATAAAATATGTCTAATAGAAAAAGAAGAACAAGCACAGAAAATCAGAGGTGCGAAACAGAACTACTTTGAAGATGCAAATAAACCAGGTAGATGGTTAGCATATAAATTGAGAAAGGAGAAAGAATCAAGGAAAATATTGCTATTAATAGATGACCAAGGCCAGGTCTGCTATGGTAGTAAAGAGAAAAAGGAAATCATATGAGACTATTATGGGAAACTATACACACAAGAGAATATTGATGAGGAAAGAGTTAAACAGTACTTACAGAATGCTAATCTACTCCAGATACCTAAAGAGATTGAAACAATGTTAGAAAGCAATATAACGATGATGGAGTTAACTGAAGCACTTAAGAAGCAAAACAATGGAAAGGCACCAGGCCCAGATGGACTTCTGGCAGAATTTTATAAAACACTACAAGAATCGTTGAATCTTCCATTGCTAGAAGTTATGAAGGAAGTTATGTTAAAGAAGAAGATACCCAAATCATGGTCAGAAGCTTATATTACATTTGTTCCAAAAGAGGAGGCCGATCCATTACAAATCAAGAACTATAGACCTATTTCCTTACTAAACGCAGATTATAAAATCTTTGCTTCAATATTGGCAGAAAGACTTAAAAAATACTTAAACAATTTTATCCATCCTGATCAAAATGGATTTCTGCCAAAGAGACAAATTAAAGACAATATGAGAGTAATATTTGACACTTTGAAATAGTACGAGGCACACTCTGAAAAACAAATGGCTTTGATATTTCTAGATGCACTGAAGGCATTTGATAATGTGAATTGGTGATTCATGTTATTACAGCTGGAACAGATGGGCTTTGGTAAAAAATTTATTCAAGCAATAGAAGAGTAATATGAGAGTAATATTTGACACTTTGAAATAGTACGAGGCACACTCTGAAAAACAAATGGCTTTGATATTTCTAGATGCACTGAAGGCATTTGATAATGTGAATTGGTGATTCATGTTATTACAGCTGGAACAGATGGGCTTTGGTAAAAAATTTATTCAAGCAATAGAAGCTATATATCATAACCAAACGGCAAAGGTAATGATCGAAGGATAACTGACAGACTCTATTGATATAAGAAAAGGAACAAGACAAGGGTGCCCACTATCACCTGTGTTGTTTGTGTTAACCTTGGAAGTACTAAACAGAAATATTAGAGAAGAAAAGGATATAAAAGGGATGAAAATTAAAAAGGAAGAATTTAAGTTGCAAGCGTCCACAGATGATCTGGTTTTCATTTTAGAAGACCCACTAGAAACAGCATCAAAATTGATAGAAAGGATAGAGGCATATGGAAATGTGGCTGGTTTGAAAATAAATAAAGATAAGACAAAGATTTTGACAAAGAATATGCTATTAAGACAAAAGGAAGAACTGGCAGACCTATTGAAAATTCAGGTCACGAATAAGATTAAGTACTTGGGGATATATTTGACAGCAAGATGTAGTACATTAAAAGAGAATAATTATATTAAACTTAAACAGCAGATAGCGCTAGATTTGGCGAAATGGGAAAATTTACAACTGTCACTAATAGGGAGAATTTCAACAATCAAGATGAATATATTACCCAGAATTTTATATTTGTTTCAAACAATTCCAATTAGGCTTGGAAAAGATTACTTTGAAGAATGGATAACACTAAGAAATACTAGATTGTTGATATTAGAAGGACATGATTTGTTGTTGGGGTGGCATGCTTTTTTATGGTATAAAGGAACTAAAACACGGGGGTATTTTAGAAGACATTATATACGGGAGTCTCTGTGGTTAAACTGGGAGAAGATTAAAAGACAATGTTATCTGAAAATTCCAGTCTGGTTATCGACTATTGAAGCATTTTCTTATCCTATAATATACAAAAAGGAACAAACAGTTAGATATGGTGAAATATTGAATGAAAAGGGTGAACTTAAATCTATGCAAAAACTAGAGGAACAAGTTTTCATATGCACAAATACATTCAAGGTATGATAAAGATTCTAAAACAGAAGGTTTCTATGATAAATTGACTGACTTAGATAAGATTTTGACAGGTACTGATGAAAAGGTGATTTAAAAATTGTATGGATATTTATTAGAAATTAAACTAGAAGAAGAACAAGTTAAAGAAACTATGCTTGGGGGAAGAATTTTGGATATGGGATCGATTTAGAGAAATGGCAAAAATTGTGGTCTCAAAATTATAAAATGACAATGTCAACAGCATATAAAGAAAATTTGTATAAGATGTTTTACAGGAGGCATTTCCCCCCGACAAGAATAGCAAGAATGTTCAAGAATAAATCTGAAAAATGTTGGAAATGTCATCAGACACCTGGCTCATATTACCATATGTGGTGGACTAGTGCGGATGCTAAAAAATATTGGACTAAAATCCACACGTGGTTGGAAAAAATGACAAAAAAGCATATAGATTTGAAACCAGAGATATTTTTATTGGGAATTTTACCTGAAATATATAGTAAAGAATTGAAATAACAGTGGCTAGAATTGTATTTGCTGAATACTGGAAAGATGAGAAAATACCATTACAGGAGGAAATCATTAAGAAAATATTGGAATATGCTGAAATGAGTAGATTGACATTTGAAATCAGAGAACAAGATGGTAAACAATTTTATTAAATTTGGGATCTATTCTATCAATGGTTAGACAATAAAATATAGTAATGCAATATGTAGATTCTTAGAAAATAATAAATATATAAAGATGTATTCTTTTATTATATCTACAAAATGATTGTAGGATAGATTTGAGATGTTAATATGAACTGTCATAAAACAAATTAAGTAAAATATGGATTATTTCGTAAAACATGAATGAATAAAAGTATAGTCAAATGATTGATTAACTATTATATTAATGTATTTAATATTTGATTGAAAATATGAGAATATACACAATGTAATTGTAATTGAAGACTACGAAATAGAAGCACAAAACAATTTGTAAACCAACCAACACACTGTATGTATATATATGGAAGATAGCTTGATGTTTTTATGTTTTGTTTGTCTATGTTTGTCTTAAAAACCAATAATTTAAAAAAAAATTAACTTGCGATGCATCACCATTTGGGGTCAGCGCGATCATCAGCCACATCTTACCAAATGGAAAAGAAGCCCCAATAGCCGCCTACTCAAAGCCATTATCCATACCGGAACAGAATTATAGCCAACTAGACAAAGAAGCATTAGCTGCAGTCACCGGAATCAAGCGATTCCACGAATACATATACGGAAGAACGTTTACACTAGTCACTGACCACAAACCACTCTTGGGCATCATTGCAGGGGGCAGATCCACACCGAACATCTTGTCCCCCAGAATGACATGTTGGATAGAATTCCTGGCTGCCTACGACTACAAATTAATCTACAGGCCAGGAAGAGACATTGACCATGCCGACGCACTGAGTCAATGCCCCCTACCAATCCAGGATGAAGATCTAGCACCAGCGACAACCACACTCCTGATAGAGACATTTCAACGAACATCAGTAACAGCAACCGATATTGAGAGAGCAACAGCTAAAGACAGAACTCTGGCGTGCGTTTTGAACTGGGTAGGGAGAGGGTGGCCCGAGAAGGAAAAAGTCAACGAAACTAAACCATAGACAAACAGAACTATCAATACTGAAAGGGTGCGTACTGTGGCGGGGTCGGGTAATAATTGCTGAAAGTTTAAGGGATGATATAATGGAAATGTTGCATGCAGGGCATCCGGGGATAGTTAAAATGAAATCCCTAGCAAGGAGCTATGTTTGGTGGTCAGGGATGGATAAAGAAATAGAGGCATGGGTATCCACCTGCCAGGTTTGCCAGGAAAACTGGCTAGCACCCCCCAGGGCACCCAACCATGAGTGGGAAACACCAAGGGGACCATGGTCAAGGATACATATAGATTTTACGGGGCCAGTAAAGGGACACACATTTTTTATTGTAGTGGACGCATATTCTAAATGACTGGAAGTCAGCATCATGCAGTCCACAACAACAAAGACAGTCATAAGGAATCTGTTTATGATACTGGACTTTGTTATTTGGATTATCCCTGGACTGAAAACTGACTGCTATAACCATGTATGACTTGGACTGCTTGTTGGACTTTGCTTAACCATTTACTGGAAGTAAAACCTACATTTTACTATTCAGTGTATCTGTGTGCTGGTCGTGTGTTATTCAATACCACTCTCACTACATCTCCCTGTGTGCACTCATTCTCTAATGGGGAATTACCTCAACACAATCATAGGCTGATAACAAGATGAAGGCAATATTATGGGTACTCACAGTGAAGAACAAGGCCTAGACTATTGGATGTACTTCATCTGGGATTCCTGTCAGATGGAGACTTAAGCAGGTTTACACAGTAGGATGGCTCAGCAGTATTACTTTAGTATCCTCAGCTAGAAAAGACCTTGCACCCTTTTCACTGCAGACAATGCTATGATAGTTCTTCAGAACATGGATCTATTTACCTTCACCTAGTGCAAAAGGTAGGGATCAATAGTCAGGAATGGACTGAGATATGTCTGTCAGTGCCGAAGTAGCATTTATTAGGTATCTTATGTGTATCTTAGGTATCTTATAGCAAGTTCTTTGTTAAGATCATTAAAATGATAGTATCAGAAAGTTATTAGAATTTTTGACAAAGGATCTAGTGCCCTGTGTGCTTTGACACTTTAAGGGCCATCACTTCATTTGCTTGTGATATTTTATGAAAATATATTTCTGACAATACCTGAATGATGGTGAGGTTCTGTTAGATCTTATTCTAACAGGATTTATGATCATCTTCCTCTCTGAAGATGAAGAACTACACTGAAACATACACACAGAAAATCCAGAATCATTGTTTTTATATTACATTAGTTTGTTTGATTGATTTCTATAGCTGCCCAACTTAGCAAACAATCCTGGGTGGCTCACAATTCAAAAAAACATCTATCACAATTCAAAAAAACATCTGTTTCACATACAAAATCCAGGAAAAGCACCAGGTCCAGACAAGATAACTCCTTCTTGCTTAAAAGTCTGTGCTGATCAGTTGGCCCCCATCTTCACCCGAATCTTCAATAACTCACTAGAAATGTGCTATGTTCCTTCTTGCTTCAAATGCTCTACTATCATCCCAGTGCCAAAGAAGCCCTCCATCAAGGAACTGAATAACTACAGACCAGTTGCTCTAACATCTTTAGTTATGAAAATCTTTGAAAGGCTAGTGCTGTCCCACCTGAAAACCATCACGGATCCGCTGTTAGACCCCATGCAATTTGCATACCGAGCAAATAGATTGACAGATGATGCTGTTAATATGGCCCTGCACTACATCCTACAACACCTTGAATCTCCAAATACCTATGCAAGGGTCCTCTTTGTAGACTTCAGCATTCAATACCATCATTCTACACATTCTTCTAACTATTAAACCAACTAGCGGTACCTGAACACACTTGTAAGTGGATCATAAGCTTCCTAACAGACAGGAAGCAGCAGGTGAAGCTAGGCAAAATCACATCAGATACCTGTACAATTAGATAACAGATAATCAGAGTTGGAAGGGACGTTGTAGGTCATCTAGTCCAACCCCCTGCCCAAGTGGGAAACCCTACACCATTTCTGACAAATGGCAGTCCAATCTCTTCTTGAAAGTCTCAAGTGATGGCATTCCCACAACAATCCATTGGTGGATTGTTCTGTCAAAAATTTTCTCCTTATTTCCAGGTTAAATCTCTCCTTGTTCAGTTTCCATCCATTATTCCTTGTCTGGCCTACAGGTGCTTTAGAAAATAGCTTGATCCCCACCTCTCTCAGCCCCTCAAATATTGGAAGACTGCTATCGTGTCTCCCCTGGTCCTTCTCTTTACTAGACTAGCCAAGCCCAGTTCCTGTAACCATTCTTTGTATGTTTTAGTCTCCAGTCCCCTAATCATCCTGGTTGTTCTTATCTGTACTTTTTCTAGAGTTTCAACATCTTTTTTATAATGTGGTGAACAAAACTGGATGCAGTACTCTAGGTGTGGTCTTACTAAGGCTTTATAGAGTGGTATTAGTACAATTAAATTCAAAATTAGCACAGTGCTTTCTCTACTAATGTCTCCCTATATACCAATGACTGCTTCTCAAATGATCCATCTGTTAAAATATTGAAGTTTCCAGATGATACAGAGTGATTGGTCTCATTCGAGGCAACGATGAATCCGCATACAGACGGGAGGTTGTACAACGCCTTGTGGTGCAACTGGAACAATCTGGAACTGAACACACTCAAAACTGTAGAAATGGTGGTAGACTTTAGGAGAAACTCTCCCATATTACCCCATCTTACAATATTAGACAACACAGTATCAACAGTAGAGACCTTCAAATTTCTAGGTTCTATCATATCTCAAGACCTAAAAAGGACACCTAACATCAAAAAAGTCATCAAAAAGCACAACAAAGAATGTTCTTTCTGTGCCTACTTGGCAAGCTCAAACTGCCCAATGAGCAGTTCTATAGAGGAATTATTGAATCTGTCATCTGCACCTCTATAACTGTCTGGTTTGGTTCTGCATCCCAACAAGACAGACACAGACATCAGAGAGTAATTAGGACTGCAGAAAAAGCAATTACTACCAACATGCCTTCCATTGAGGATCTGTATACTGCACAAGTCAAAAAGAAGGCTATGAAAATATTTAGAGACCTCTCACATCCTGGACATAAACTGTTTCAACTCCTACCCTCAAAATGATGCTATAGAGCAGGGGTCCCCAACCGCCGGTCCGCGGACCGATACCGGTCCGCGGAACAACTCTTACCGAGCCGCTGGTTGCTGGGCGCCGCCATCTTTTTTTGGTAAAAAAGTGCTTCCGGTGAGCTTTTCCGGGTAGAAAGCTCACCGGAAGCACTTTTTCATCAAAAAGATGGTTAGCGCTCGTGAGCTTTTCGGTAGAAAGCCATTTCTACCCGAAAAAGCTCACCGAAGCGCTTGCCGCACTTTTCGCAAAAAGATGGCGGCGCCCAGTTGATGCCGGGCCGGGCGCGCGCCCAGCTGATGCCGGTACTGGGCCGCGGCGTTGAAAAGGTTGGGGATCCCTGCTATAGAGCACTGCACACCAGAACACAAGAACAGGTTTTTCCCAAACACCATCACTCTGCTAAACAAATAATTCCCTCAACACTGTCAAACTATTTACTAAGTCTGCATTACTATTACTATTAATCCCTCCATCCTTCCTTTCACCCATCTCCTCCTCCTTATGACTGTATGACTGTAACCTTGTTGTCCTCGCTCATGCAAATGGTGCTGCATGTGCACATGCATTTGCCGAAAGGTTGAGGAACTCTGGGATAGAAAACATTAAATATGCCATGTTTTCCTGAAGGGAAGACCAAGGTTTGTGTGTTATACTCAACTTTAATTTCCATTAAGAAGTCTAGCTTATATACTGTGATTAATAACAGTTTATACACTTACAAGCCATTATTCCATTAATTCTGGACAACTTAGAAGTATATGTGTATAAAAATTGGTAAATAATATAATTCACCACAGCTTGCACCACAGTTGTTCAAATGACCTGGGATGATCCTTCATTTCCTGCATAAAATGCAAGTGCATCCATTGGAAATCTCAAATAGATTATCAATAACATGCTTATCAACATTCAAGGAAATGTTGCCTGCAAAATTGACTGGTATCTAATCAGCTGCATCAGTTTTGAGAATTGACTGATCTAATAACCAAAAAGGCATTAAGAGTTGTTAATCTAATCCTACGTAGCTTCTTCTCTGGTAATATCACACTACTAACTAGAGCATACAAAACATTTGCTAGACCTATACTTGAATACAGCTCATCAGTCTGGAACCCATATCATGTATCTGATATTAACACAATTGAAAAAGTCCAGAAATATTTCACAAGAAGAGTTCTCCGCTCCTCTACTCATTGCAGAATACCTTATGCCACCAGACTTGAAACTCTAGACCTAGAAAACCTAGAACTACACCACCTCCGGTCTGATCTAAATATAGTATATAAAATCATACATTGCAATGTCCTACCTGCAAATGAATACTTCAGTTTCAATCATAACAATACAAGAGCACACAATAGATACAAACTCAAGGTTAACCACACCAAACTTGACTGCAGAAAATACGACTTTAGCAACAGAGTGGTCAATGTTTGGAATACTCTACCTGACTCTGTGGTTTTTTCCCCCAAACCCTAACAACTTTAACCTTAGACTGTCTACTATTGACCTCACCCCTTTCCTAAGAGGTCTGTAGGGGGCATGCATAAGCACACCAATTGTGCCTACCGTCCCTGTCCTATTGTTTTTTTATTTTTCTTATAAGTATCTATCTCATATATTCAAAACAATATTTATTCTTATACCTGTATCTTGTAAGCGATTGACAAATCAAATAAATACTAAAAAAAAATACTAAAAAAATCCAATTCCCTACACTTCTGCAGTGTACGGCAGAGTGCAAATTGTTATTCACAAAGAGTCACATTGTTGACTAGAGATCATCAATTGTGATATGCAAAATATTTTACTCTCTCACCCTGTGTATCCTTAAAATAGAGATAAATTATTTAGTGAATGCTGAATTTACAATTTTTATACAATGTAAAGGCAAAAATGGAACTAGAAAAGTTTTGTATCAAGTTGAGGAAAAATCTAAATAATTATATATTTGAGGAGGGTTAAAATTAGTTTTGGAGCTCAAAAAGAGGAGTTTAGTCCACCTTAGTCTAACAATATATAGAATGATGATTAAGGTAAGTAAAGCTATTACAAACCTTTACTATAACTTATGGTTAAAGGGACTTGAAGAATGCTTAAATATTGAGGTGGTCATCGCTGTCTAGGAAATAGCTTTTCAGTGGCGGGGAATTATTATTAGAAAAGGCATTTTACCTGCCTTATTTTTCCTCTTACTTCCTCGAAAAGAAAGTCAAAGCTATGAGCTACGATGAGAGTAGCTGCGGAAACTACCGAGATGGAGCGCAAACTCTTTGGCTCCCACTTATTGATCGAGGATTGAGGAAAGGATATAATACCCTTGCACTTGTGGCACTTGTTTTTCTTGTGACCGTCTGCGCATCTTCCTCAAAGCCGCTCTTTTGCGTTTTGACCCCCGAGTGCTCAGACACCTTGTCTCCTTTGAAGGAACGGCCCGATCCTCTTTTCGCTTAAGGAGTTTTCCCCCACTGGCTACGCACTCCGCGATCTTTCGTCCTTGGAGGCTTTCCCTCCTCTCGACGGAGAAACGCCTTAGGAAACAGCTGTCGGGTAAAGGCGTGGTCTGGAGCCACACCTAGGAAAGAGGCGGCGAGCGATGGGGCGGGGTAGGACAGCATTGCCCGAGGGCGGCTGGCTGGGGGTGACGATGGCCCCATCCATAAAGCCGATGTTCCCCGCGCAAGGGAATCACTCGGCCGGCGGATCCTTCTCCGTACTGCAGACCGCGCACCGAGGGTGTTGGGGTGAGGTGCCCCAAGTCCAGAGGCGCGGCGAGACTGGGCGAAGGCTCTTCAGTGCCGCGGGAGCTACAGAGGTGTAAGTGCTGCTTCCTCTCCAAGCAGGCTGTGCTTCGGAGAGTCGTTGCCCCCTCTGCCGCGCCGCCCCAATCTAGAGGCAATTTGCTTGGGATCACCTCCGGCTGGGCGACAAAGGCCCACAGTCGGATTATGCTTAAACTGCACTGCCGTCCAGGGCGGCAGATGGGTGTTTCCGCTCCCTTTCCTCGCGTGGGGTTTCGTTGGCCAGGTCAGAGCCAGACTTCTGGAGGCCGTGTGCGGGACGCTCCGAGTGAACAGTGGCCGAACTGATTTTGGGTGGCGCGCCGAGTACCCTTTTTGCTTTCACTTGGCTGGTGGATAACACCAGAGCCGAAAAGCACTTCTACGGCTGTTCAGAAGTCACTCGGCTTTTCTTCTCTAAAGGACGGCCTTCGTCTTGATTTAAAGGGGAGGGAGACGGACGACGGCATGTGGGAAAGGGAGAGCGGGCGAGCGCACGGACGAAACCAAATTGGAGAGCATTTCGATAAAGAGACGAAAAGAAAAGGCGGACTTTCTACTGACCTTTGAGATAATAAAAGAACTGTAAATTATGACACCAAATTGAGGTTACTTTAAAATAATTATTTCATTATTACAAAATTAGTTAATAAAACCAGACCACGCGGAACATATAGTATTCAATTTTTACTCGGTTGTTTTATTAACATTTTTTAAATATCCTATCAATACATTTCTAATTTGCTTAATCAGATAGACAAGGATCCTGCCTGTCAAATGAAAACTGAGCCGGCTAGTCAATATTGTATTGTATCAATATTGCATCAGGTATCACATCACTTAGCATGGTTTGTTATTTAAAATAATTATATCAAAATATTGTAGTTTTTAAAATAATTGGAATACAAAGGTAGCATACAAGAAATGTAATTAGGACAAGATTCAAAGAACTTCATTGTATTTAAGTTAGCTCTCCGTTCTATGGGATTCGCTGTGTTTTCCTTTTTCTTTAACTGATTGATTGATGGGGGCGCGGGGCAGCAGCCCTTTCGTTTTCTACCCAGGCTGAAATCCGCGGACGTTGCTGAACTCGGACCAGAAGCAAAGCTGGGCGAATCGTTTAATCCCCTCGGCTGGGAGAGGAACCGGGTTGGCGCCGAGTCGACTCTCCCTTCACTGAGGCGTCGACAGTGGAAATGAATGGGTCTGGAAGGATTTTCCGGGGTCATGAACTTGTTTTTTCTTACAACTGTGAAATATACCTAACCAAATGTTAGCTGCTCGTCTGTTTTCGGTGCGATCCAGGAGCCCGAAAGGCGGAAGGAGCTTTCCTAGTTATGGCCCCGCAAAGAGCGGTGGAGTGGCTATGCTCCAGAAGGGAGGGAAAAGCGTCGCCCGGCTCTAGCAACGTGCTGAATTTCAGTCCTGAAGAGCGGCTTTTGCAAGCTGGCACTTCGAAGAGGGAAAAACAAAGGGGGACGGGGCATGCCTTTCCTCCGGCCTTTGTTTGGAGAATCCACGTGTGGCTGCTGGTGAGGAAAAAACTTTCGTAGACTTTCCCAGAAAGGCGCATCTGTAAATCTGTAGGAAAGGAACGCCCTGCTTTATGCTTCTGCTTCGAGACCGTCGCCAGAGTGCACCCAAAGAGGGCCAGTGTCGCCTCTTCGTCGCGGGAAGGAGGCGAGGGTGCTTTCGTTTGAGGCGGTGCGTGTGTAGTTTCCGGCGGTCTCATAAGGCAGGGCATGCAGCCCACTAGTGGGTGCTTTGCGAGGTCCTGGGAAGCCCAGCGCGCCATCTAGAAAAGACTTAGTCGGTTGATTGCCCCCCCACTCCCTCCGACGAAGGAAGCCGGCCCTCGCGCTGGAAGAGAACCGGTCCCTGGAGCTTCCGCCAAGTCTTCCTGCCTCGCCTGAGGAGTAGCCAACGAGGAGAATTCAGAGCTGGCACCAGTGATATGAAGGGGTTATTCTGAAATGGAGAAGGAGCAGCACAGTTCTGGATGTTAGGGGATGGGCTCAGAATGACCACCTCCTTCTTTGAAATGAGGACGAGTTCAAGATATGAAATAATGGGTTTAAATTACAAAGGAACAGATCTTGGTAAGACCTGTTCAATGGTATAGAATAGATGCCTCAGGAGATGGTGGGCTTCCCTTTGCTGGTGGGAAATGACCACCTCTCAGGAATATTATAATAGATTCATGCTCTTGTAGGAGGTTGCACTAATAATCTCAAAGTAACCTTCAATCCTCTGATTGTACATAAAACAGAACATAGGTCAAAGAATTACAAATACCATGCTTTATCTTTGGTAGATTAAAATAAAAGGAATTGGAATTGTGCCTCTGGATTAAAATCACCTTGTAATAAAGATGGCAATATGTTTTCTGCCCTTATTGGCAACCAGTAGCCCTCTTCAAAATGTCTTGGGTCCATTGGGGCAAAGGGCGTCCAGCGGAATACATGAAGGGCCATTTGGAGATTATTTGATGCCTCCTTGATTTCTCAATGGCCTTTCATGCCATTGGTTTTTATAGATTGGGTTGCAGTGGTTCTTGTTTTTCCAGGATTGGCAGAGGAGGAGTTTCATTTCTAATCTCCTGCTTCGCAGGGTTCCTCAGGATTCTGTTCTCCTATTAATTTTTAACATCTACCCGAGACCACTGAATGAAATCATGGGGTTAAGATCCATTGATATACTGATAGTATCAGCCATATATCTCTACCCTAGTTGATTAAGTGATGCCATCAGAATTCTTTCCCAGTGTCTGGAATCTGAGGGTATCCAAATGGAAAAGAAAGCTTTGCCTTAACCCTAGCTAAACCATTTTTAAAAAATCTTCTCTTTTAGTTCTGAATGAGGTAGGTCTAACAGACAGATCAGATGTGCAGTTTGGATTCTCAGTTCCTGTTCAAAGATCAGATGGCAGCTATGGTTTGGAGAGTCTTTCTACAAATCCATCTTCTACACAAATCACACCCATTTCTGGATCAGGGATCCTGTTTATAGTCATTCAAAGTTTGATCACCTCTCATTTGGATTGTTGCATGGCACTCTGTATGGGGTTATCCTTGAAGGCCTACAAGTATTTATTGGCGTAGTGTGATACTCATGGTATAACTCCTACCGTGTTTCTCATATAATAAGGCCGGGTCTTTTTTTTTTTTTCCAGCCCTGAAAAAATGGCTAGGCCGTCTTTTCGGGGGTGACTTAATTTCCCCCCCCCTTGCATCTTTGGGCGGGCGGGCAGCGATGGCTTGGATGTTGACCTCAGCATTGGTGGCACTTCGTATTGGGGTCAACGCAGGCAGCACCATATCCGGGTGTGCAACAAAAGTACTTCCTAATGGCAAGCCCCCCCACCATTCCCCCCATTTCGCATGTTTTAATATAGGCCTTAATTTGGGGGGAGGGGCTTAATTTCATTTCATGCCTATAAAACATGCTGGGACTTCCTATTGGGGGAGGCCATATTGTTGGAGAAACAGGGTAGTAGACTTCCAAATATAATTCAACATCTGGTTATCACCTTCATGACAAAAGGCCAAGTCATTTGTGGACTACGTATCTTTATTTCTGCCCATTATACAAGATTCAACAGGGTGGGAATGCTCCAGGTCTAGTCTATGAAATAGTGTCATTGCTGGAACCTAGAAAATTTAACTTGTACTTGCTTGATATTACAACATACTTTTTGAGACTCAGATGACCCCAACTCAATTGGACTTGAATAGAATAGAATAGAATAGAATAGAATAGAATAGAATAGAATTCTTTATTGGCCAAGTGTGATTTGGCACACAAGGAATTTGTCTTGTGCAAATGCTCTCAGTATACATAAAAGATACATTCGTCAAGAATCGTAAAGTGCAACACTTAATAATAGCCATAGGGTACAATAAGCAATCAAATCATACTAGGAAACAATCAATATAAATAGTAAGGATACAAGCAACAAAGTTACAGTCATACAGTCACAAGTGGGAGGGGATGGGTTATAAGGAGTGATGAGAAGATTAATAGTAATAGTAGTGCAGATTTTGTAAATATTTGAACACTGTTGAGGGAATTATTTGTTTAGCAGAGTGATGGCTTTCGGGGGGGGGGGGGAACTCCTTGTATCTAGTTCTGGTGTGCAGTGCTCTATGCTGTCATTTTGAGGGAAGGAGTTGAAACAATTTATGTCCGGGATGTGAGGGGTCTGTAAATATTTTCACAGCCCTCTTTTTCACTCGTGCAGTATACAGGTCCTTGATTGAAGGCAGGTTGGTAGTGATTGTTTTTTCTGCAGTCCTAATTATCCTCTGATGTCTGTGTCTGTCCTGTTGGGTTGCAGAACCAAACCAGACAGTTATAGAGATGCAGATGATAGACTTGATAATAATAAGGCCTCCTAGGCATTGTGTCAGAGTGGTAGATGATCCAGTTTTTCACATTTAGTGAAATGATTGTCATTGGCCTTGGATTTATTTCTGTTCTCATTGTTATTTCCTTTTTTAAACTTTTTTGTTATTTGTTTCAACACAATATTAGTCAGAATTAGATATTTTGATTTGGGTGACTATAAACAATGGATGGATGGATGGGGCTTATCAGCTGAAAATTAGAACTTTTTTTAATGCATTAATGCAAAACATTTACACAAGAACAGGGTGACCTTTGAACAGGTTGGTAAAATTGTTGGTCTGTTAAAATTTATTCTTATATCAGCCTACATTAAAGATAGCTATTTGAGAGTGTTCTTCAACCAGTTTGTGATATTTGGTGCCTAGAGAGACAAACTAACTGGGACAGTTCATCCATCCTTATCCTTAATATGCACTGTATAAAATAAAAGAAGAACAATATTTGCCAGCATTTTGTCAATACAGGATTATTCCCAGCGGGGGCAGAACATTTTATGCCAGTGTAGATTCCTTCTGGCTCAAGTACTGTTGGATAGTAGTTTAATTAATCCTTAGGAAGAACCCACTGTTTGGCTAGTTTGTCTGCCTTTTCTCCTACCCATTGTTTGAGTATTTCTAGGTTAAAATAAAATGAAATAAACATTTAGCAAGGCACCAGAGCAGAAATAATTTGAGAGGAGGGAGTTAGGTCCTACTAGGATTATACAACTACCTGTGCTTTGTACAGGTGAAACTTGAAAAATTAGAATATCATGCAAAAGTTCATTTATTTCAGTAATGCAACTTAAAAGGTGAACCTAATATGTGAGATAGACTCGTTACATGCAAAGCAAGATAGTTCAAGCCGTGATGTATCATAATTGAGATGATTATGGCTTACAGCAGGGATCCCCAACCTTTTCGACGCCGCGGCCCGGTTCCGGCATCAGCTGGGCGCCGCGGCCCGGTACCGGCGTCAACTGGGCGCCGCCATCTTTTATGACGAAAAGCGCTTCGGTGGCGTCACCGGAAGCGCCATCAGATGGCGGCGCGCTTCGGTGAGCTTTTTCGGGCAGAAATGGCTTTTACCCAGAAAAGCTCACCGGAAGTGCTGGCGCCGCCATCTTTTTGACCAAAAGCGCTTCGGTGAGCTTTCACCGGAAAAGCTCATCGAAGCGCTGGCGCCGCCATCTTTTTGAAAAGCGCTTCCGGTGAGCTTTCTACCCGGAAAAGCTCACCGGAAGCGCTTTACCAAAAAAGATGGCGGCGCCCAGCAACCAGCGGCCCGGTAAGGCTTGTTCCTGGCTCGCACGTCCGCGGACCGGCGGTTGGGGACCCCTGGCTTACAGCTCATAAAAACCCCAAATCCACAATCTCAGAAAATTAGAATATTACATGCAATCAATAAAACAAGGATTGTACATAGAACAGTATCGGACCTCTGAAAAGTATAAGCACGCGTATGTACTCAGTACTTGGTTTGGGCCCCTTTTGCAGCAATTAGTCCCCAAAGTGTACATGAATAGAAAGTTATGTGGAAGGGAAAAGTGTGGAAGAAAAAGGTGCACAAGCAGCAGGGATGACCGCAGCCTGGGGAGGATTGTTGGGAAAAGGCCATTCAAAAGTGTTGGAGACTTTCACAAGGAGTGGACTGCGGCTGGAGTCAGTGCATCAAGAGCCACCACACACAGACGGACCCTGGACATGGGCTTCAAATGTCATATTCCTGTTGTCAAGCCGCTCCTGAAAAACAAACATCAGAAGCATCTTACTTGGGCTAAAGAAAAACAGAACTGGTCTGTTGCTCAGTGGTCCAAAGTCCTCTTTTCTGATGAGAGCAACTTTTGAATCTCATTTGGAAACCAAGGACCCAGAGTCTGGAGGAAGAATGGAGAGGCACATACTGCAAGATGCTTGAAGTCCAGTGTGAATTTTCCACAGTCTGTGTTGATTTGGGGAGCCATGTCATCTGCTGGTGTTGGTCCACTGTGCTTCATTAAGTCCAGGGTCAACGCAGCCATCTACCAGGAGATTTTGGAGCACTTCATGCTGCCTTCTGCAGACGAGCTTTATGGGGATGCTGACTTCATTTTCCAGCAGGACTTGGCACTTGCCCACACTGCCCAAAACACCAAAACCTGGTTCAATGACCGTGGGATTATTGTGCTTGACTGGCCAGCAAACTCGCCTGACCTGAACCCCATAGAGAATCTATGGGGCATTGCCAAGAGAAAGATGAGAGACATGAGACCGAACAATGCAGAAGAGCTGAAGGCCGCTATTGAAGCATCCTGGTCTTCCATAACACTCAGCAGTGCCACAGGCTGATAGCTTCCATGCCACGCCGCATTGAGGCAGTAATTGCTGCAAAAGGGGCCCAAACCAAGTACTGAGTACATATGCGTGCTTATACTTTTCAGAGGTCCGATACTGTTCTATGTACAATCCTTGTTTTATTGATTGCATGTAATATTCTAATTTTCTGAGATTGTGGATTTGGGGTTTTCATGAGCTGTAAACCATAATCATCACAATTATGACAAATCACGGCTTGAATTATCTTGCTTTGCATGTAATGAGTCTACCTCATATATTAGGTTCACCTTTTAAGTTGCATTACTGAAATAAATGAACTTTTGCACAATATTCTAATTTTTTGAGTTTCACCGGCAGATTAGGAAGGTGAGATTGACTAACTAGTAGACATTCATCTCTTACGTCACATGAAAGTGTAGAACATTACTGAATGGACAAATACAGGAAAATGTGTATAAGCAACAAAACTCCAGGTCCTCTGGACGCGGCAATGAGGAAGGGCTTCTTCTGAAGGTATCACATTCATATTCACATTCACATTTCATAATATTGTCTATTTTCTTCTACCTTTTAGGAAGCTTGTAAAAAAGCTAATGTCAAAAAGCAGGTGGTGGATAATAGAAATGAAAGGAACTTGGGAAACAAAGTAATAATACTGTAATTTTCCAGAAGTTCGTGTATTTGGTAGAATTTAAAATCACCCAGTCTCAGTTCTAAGGGAGTGTAGCACTTTTTGAATATTGTTGTGCCTGTTCTACATAGTTTAATAGATTATAATGGTAAAGACAAAAAAAATAAAACTAATAAACAATTGACAGTGCATATTTTGTCTTCTTTGAAGCAGCCTAAGATATTAGATAGAGATCCAATCATGTGAATTTTAGCAAAATCCAGATTGTTCAAATGTTAAATTGTTGTGATTTTCCTGGTTTTTAGATGCAGGCCATATATGTGTTTAGACAGAGTTTGAGTCTTGCTCTCTTCCCTGAGGTTCTATTATTTCACTTGCTACTCCCATTATTTAATGAAGCATAGATTAATTTAAAACACTGTGCTCTAATGATTTTATGTTGAAAATCAGTTTTATAAAATGTTATTCTCTTTTTTATTTATAAGTCAAAGTGGTGAACATGCCTAATAGTTCTTCCACCTCCTATTTTCCCCACAACAATAAGCCTGTGAGTGCATTGGGATGAGAGAGAGTGACTGGCCTAAAGTCACCCAGCTGGCTTTTATGACTAAGGAAGGCATAGAACTTGCAGTGTGCTGTTTCTAGACCATCACCTGAATCAACACAGCAAACTGGTTCTCATTTTGTATTTAAAGTATCATTTCAACTGTACACTCCCTTAAAATATTCTTTCTTATATTCTTTAAACTGGTTAATTTTATCTAAGAGTTCTTGAAGAATATTGAATTTGCAATGGTACCCATGCTGTGAATTGGAATTTTAAATTCTGTTTCAGTTTTCCAGGCAGATTTTACATTACTATTTAATCTATATTTCTGTGGTAGTATATGGAAAATTTAAGCTTTGCCATTATTGTCAGGTGATATAACAATTGTTTTATCAAACTCAATTCTGCTTTGAGAATATTTTATTACTTTTTTATAAACCCTTTTAGGTGCCTGAAGATAGAGTTTAGTACGTTTTTGGTTTTGCATAACAAATACCATCCTGTTAACTACCACTTAATTCCTCCACAGTGAAGACTGCTTTATAAAAATACGTCTGAACATTTTTTTTGTTTTAGTCTGAGTGCTGTCCAAGATTTTTTTTGATATGACATTCAATGTGCCAATAACCATGGGGACTATTATGGTAGGTTTATACAATACTTTTTCAACTTCAATTTTCAAATCTTGATACTTTGTGATCTTCTCCAGTTGTTTACCCTCTATCCCTTGCTAAAAATGAAACACTTTCATTTTTCCAATCAGTTATATCATGTGTGTTATGACTCTAGATTTGATCCGTCTATATTTGGAAATCCCACAATATTTTAACTTGCTCATTTTCATTTAGTTTTTCAACTATATATGCCCACTAATTTTTTACTATTGGTACATCATAATGTACCAATAATGTTCCATGAATCATTTTGGTGACTGTGTTATGTAGTTGTTTATAATCAGCTTTATGATCTTCATGCACAAGCTGAGTATATTGTCTACTTCTGCTTCTTTGCACAATCTGTATTTTGAATCATTTGATAATTTTTCAGTTTCAGCCTTCATTGCATTAGTTCAAATAACTGGCTCTTGGGCAACCAAAAATCAATCCTTCAGTTTCTTTTTTTAATGTTCCAGTTGTAAGCTATTGTCAGATTTTACCTTTATTCATTTTCCTTTCAATCTTCTCGTCTTTAACTCCCTGCTCAGGCACGAAACCCTATACCATTTCAGACAAATGGTTTCCAAACTCTTCTTAAAACCTTCCAATGTTGGAGAACCCACAACTTCTGCAGGCAAGTGGTTCCACTGGTTAATTGTTCTAACTAGTTTTGTACAATTTTGTAGAAATTGATCAAACCAATTTTGTAGAAATTGACTTAGCAACACAACTTAGCACTTAGACTTATATACCACTTCATAGTGCTTTACAGCCTTCTCTAAGTGGTTTACAAAGTGTTAGCATATTTCCCCCAATAAACTGGTTCCTCATTTTACCAACTTTGGAAGATGGAAGTCTGAGTCAACCTTGAGCTGGTGAGGACCGAATTACTGGCAGTGACAGTGAATTGAATTAGCCTGCAATATTGCTTTCTAACCACTATGCCACCCAGCTCCTTAATTAATGTTTTTCCTTGCCAGCATTCTGTTTGTATTTTTATTATGTTATTTCAATATTCACTTTTTGTTTCGTGTATATTTAATAAGCTCCAATTTTTAGCTTGCATCAATATTTGTTCTTGGCTGTCTTTTACATAATTAGCCAATCCATGCTTTTCTTCTTTGACAGTTTGTTTGATCTGAAGTAAATCTCAGTTTCCATTTCTATGCGGCAAATAGATTATATCATTTTGGGAATGTAATGCATAGTGAATAGTCATCTGCTTTCTTGTATGTTCAGTTCAAACTGTCCAGTTCACCATGTGTCCTAATTCCAGTGGTATAATATATCATAGGTATGGGCCAAATATTAATGGATTTGATGGTGTTTTCACTGTTCAATTTTGTCTTTAGCAATTTTCTCACTTCTTTGAGGTATTCTTTATTAATAATATTTTTAACTTGCCCGTATTTGATGTTGTCCAATTATAAAATGCTCAGACACATGTAGGCTTTATCCCGATGGTATCTGATGGTTTGGTTATTTGGCATCTCAGTTTAATTTGATTTACCCCAGTTTATTGCTACTGAAGTTGATTTTCCTAAGCCAAATTCCATTGCTATATCTATGCTGGAAATTCTTACAGTGTTTGTCAATGATTAGATTTCTATTTCTGATTTTCCATAAAGCTTCAGATCATCCATGTAAAGCAAATATTAGATTTATTAGCACTTTTTGCTGTTTGATAGCCAAGATTTGTTTTCTTCAACATTTCTAAAAGTGGATCATAGTAATGACAAATAATAAGGATCACACTGAGTTATTGTTATTATTCCTGAGGTGAAGTGAAATGCATCCCTAGGAATTAAAGTAGAATCCTATATGATACTGCATCTGTAATGATTTAAAAGAATTCTGAGTGGACTTGGGAATTCATTTCAAAGAAATCTACATGAAAGAGACCCCAACCCTAACCAAAGTTTGAATAATATTTATCCTTTCTTCCAAAAAATTTTACTGGCACACTGATTTATTTCAGAAAGGAAAAACCCTCTCTGTAAAGATAATATTTGTTTAAGTGTACCAGCTTTTAAAAGTTTAAATAAAGCTGGAAGTAATTTCTTTGAATATATTCTTTATTATTTTTTTTGTTTACTTGTTTCAGTAATCTTTAGTAATCTTTTTTCACCTCCCTCTCGCTTGTCCAAGATTTTTTATACTTGGAAAAAAAATGCCAACCTAGAAAACATAATTTCCATAGTGTATGTGAGAGCATGGGTGCATGCAAGTGCACATATGTCTATATAAATGAGGTGCTTAAAGTACTGAACTGGTTCCTCCTTTTCACTCGCCGTAGGTTATAGAAGCTAGCTAGGTCACTTTGGGTCAGTCATACTCTCTCCATTGTAGCTTGGGAAGTTGAAAAAAAACTCCTTACCAACCCAGACTAAGTTGGACAAATGTGGTAGATGATAGTCCACAATGTTCAAAGAACGGATTTTTATACTGCAGTGCATTGAATTGGGCTGGATGTGAATATGTATGTACAGATGGGTATTATTTGATTTTCATTAAATTAAGTACTGTACTTGGTATTTGGAAAAGAGCTTGTATTTATAATAAACTTTGCACAGTTTACAAAATGGAAATAAACAATAAATTTGCACTGACATGACTTTCTTTAAAATGCTGAAAAAACAAAATATTTATAAGTATTTCATAGAAAATACATCTAATCTAAAATGGCATTTGGAGACAGACATGTGGGTACTCAATCATCACATATTAAAATCTTGGATTTCTGTTGACATATTTTAATTTTGCACTAAATATGGAAACATTGTTGATTACTTATGAACCAGAAAATAAAAAAGTTATAAATTGGAAGATATATTAGACATCAATGTACTTGGCAGGTAAGTTTAAACTCCATGTAAACAAACAGAAAAACAATACTTGTGAATAATTATGAATTATTCCTCTCTTATAACAAGTCCTTTCCCTTCACTGCAAACCACATCTGATCATTTCAGAGGATGGGAAGAAACAATTGGGTAATATCTTCTTTAAGAGTACATTTGGCCCAGATATTGGCAACTCAAATTGGAAGTCAGTTCAGATAAATCAAATGGAACAGCAGCTGACAAAGAGGGACAATGTGATACAGGTAGATCACAGCTTGTCCTACCAACAGTCCTTAACTACTTCTGAGTAACAGTTGCTGTTTATCTTGTTGATAATGGTCTCCCTCGTGCCCTGTTTTTACTTACATTATGATCAGAAGTGTAGAAAAACAGTTCTGATATTTTATACTGCTCCAGTTCATCTATGTAAAAAAGTGAATGGACTTTGTTTAAACTTGCACCAGTTTTCCAGTTTTGGTATGTTTTCAATCAAAACTTATTTCAATGTGCTGTTCATCTTTGTTATGTTCAGTAACCATGTTACTGATATTAATATTGATAACCATGTTATCAATAAACAAGTTAATGTAGATTTCCCTAGAATTGTGAACAATCTCTAGCAAATATCCACATGTTAAACGGTACTCGGTCAAAACAAAACTAAAATCTCACATCCAGAATTACATAGAATCAACATAGTATTCTGAATTATTTATTTTCTCCCCCACATTCCTCTGGTCTGAAATGTGCAAGGAAAAGCAAATCAGTGTTTTGGTTCCCAAGAATAAATATGAATCACCGCACGGGTCTGGTAACAGTACAAAGTATTAATTGGATATGGTAAGTACAAAGTATTTTGTACTTAAGATAAAAATTTTAAATTATGATACTAATTCACAATGATGAAATGCCTTCAGATGTTTCAAGTCAAGAATTAAGGAACAACCATCAGGTACTGTATGATTCTGACTAATTTTATAAATGAAAGGAAAACAGGAGACAGAAATACTTCAGCACTGCCAATCTCTCAAAGATTGCTTCTAAAAGTTGAAGGAGTGATGCACTAAATATAGAAATACAGGTAGTCCTCGATTTACAACAGTAACTAAAGTTTCAATGGCACTGTAAAAAGTAACTTAAAACCATTTTTCACACTTGTAACTACTGCAGCATCCCCATGGTCATGTGATCAAAATTCAGACATTTGACAATTGACATATTTGTAACAGTTGCAGTGTCCCAGGGTATCTAATCAGATTTTGCAACCTTTTGATAAGCAAAGACAATGGGGGAGCCAGTTTGATTTTACAATTAATTGTGTTATTAACAACTGCAGTGATTAACTCAACACCTGTGGCAAGAAAGGTGATAAAATGGGGCAAAACTCATTTAACAGATGTCTCAGTAACAGAAATTTTAGACTCAATTGTGTTTGTAGGTCGAGGACTACCTGTATTGTTTCTTGGGGAAGGGAGTATTTTATTTTTGTAGAACATTTATCATCTGTACTGACTGCATTGGATATAAAGAACTAGCCTCAAATTTAACTGGAGCAGATTCATATATGAAATATCAAGAAAGTACCTTCCACAATTTATTTATTGGATTTTTTAAAATCCCATTTTTATTATTTTATAAATAAATTAGCTGGTGAATTTACCTAATACTCTTTCCTTCTTTATTTTCCTCACAACAACAACCCATCTGGCTTTCATGTGTTAGGTGAGACTAGAACTCATGGTTTCCCAGTTTTTAGACCAAATTAAAATCAGTTGGCCAACAAAGCAGAACTTCAAAAAGCTGAATTCAATAATTGTCCATAATAATCTACAAAAGAGTGGGAATAAAAAGAAGCAGTTATTACAAAATCATATTGTAAAATCTCTGAGGTATGACTTATACATTACAATCTTCCTAAACAAATATATGCAACCAGTGAGAAACTACATCAAAATCTAATGTATTAAATTCAGGTCAGATAAGAGAACATTACACCATACTCTGATTTTCCACATTTTTAAATATACAAATTATTTTTGAGGAAAAAATCTGTCTGAATTTTCAATATTTCATAAATATGACCTAAAATGTGATCTATTCTCCACACAACTCCTAAAATTAGAAAAAGATAATTAAACAAATGAGTCAAAAACATTGTACTCATTTAGCCATTTATTGATAGAGGAAAATAATCTAAAGCTACATGTTTGTGTATGGCAAAAGTCAAAGTTTGCTGGATAAGCCTTTGGTGAAGTAGGTTTTACTATAGCAAAACTTAATTACCTTTTGCTAGGAGGTTTTGAGGGCTATACCAAGTAAATTTGTAGCAGGTGAAAGAGAAAACTTCGGATCTGATGATTGCACTGTCAGTGTCAGGAGAGAAAACTGCTCTTCGCAGATGCAGTCACATGTCAGGATGAGGAATGTGATCATTTTATAAAAATTGGTAAGAAATTTAATTTGCTGCTTCATAGAGAAGGGGCTAAGGGTCTTAATAAATTCAGACAGCAAAGTTACACATACCTCTGTATTTAATCCAATAAATTAATGCACTGTGCATTTTAGCATAATTCTTGGAATCAAAAGCCCTCACAATAGTAAGAACCATTGGTGGGCTCCGCTTCATGTACAAAATGCATGAAAAAATATCAAGGAAGATACTGATTCCTATATAGACCTAGGGCTCTTTGTGTTTGCATATATATGAACATGTGAGTATTTGTGTGTACTTGCTTATGCATATATATATTGAATCTCAAGCCAAATTTTACTATCTATTGTTTAAGAAGATGTACAGAGATCATTTTAATACACTTCATAAAATGCAGGTTAAAAATGAAGAGAAAAATAATTGTAAGATACTGGCCAGATTCACAAATAGAGAATTTCTGCTAATTGAATGATATGTAATCTTCTGAGAATACAGAAATAAATTGGAAGCGGAGGAAACATCTTATTTTAAAAATGGCTAAACATTTTACATGAAATGTCAGCCTATATACAGTATGTTTTTCCAGGATTGAGCCTCACTGTGAAAACCCTTTTTGGAGTAAACATGTTAATGTTGGTCATGCTGTTGGTCTGAGCTGTAAACACTTGAATGGAAATTTCATTGAAACTAATTTATCTCCAGGTAAGCATATGTCTTCCCTCACACTTCACCGTATATCTCTTCAGTTCCTCTCCTGCACCTGTGCCAGGCAGATGGAGTTCAACTTGCTCACTGACCCAGAAGCTCAGAGTCCCCCTCTTTCCCTCTCAGAATCTGGGACACCTCAACATGCACACAGGCACAAGGGCCAAGCAAGTGGTAAGTAGGAAAACAGATACCTTCTTATTTTAAAAGGGTTTTCCTTAAATAAACAGTGTGTTTGCGTTTTTTCACCAGTATTGAAAAATTCTAAAAATGAAGGTTTAATAACTATATAAATTCAATTCTCAAAAAAATAATTGAAACCTCAATATTTCTTTATGTACTTGAAATAGGAAATGGAACCAAATGAGAGACATCCTGTGTCAGTGTCCATTGTCCCCACTTAAAATGACCCATCTTTAATAGGCACAATGGCAACTACCTGGAAGATTCCTATTTGCCTTCATTCCAAGGGGAAAAATAGTAATCCAATCATGCACTGCAACTCACCAGGTTGTCTCTCTTAATTGCTTTTTGGAATGCCAGGAGGATTGGTGCTGATCTGGAGCATCTTTAGATGAAGGGAAACAACAGAAAATGGTCTCCCTTTCAGCTTTCCTGTCAGACTTTTACACTATGCTGATTAAGGAGGGAGCATGATCTTATTCATACTATGGTTTTTCAAACTGGCAGGACCATACTAGCAACATAAATTCAAAAGTCACATGAAAAAGGTAATGAAATATGTGTAATTTAAACTGGCTATTTTGATAAAGTGAACACTTTGAAATTTTATCATCAAATAAAAAGTGCTTTGTTAAAGCCAGATTAAATCTTTTAAGTGTTTATAATATTATATGACAAAATACAAATGCCACATGTCACTAAAATTAGCATGAGGTGCCCTGGCAAAGGGCATGTTCTCCTATTTTCAATATACAAAATATCTATGCAAAATAGTGTGGTGTGCATAGGCAGAAAGCATCTTCTCTCTTATAATTAAATACAATAACAAATCAACTAATTAATTACCCTTTTATAACAATTATCACCTCACCCAAGAGGAGTAGCCTCTTGAAAAATAGGGTAGTTTTTTTTTTTTCAATCTTTGTGCTGTCCCAGCCAGTCTATAGGAATTGGTTAGTTACTTAGGAATTGTGAGCTGTCCCCTTAAGGGAATGCATCATGGTAAATGTAGTTAAAGGTATCCTGGGAAATGTAGTTCATGTCACATGGTCACATCTGTAATCCTGATTGGCCATTAAGTTGACCCTTGAGGGGTTGAGAGAGGTTTCCCTCCATTCTTGCCTGCACTAATGGACTGATAACAGCTTTCTTTCTATCGCTACGTGATGCGTTAGGAAAATAACCATTGTTTTACCTGAAATGCTGATATACAAAGCATTGGTCATTATAGAAGAGCTTCATCACAAATGTGAGTTATGAAGATACCTGATGTACCAATAAATGTGCTTTGTTATGGATGCTTTGTGGAATTATCTATCTGCATCTGCACAGCCACAAATCCACCTCTGTGCATGATACAGGACAAAATAATCTTCCTTTGTGAAATTAAAGTAAGTACGGCTGTATAGTGTAGAGAAAATGAATCTGTACCAGCATACAGGAGTACCTTCATAAGCAATAAACTTTTGGGTTGCAATTCTATAGATATTTGTTAGTGATTCCCAGTGAACCAGTGGAGCTTTTTTCTGAGTAAGCTGCAGTTCCTTCAATTTCCTTCATGGGAAGGGGTCACTTAAAGATTCCCCCTTTTTTTTTACTCTATGTGAGACTAGTCAAAACGAAATTAAATGTATAAATTATTTTGTTGTCTCACAGAAGACACAAACTTGTGGTATATCAAACTTCTTTTCAAGGAGATGTTGTAGTGGTTAAGGTCTTGAACTGGGACTGGGGAATCCCAAGCTTATTTTCAGCCATGGAAGCTCACTGGTGAGTTACTGCTGAGAAAATTAGATAAGAGAATCTTATATGCATCACTTTGGAGGAAAACTAGTGCAAAACTAATACAGTAAAGAGTCTTGTTGATGCAAGTAAACCCAGTAATGGCTATTCTTACTAAAGCAGTTAATGACCCCTTAAAGTCTTTATTACTTCATGGAATTTTCAAGTACCTATTAATATAACACATAAATGGATAAAAAACCTTAAATATTCCAGTAGCTTCTTTGGCCCAACTGTTTTTTTTTTTCCTTAATATTATTTCCATCTGAGCCACCAAATATTGATCAATTATTTTACTATTACCCTTGACCTTTTCTCCAGAAAACAATATAACTATAAAAGGCTTACCTCCCCAATGGAAGAAAAGGCAACTTTGTCTCCAACATATTGAATGATAGAACTGTTGTTTATTTTCCCTTTGCAGTTTTTCCTCTAGTGTTTAGCCTACTTTGAAATCTTTCCAGGATTCACATCATCTTTTCTTCATCAAGCAATTGTAATTGTCTGCAGTAATTCAGGGTATAGCTGGCCAACAGGCACATTATATCTCTGTTCTATGCAGCCTATTTTATATCTGCTTCAAACATGGTAGATATGATATAGTGACTCCCACTACTGTGTTTCCCTGAAAACAAGCCCTCTCCTGACAATAAGCCCTAGCTTGATTTTTATGTGTGCATCTAATATAAGCCCTAATCCTAAAATAAGCCCTAGGTAAGATCTATCCACTTCATCCCACAGTCTGGTTGCACAAGGTGAGGCACATGCGTAAAAATCAAGCTAGGATGGGAGTGGCAGGTGGAGCTTCCCCACACACTCTGTACCCACTTACCTTAGGAATGCCGCAGCCAGGCCTCTCATGCCTTGATGCCTATTGTGCCACTGCCTGACTTCTTCTGTGGCTGGACGCCATATGGCACGTCATACCAGTTCTGCTGCTTGCAGCAGAAGGCCCTGTGGCTTCTTATGCCGATGCTGCTGTTCACACTATGGTGCAACGCACCATGCAGAATGTGCCATGTGGCATCCTGCTGCAAGTGGCCACAGAAGTCAGGCAGATATCGAGGCCTGGCTACAATGGTACTAAGGTAAGCGGGTAAGACATGGTGCTTATTTTGGGGCCCAAAAGAAAATAAGAGAAGGCCTTATTTGGGGGGAAACATATCTTTACATCTAAGCATGCAAGATGAATAATTTATTTTACATGGGGAATACAGTAGTGTGCATAGAAAAGAAGACTGTGTAATTCCTAAAAACTCTTCTTTCTAATCTACATAAAACCATGGAGAGAGGTCATCCATCAGTATGGTATTTGATAGCATCAAATCAAAATACCTTTCCACCTTGGGCAGCCAAGTGATGCATCAATGTTCTACATCTGAGGGCTGTGCAGGTCTGGATGTGGAGAATAGACTTGGATTCAGTTCTCCCAAGACTGAGTGACAGTGGACTTTTGGCCACTCCAGATATGGGGACTTTCCAACTTTAGCCTTGATGGGATTGTATTCCCCCAGTCAAATCTGGCATGCAATTTGACAGTTGTCTTGGCTTCATAGCTCCTGCTTAAAGAACAAACATCAGCTGTGAAGAAGAGGGTGTGTCAGTTGCACCTATTCATGGATGGGGAGGACCTCCAAAGAGTTACTTATGCCTTAATCACCTTACAACTGGATTATTCCAACATCCTCTACCTGGGGCTACACTTGAAGACCACTGGGCAGCTACACCTGGTCCCAAATTCTGATTACCACCTACAAAACCCTTCATGGAATAGGGCCTGATTATTTGAGGGACTACCTATTTCCAATTGTTTTCTACCCATATGGAAAGTTCAGATAAAGTTGATGCACTTCAGGACCTTTAAACAATGCTATCTATCCCAGGAACTTTATTTCAGGGATGGGATGCTGCCAGTTCTGCCCAGCTCTATAGAACCGGTAGTTCTGAAGAGCAGCAACCAGTTCTGTGTCTGCTGCTGTTTGGCTCACCCGCCTGCCCAGGCTCTTACCTGACTTTTATTTCCTGCTTTTTCAACCTCAGCTGCTTTGTGCGGCACAGTTGAGGTTGAAAAAGCAGTAAGAAACTTTTTGAAATGCTGCGCACCTGCGCACAGTGCTTATCAGTTGTCCAGGTGGCACAGTTTATGGTGTATTACACGCACGCGCAACGTAATTACCAAACTGGTAGTAATGCTGGTTGAATCCCACCCCTGCTTTATTTACTCTTTCACAGCAAATTATATTCCCTGGAGATCTAAGAAGCTCCCAGCCTAATGAAGTTCTGGAAAACTTTTAAAAATTTGGCTATTTGCCCAGGTTGTGAGACAGGATGACTGTGAAGCCCCACCAGAGTTTCTCTCCCCCACCACCAATATATGCAATATGATTTGGAGACTTCAGAAATTTCCTTTTTTGTTTTTCTGTTTTTAAATTGTAAATCATGCAGAGTCATTCTGGAGTTAAGTGACATCCCAATCCAATCCAATTCAATCCACAAATAAGAAATGTCTTCCTGAGACAACTGTGATCTGTTATCAGGCTTCACACTTAGAAATAAATCACAGTTCCCTGACCATTTAACTAATTTAAGTGTCAGAGAGACTTGGCAGAAGACTCCCAACAGAACTCAGCTAATTTATAATCTTTATTGCAACATAATAAAATCTTAACCCAATCAGAAATGTCTGCAGGATAAGAGTGTGTGTGTTTATGTGTGTGTTTGTCAAGAGCATCAAAATGGTGAATGTGACTGGGTGATTGAAATCCTGTCTATTTTTAATGTGCATGGCATATATCACATGCTCATTTAAAGAGGTGATACATTGCTCCAGTTGTGTCTGATCTGTGGGTGTCATTGGTAATAAAATAATGCAGAACCTTTATATAAGTCAAATTTAGAGTTTTTTCTTGCTGTCTTTCTAAATTAAAAAATACTTGAGGTTGTGTTTGATGCTTTGGGAGGCTGGAATATGTTTATGTAATTATCCTCTCTCTACCCTAAAACACACTGGATTTTTCCTTACCAGTTTTACTTCTGTCCACAATGTCAAGTTATAATTTTTTATTATAGTTGGTATATATATAACCAGCTAGATGTTTAGACTGGATTGGCATTTTTGTCCACCTATTAAGACCTTCCTAACCACCTGGAATAGGCAGATGTTCTTATTTAATTTTATATATATATATATATATATATATATATATATATATATATATATATATATATATATATATATTTGTGTGTGTGTGTGTGTGTGTGTGTGTGTGTGTGTGTCTGTCTTTGGTTATTCGGGTTTTCTCCCGCGTAAGATTGGAAGTATCTAGGCAACGTTTCGATGAAGTCTCATTCATCATCTTCAGGCTTCTGTCTTCAGCTCTGTGCTTCTCAGAGTGAAAATATATATATATATATATTCTTAAGTTTTCGCGAGTACTTACATGTATGGCCTTCGGCTTTGTTCGGGTATTTCCCCACGTCATTGTAGTTGTTCTTTTAAAGTTGTAGCAACGTTTCAGCAGAATCTCATCTGCCATCATCAGGCTTCTGTATTGTGTCTGTCTGTGAGTCAGACTTTTACAGTGGTTTCAGATTTCAATTTGGGGCAGCCTATTGCTGTGCCAGAATGGTTTTTTTCTTCATCCTGATTGGTTGGGAGTCTTGGTCTGTGTTTATTGGTCTTGGAGTTTGCTGTGTTCTGCTTGATTGGTGTCTCTAATATCTTCTGTCTGTTTTTTGGCTCTTTTTGTATCTTGATTGGCTGGCAGCATTGTGTTACTTTATTGGAGGCCTTTAGTGCAGCTTGGCTTCGGGTAAATGGACGGCTATCATTAGTTAGGAAGCTGGGTTTCATCTGGGTGCCTGGTTCGGATGTGTTTGAGCTGGAGGTATCAGGGGGGATCTGTTTGTGCCCAGGTGTTTGCCTGGCTTGTGGTGTGGAGATTTTTTTGTTTGTGAGTGCAGGCTTCCAATTGACAGTCTGGTGGAATCATCTCTTCTATTCATGCTTTCAGGTCTATTTTCAATCTCTATGGCTTCTCTGATAATTCTGTGGCTAGGGTTTTCTATAGTGGCTAGGGTTTTGGTGCCATTGAAGTTGATGCTATGACCTGTGGCTTTCATGTGTTGGACTAGTGTGGAAGTGTGTTCCAGCTTTTTTACTGCATTTTTGTGTTCATCCAGGCGGGTACTTATTCTTCTATTGGTCTGTCCGATGTATGTGGCCGGGCATGATGCACAGGGGACTTCGTATATGCCTTGGTTTTCCAGGTCAATTTTATCTTTGGGGTTTCTAAGGATGGCTGCTATTTTTCTGTCTGTTTTGAAGGCAGTCTTGATGTGATGCCTGTGTAGTATCTTACTGATTTTGTCTGTAGTACCTCTTATGTAGGGCAGGACAGCTGTTCCATAGGTCTGTTCATCTTCTAGTCAGGGTACTAAAGTACTGATAGCCAACGGCTTCCACAAAAGCAAAATCACCAGCTTGATCCACAAAAACACACTGAGACATAATGGAGACCTAGAAGATGAACAGACCTTGTATCTGGAGACCATAAAACCAGCAGCTCTAAATCGTCCAAGTGAACAACAAAATATTTAGAGTGAAAAATAAAACTACTATTCTACAGATGTTCCATTTTTTTTAAAGTTCTCACTAATTTTTAAATTCTGGGTTGGAAGTTGTGACATACTATCAACTCTCCCAGGTAAGCCAAGTAAGAAACTCAACAAAATGAACTAAGTCTACTTTATTGTAAGGCTACAGTAACAGAATCTTGAAAGACTGAAGATACAAACTTCCCACTGCCACTTTTAACCATCTAATCTATTAGGGGAGATCTTTCCTAGGCTGTTCTCTGTTAAGCCACTGGGGCTCTTGGCTCTTATCTGATTTTTTCCTGGGCAGCATCTCTTCCCCTTATCCCCCCAAAGTCGTTCAACGTTCTATTACACATGTTTCTTCTCCCTGTGTTTATTTAAAGCAAAAACAACAACAACCCACTTCCTCCCATGTGAGACATTAAAAAAAATCAGGAATCAGAAAGGATTCAATATATTCATGAACAGGTAATTTACTTCTTCAGATAGATATATTTTTCCTGATTGCATGTTAAAGAAAAATATTTTTTCAAATCACAAAATGCCAGTGGGTCCTACGCAATAGCAATAGCACTTAGACTTATATACCGCTTTATAGTGCTTTACAGCCCTCTCAAAGTGATTTACAGAGTCAGCCTCTTGCCCACAAAAGTCTGGGTCCTCATTTTACCCACCTCGGAAGGATGGAAGGCTGAGTCAACCTTGAGCCTGGTGGGATTTGATCTGCTAAATTGCAGTAGGAACAGCTTGCAGTACTGCACTTAGAACACTGCGCTACCGAGGCTCCTCAGTGTTTACTCACTAATATTCCTCAAATTGGGTTCTGCTTCTGTCAAAAGCATATATGATCACTAAGAAGAATTCAGAGTAAGAAATGAAAGAATCACTGTTTTGCACTGCCACTACGTGCCTTGTCCAAAAGATCAGTCTTTGTGATAAACCATATGTGAGCAGCGGCATATTATCTCTGGTAATATCACACTACTAACCAGAGCATACAAAACATTTGCTAGACCAATACTCGAATACAGTTCATCAGTCTGGAACCCACATTACGTATCTGATATTAACACAATTGAGAAAGTCCAGAAATATTTCACAAGAAGAGTTCTCCACTCTTCTACTCGTTGTAGAATACCTTATGCCACCAGACTTGAAATTCTAGAACTAGAAAACCTTGAATTACGCCGTCTTCGGTCTGACTTAAGCATGGTATATAAAATCATACATTGCAATGTCCTACCTGTCAATGAATACTTCAGCTTCAACCATAACAACACAAGAGCACACAATAGATACAAACTCAAAGTAAACCGCACCAAACTTGATTGCAGGAAATACGACTTCAGCAATAGACTGGTCAATGTCTGGAATACTCTACCCGACTCTGTAGTCTCTTCCCCAAACCCCAAAAACTTTAACCTTAGACTGTCTACTATTGACCTCACCCCTTTCCTAAGAGGTCTGTAGGGGGCGTGCATAAGCGCACCAACGTGCCTACCGTCCCTGTCCTATTGTTTCTCTTATTCTTTTATTTTTCTTATATGTACCCATTTCATGTATTCACAACTATGTATACACTTATACTTATTATCTTGTAAACAATTGGCAAATCAAATAAATAAATAAATAAATATCTGCAGAATTGTCTTCAGTTCAAACAAACGATTTTTGTGTATGTGTTGAGCAATTTTACACAAAGATATAATTTAATAATATCACTTTCACTGGTAGGAATGTTTAGGCAAGAAAAATTATTGTCTTGAAACACTTTGAAAATCTGTGATGGATTCCTTGATTTTGCTTCCATAGACACAGAAAAGTCACAGCAGAATCAGACTGATAATTCCACTCCTGAGGATGGCTCCCTGAGAAAGAAGCAACGTAGGCAGAGAACTCATTTTACCAGCCAACAACTACAGGAGCTGGAAGCCACTTTTCAAAGGAATCGGTATCCAGACATGAGTACCCGAGAGGAGATTGCTGTCTGGACCAACTTGACAGAAGCCAGAGTTCGGGTACTATTATTTTCTTTTTAATTTATTTGAAATTGACAAGAATGTGAAGAAAAAGGCTGAATAAAAGCCCCATAGCAGAACAAGCCTGTGCATGTGACTGTATCTTTGTGCCTTCATCCCTTTTGAGAAAGTAGGAAAATAAGAAAATAGAAAGTAAGAAAATAGAAAGTTTATCTAAAGAATATATTCTAAGATTTTAATCAAGCATCATATTTTTTTTAAAAGGGTTTGGAATTGTCACAATAACTCTTACAGTGAACTCAGTTAGAAAATGTAGCTAGGGAAATCCCTTTCCCCAAAATACAACTAAAATAATTTTCTATAAAGTGTGACTTTTTAAAAAATACTTTTTTTGAAGTTTAAAAAGTCAAAGATAACTAACATAAACTAAGAAAAATGGAAAATAAAAAGTGCATAGAGAAAAAGGGAGGAAAAAAATAAAAAAGATATATAAGAAAATGACTTCTCCCTTCATCAAACAAATACAAACAATTTCAGTAACTTATCACCTTCCCTGTCAATTACCTCTTCATCTCATATCTCCTTTCTTCTTTCTCTCCCCCTTTTTTATGAGGTAGCTACAATTACTTTAGGGCAGGGGTTCTCAAACTCTTCAGCTCATTGACACCTCCATGAAGTTTCAGATTGTTCATCAACCTCCAAACATTATATTACAATAATTTTTAAAAATACTATTTTAACTATTATGAATAATAATAATTAGGTAAACATCAATTTATAATATGAAATAAAGAATTAATAGTAACGGAATTGGAAGAACTGCAAAAGTCTGCCCAAGGCAAAGAAATAAAACCCTTCCCAGAAGTAAACCAGACTATAGAGGCAAACCAATAGAGTTGGCAATAGAGAAAGCCAGCATAGCTGTAGAATTTTTTTCATTGGAAACCAGGAACTCTTTTCTCTGCTTGAGAAATAACAAAGCCATCTAACAAAAGTATTAAAACAAAGAATAACTGAGCATCTAGAACAGCACAAAACAACAGAATAAGGTTGTCTGCACTTAAACTTGTTCCAAGAAACAGCTAGCACAACCATTAAAAGAATGGAGAGCTTGCTGTGGCCAACTTGCCACGGCCCATTTGCCATGGCCAACTTGCCACAGGACAACTCTCTGTGGCCAACTCACCATGCGACATCTCGCTGCAGGTCAATTCAACAAATACAAAGCTTAAATTAATTTCAATGGAACCATAGCCAATAATAATAAAACAAAAGAAGTCAATCCAGAAATACAAGAATTAGATTAATTTTGATGAAAACTTAATCACCAATAATAAAAGTAATTGAATGAAATGATTAATACAGCATTGAATTGTCCTGTGACGAGTTGTCCTGTGGTGAGTTGGCCGTGGTAAGCTGTCCTGTGACAAGTTGCCCATGGTGAATTGTCTAGACCCTTAAAAGATGCCAAAACTGTAATATCAAATATAAGAACTAGCTCTCTACAAGAAACAAGCCAACTAACGTACAGTACAGCTGTAGTTATAAGTGAATACCTGGAATGCAAAATCAGCAAAGAAGAAAAAAAAGCCAAAGTCATCAAAATGGAAGACCAGGCTGGAAAATAAGATTAGCAAGATGAGATCAGATGTCAGTAAGCTAGAACAAATGAAACAAAAGAAGCTGAAGAGCAAGAAGACTAAAGAATACCTAATAAGGAAATACCACTTAAAAACAAGGATGACCAAGGAAGCCCTGGAAATAATAAAGCAGCAAATAACAGTTATAGCCAAGAAGATCAGCAGAAACAAAGCTTAAATTGTAAATTATAGGCAGAACCTCCAATTTCAATCCAACCAGAAACATTTTTACCAATCCTCAGAGCAACATTTCCCCAATAGAAACAACAGTTAAATCAGTCTATAAATTGTGAGATTAAAGAATTTTTGTCATGCCTTCTGATTGCGAGTTGGTATTCATGGATGTGTTCTGCCAGTCTTCTGCCTGTTTGTCCTACATAGTGGTTGTTTCAGTTCTTACATTGTATATTGTAGATGACTTCTGTTTTTTCTTCTGGAGTTTCTGGATCTTTTGGTTTGCTTAGGATGCTTTGAAGGGCTTTAGTTGGCTTGTGTGCTACACTGATTCCATGTGGTTGTAGTAATCTATGGTTTCTGAGATATTCTTGCTGTATGGCAGTGTGATTCTTTTTAGGGTTTGTGTTTGTTGTGCTGTATTGGGTTGAGTGGACAGGGACTTTTTGATAAATTTGCATGGGTATCCAATTTTTTGGAATGTGTTGTATAGATGCTCCATTTTCTTTTTCTGCTGTTCTGGGTTACTGCAGTGTGTTTGGGCTCATTTAAATAAAGTTCTTACACAGCTTATCTTGTGGGAGATTGGCTTGTTGCTTTAGTAGTGGAGCACCTGGTTAGTATGGGTGGGTTTTTTGTAGACTTGCATTTCTAGTTTGCCATTGTGGTCTCTGCTGATCAGGATGTCCAGGAAGTTGTTGTTTTCTTTTTCTGAATTCCTTTAAAATGTTATTGATGGTTCTGTGGGTGTTCTTTAATTGATCTTTTTTATTATGGTGAAGGTGTCATCTTTAATTTATTTTAAGTTATTTTACTTTATTGTCATTGCACCTCATACAATGAAATCAAACACCATCTTCAGTGCACATCATGACCATGAAAATAAACACAAACACACATCCTTCACACCATACATTGAACCAAAAACCCGCAACACCGCATCAACACTGTAGAATACAGTAGAATTCAGAAAAGCTACTGCCCTGGGATAGAAGCTGTTTTTCAGCCTATTTGTCCTTGTTTTTATTATCCTGTACCGTCTGCCACATGGTAATAGTTCAAAAAAGGATGAGATGGATATTTAAGAATATTTTGAACTTTCTTAAGGCAGCAGGAGCTATAAAGCTCTTCCAAAGAAGGGAGAGGGCAACCATTGATCCTCTGGACAATGATATTAACCCTCTGGAGTGCTGTCCTATCTGCCACTGAGCAATTGGCAAACCATACACAGGTGCAGTAAGTTAAAATACTTTCTATGGTGCAGTGGTAGAAGGTCACCAGCAGCTTTTCATTCAGTTTTTGTTTCCTGAGAAGTCTCAGATAGTATAATCTCTGCTGGCTTTTGACCAGTGCTTCAATCTGAATGCCCCAGGTCAGGTCCTCTTAAACTTAAACTTAAAACTGGCCACTTGCTCCACTCGGTCTCCATTGATAAGCAAGGGCTGGATGTCCAATCTATTCCTTCTATAGTCCACTATAAGCTCCTTGGTCTTATTGGTGTTAAGGACCAAGTAATTGTCTCCACATCACGAAAGCAACCGGTCCACCTTATCTCAATAGGCAGACTCATCCCACCATTCATATTATATTTATTTATATTTTCGGTTGTATTTGTGGAAGTGCTATGATTTCTAGATGTTGCATGACAACCTCCATTATAAGACCTAAAAGTGGTGACCCCATAGGTGTCTCTTTAATTTGTTGGTAAATTTGGCTGTCAAATTGGAAGTATATAGTTAAGATCCATAATCCTGGGTGTTTTGATCTTTGTGTATTCAATTAAGTCAGGTGTACTGTGAAACAATGCAGCCACGGATTCTTTGGCTAATTCTGGATCTATAGATGTGAACAGGGCTATGACATCCTCATCTATAGTCATATCCCTGATTGTTTGAAGACCCTGTAGTGGAGAGTTAATGGAGTGTTGGCTTCCTCTTGTGAGATGTCCAAGTTTTTTTGTTAGTTCTTTTGCAATGTTGTATGTAGGGGTCTCTATTAGATACATGATTGGACAGAGAGATATGCCAGGTTTGTGTACTTTGAGGCATCTGTAGAAGCATGGAAGGATGGGTCCACTGCAGGGGTGGGATTCAAATGTTTTAACAAACTGTTCTGTGGGCATGGCTTAGTTGGTGGGCATGGTTTGGTGGTCATGTGTGGGTGTGGCTTGGTCATGTGACTGGCTGGGTGTGGTCAACTCAACATCACTCACATCGAGGGGTGTGTTTCCTTGCCTCGCCTCTTCTGACTGTGGGAATGCTGCAACGGTCATAAAAGTCATGTCACTTTTTTCAGTGCCATTGTAATTTTGAATGGTCACTAAATGAACTGTTGTGAGTCAAGGATTACTTGTACAAAAATACAAAAAGCTTATTTGCTTGCAAAAAGCTGCCCTAAATACCAATCATTAGATTAAAAATACCTGCAAACCAGAGTTACAAATCAGGCGGGGTGCCAGAGCACCTTGAGGAATTAAAATAGTTAAAATGCAGTGATAACTATCAGCAGCCAACTCTTGCTCATAAAGTGAAATCCTTTAGCAGAGGTCATTTAAGTTCTCCAGAAAAAGCATACCCAGGAGAAGCAATCCTTAGATCCATTTGCACCATTTAAAGATACCAGCTGGTCTCACTCACCTCACAAGATATCCTAAGGAAATCATCCAGATTTAAGAAAAGGTCACATGCCCCCCAGAAAGGCAGTAAAAAAATCAGTGTCAAGCTTGCATCCTGCCTCTTGGAAGTACACCCCAAAAGGACAGTGCCAGATACCACTAAAGCAGTGAAATAAGACCCCTTCCCCAGATAGAAAAAAGAAACTATGAGGCAGGAAAAAATTCAAACACTATATAAATAACTAAATTACAACAGTAGATGTTGCTTGTTAAACCAATTACCAGAACAAATAGACACAGGAACTACCCAGATTTCTCAGCCCAGTTTCTTTTCAGAAAAAATGATTAACTTTTTTCCTTCCAAACAAAGCCGAATAGGGAAAATTATCCCATCAATAAACACAGGATTAAACGTCACCAAGCACAGAATTAAGTTTCACCAAAAACCAATTTTAGACCAAAACTCAGAAAAGGTATGTAAACTCATGTTTGAATGTCAATCTTTCTAGCTAGCCAAGAAGCCTTGCTGAATGCCACTCATCTTGGTTCCTTGTCATCAAAAGCTTCTTTCCAACAGCTCTGCTTCATTATTCAATTATTTCTTCAGAATGCTGATTGTCCCGGGGGGTACTGCCTCCCAACAGCAGTGTAAAAAGCTTAAAACAACCCTTCCCCTTTAAGAAAGTTAAGCCTCAGAAGCTCCAGAGATAGGAAGTCTAGGCGTACTGGCAAGAATGTAATAAGGGTTAAAAGAGGCAGTTTCTGTAAACAACAACACCAGAATGTTTTCTTCCTGCCTTCCTTACAGGATTAGCCCTGTAAAGTGGAAAAAACAAAAGGAGATTTCTTCCAACAGCTGGTTCTCCCAACTGCTTAGAAAGTTACAACAGGTTCTAGCATATAGGTTAGAACCAGTAGAATCCCACCCCTGGTCCACTGCTTCTTATCCACCACTGTTCTCCTTTGGTAATTTGGCCTTTCTTAGTGAAGTCACTGAGGGTTCTCTTGATCTGGTTGTCTATTACCCTCACTTTCTTCACTTTGTCACCATTGTTATATTTCTATTTGCAGATCTTTGTAGTTTGTGATTTTATCTAGTTTATTCTCATCTATTCTGCTGTTTCCAGGTATTGCCACCTCGACTACCAGACTTTTTTGTCTTTCTCATTGATAATTATTAAGTCTGGCATGTTATGCACGTCTGTGCCTGTCTGTTTGAATTCTAAAGTTCCAGAACACTTTAGCTTCATATTTTATTACTTTCTCTATTTTATTATTCCACCAATTCTTGCTTGTAGGCAAATGGTATTTTCCTGCAGATCTTCCAATGAAGGGTCTCTTGATCTGGTTGTCTACTATCTTCCCTTTCTTTTGTCACAGTTGTTATACTTCTATTTGGAGATCTTTGTATTTTATCTAGACAACCATCTAGACCAGGGGTGTCAAACTTGATTTCATTGAGGGTTGCATCAGAGTTGTGTTTGACCTTGGGGGGCCAGGGTGGGAATGGCTGGGGTGGGCATGGCCAGCTCGACGTCACTCATGTCAGGGGCACCTGTGGTGGCCCAAGCACTCTATGAGCGAAAACAGGCTCCCGAGCTCCAGTTTGGCTGTGATGGCCTTCTGCAAGCCTCTGCCAATGAAAATGGAGCTTGAGAAGGCTGCACACAGCCCTACCGAGCTCTGTTTTTGCTGGGAGAGGCACTCCAGGCCGATCCTTCACTGTTTCCAGGGGGACCTCTGGACCTTGAGTTTGACACCCTTGATTTAGACAATCAGATCAAGAAAATAATCACCAGTAATCAGCACTCAGGTCAGCATAGATTCATTCCAAGGTCAACTTCAGACCCACAATCAAGTAATCAATACCCCAATCAAGAAACTGCCAAAGAGTCATTGCTACTGCTGAACAGGGCTGCTTCTTTTTGTGATGCCTCTGCAAGGCAAAGCAGGTGATGGAGTGTGGGTGGCCTGGCTGTTGGAACCCTAAGGTGTTTGAGTGTGGGCTGTGGGGCAGCTCCCCACCTGCCTTGCCTCACCTCATGGCACCTGTTGTGGCCACAAGCAGACAGTGGGACGGAGTGAGTGGGCTCTTAACTGCAGCTTATATTTGGGGGTAGGTCTTATATTACACATGCTAAAATTATGCTAGGGTTTATTTTCTGGTTAGGTCTTATTTTGGGGGAAACACGGCACTACTATGCTGAACAACCTAGACCAGGGGTCAGCAACCTGTGGCTCCAAAGCTGCATGTGGCTCTTTGGTCACCCTGTCATGGCAGAGGGATGAAAGAGCCATCACCTTGTTGCAGCAGGAACAATGCACCCCTGCACTTGCTTTTGCGTGGCAACAGCATTCCGCCTTCATCGCGTTACATTTGCTGTTGCCACCAGCAAAGAAATCTGGGAGAGAACAGTGGGGGGGGGGGAATCTTGTAGGGTGGGGGCCATTTCCCCAAGCCTGGCCTTCCTTCTCCCTTGTCGGCAGGGCCAAGAGAAAGAATGGGGAGGCATGAGGAAGCGCTCCTCTCCCCCGCCGAGCACGGAGCACAGTAGTCCAGTGGAAGGGGCAGATGGCCCAGCAGAAGGGCCCCCATTGGTGAGTTGTACAGCGGAGAGGTGTGATCCAGCTCTCGGAGTGGGATAGTGTTTGGCACCTCCAGACATGAGCTGCCACCTTTGAAATGTGCTGCTTTTTGTTGCCTGTGCCTTTCCCGATCTCAGCTTTTTTGCCCTAGTGAGAGCTATGTTTCTGCTTGCTTGCTTTTCCTGTGCCTTCCCTGGACAGCAATGGCTGGGGCTGTCTGTGTGGGGGGAAGCAGAGGCATCAGAGCTGCTCCCCCACTCAGCAAGCCAGATCTGGAGGAGTGCGGAGAGTTGCAGGTGAATGCTGTAAGGTCAGAAGACTCACTCCAACATCACCCCAACATGCATTTCCAGCACGTGCTCCTGTTCCGAAATAGGATTGAGTGGAGGGAAGGGAGCAAGGGGAAGGGGTAGGGGTAGGAGGGAACAAGAGCTTTTCTTTGGCATGGAGTGGGGGGAAGACCCAATACCCCCTCCATGGCCTGCCGACTGCTCTCGTAGCACCTTGCGCAGCACAGCAAAAGTGTGCTTTACAATGGGGGAGACTGGATCCCTTCCTCCTCCTGGAGCCCATTACAACACAATGCAACCCTGTCCCACTCGCCCCTGGCAACTCATACACACTCTTTCTCTCCCTCTCCCTCCCCCCCTCTCTCTCCCTCTCTCTCTCTCTCTCTCTCTGGGCGGAGAGCAGGTCGTGCATCCAGCACCAACAAAGCCGGAAGTAGCCTCCCGCCAGACAGGCAGCAAGAGAGAGACAGAGGGACACATTTGGTTTGATTCGGCTCTGCTCTCTTTGCCTTGCCCAGTTTTGCAAGGATTCAGTGGATGCTGCCTTGGTGATGGTGGGGGGAGTTTTGTCCCATACTTTGCCTGCCAAGCATCTTTAGGGGTGCCCAGGGACTATATTTTCTGGCCACTTTGGACCAAGTTGCAGGATGTGTATGCATGCATGTGTGAGTCTGCTGCTGCTTGGGATGATGCTTCTCTGAAGTGCATGCAGTGATCTAAGACGGCAACCTTGTGCGCTGTGATGTAACAGCCTGACAGTCACACCTTTTGCAATGCAAGGTTTATTTTTGTATCTTTCCAGAGACAGAGAGAACATAGTCGAATTTCCTTACAATTATTCCCTGGGTGTGCGGGTTGGGAAGTGGAGGTGGGGAGTGGGAGGGAGGGAGAGAGGGAGAGAAAGAAAGAGAGAGAGTGAGAGAGATGAGGGAGAGAGGGAGATGAGAAAGAGAGAAAGAGATGAGAGAAAGAGGAAGATGAGAGGGAGGGAGGGAGGGAGGGAGGGAGGGAGGGAGGGAGGGAGGGAGGGGGAATAGAGAAAAAGAAAGATGAGAGAGAGAAAGAGATGAGAGAGCAGAAGATAGACATAGAGGGAGAAAGAGAGATGAGAGGGAGGGAGAGAGACAGAGGGAGATACCTATTTCCCATAGAAAAGAAAACACGGGGAGCCACAAAATCTGGGTAGGAGTGGCTGGTAACTACTGTAACTACTACATGTAACTACTGGATGGGAGTGAGTGATGTCGAGTTGGCTACACTCACCTAGGTTTTGTGGCTCCCAGTGTTTTGTTTTCTGTGGGAAATGGGCCCAAGTGGCTCTTTGAGTGTTTAAGGTTGCAGACCCCTGACTTAGACCCTTGCAATTGATAAGTGAATAGTGAAGCTGGATCAGTTCAGGTACTTTTCATAGTATCTCTAGGAAGCTCTCAAGTATGACACAAACACAGTAGCTCCCCTTTTCCCAATCCTTCTTTTGGATTGATAAAATCATGATGTCTGATACGAGATGTAATGTTGCATACTTAGCACTCATTCATGAAACCATTGTACAATGTGTGGGATGTGCTGGATGAAGATGCAATTCTTTTTGTTTCTATAGAATATTTATTTATTTATTTGATTTGATTTTTCAATCGCTTACAAGATAATAGGTATAAGTATAAACATGAGTAAGAATACAGGAAATAGGTACAAATAAATGGGGACAATAGGACAGGGATGGGAGGCACGATGGTGCACTTATGCACACCCCTTACAGACCTCTTAGGAGTGGGATGAGGTCAATTGTGGATAGTTTGATGTTAAAGGAATGGGGGTTTGAGGATGTAAACAAGAGTCGGGTAGTGCATTCCAGGCATTGACCACTCTGTTGCTGAAATTGTACTTTCTGCAATCAAGTTTTGAGCGGTTAACATTGAGTTTGTATCTGTTGTGTGCTCTTGTATTGTTGCAGTTGAAGCTGAAGTAGTCATTGACTGGTAGGACATTGTAGCAGATAATTTTGTGTACTACACTTAAGTCCAACCGTAGGCGGTGTAGTTCAAGATTGTCCAAGCCCAAAATTTCAAGCCTGGTGATATAGGGTATTCTGTTGCAAACAGAGGAGTATTCTTCTCGTGAAATACTTCTGGACTCACTCAATTGTATTAATGTCCAATATACAGTGTAGATTCCAGACAGATGAGCTGTATTCGAGTATTGATCTAGCAAAGGTTTTGTATGCCCTAGTTAGCAATTCAATATTTCCAGAAGAGAAGCTTCGTAAGATTAGATTTACAACTCCTAATGCCTTTTTAGCAATGTTGTTACAGTGAGCTCTAACACTTAGTTCATTAGATATGAGTACTCCGAGGTCCTTGACAGAGTGAGGGTCATCAACGAGTTCATATCCGCCTAGCTTGTATTTGGTGTACTGATTTTTTTTACCAATGTGTAGGACAGAGCATTTGTTGGTCGAGATTTGGAGTTGCCAAATGTTTGACCATTCAGACACATAATCAAGGTCACTTTGAAGAACAGTAGCATTGTCGGTGGTGTTGAATAGTTTTACATCATCCGCGAAGAGGATGCAGTTGTTTATAAGGTGATCGCAAAGGTCATTTATATAGAGTATAAAGAGTGTGGGTCCTAGAACGCTGCCTTGCGGGACACCACTGTTAATTGGAGCAGGATTTGATATAGCGCTCCCTATTTTTACTATTTGTTGCCTGTTTGACCGGAATGAAGTAATCCACTTATGAAGAGATCCAGAAATGCCGTAAGAGTTTAGTTTTAACAGTAGTTTGTCATGTACCACTGAATCAAAGGCTTTGCAGAAGTCTATGTAAATTGCGTCTATTGCTTCACCCTGGTCGAGTAGAGTAGTCCATATGTTTTTGCCGTGTTGGAGTTGTAGGTTGCAGGACAATTTTTTCCTTAAACCAAATTGTTTTTTGGAGAGTAGGTTGTTTGACTCTAAGTGGAGTGTGATGAATTGGTTAATGATTGATTCCATGACTTTGCATGTGACACAACACAGTGAGATTGGTCTGTAGTTTTCAACCAGGCTGGGGTCATCTTTTTTGAAGATAGGGATGACCGTAGCTAAGGTTCAGTAAGAAGTTGGTTTTGAATGATATATCATATATAATGCTTAGGGGTTCTGCTATGGCAGAGGAGAGCTTTTGTAAAAAGTATGCACATAATCCATCGGGGCCAATAGATAGGGATGGTTTTAGGTTTCATAGTGCCTTTTCTACATTATCTTCTGTAAAGTCAATATCAATATCATTGCAGTTAGTTGTGGTACAACTAGGAAATGTGGGGCATGAGCCATTGCTGTTTACAAAGACTGAACTGAAGAATGTGTTGAAGAGGTTGGCCTTAACAGTTTCATAATTGGCTTTTTTGAAATTGTATTTTGGAGATCCATCATTATGATCTTCTTTGTGAGGGTGTAAATTGAGACAAAAGTCAATCATACTGTGGTCACTGTTTGAAAAGGGTTCTTGTATTTGTAGGCCATAAATTGAGTTTGCGCTGTTGGAGAAGATGAGGTCCAGGCAGTTGTTGAGTCTAGTGTTGTTAGTTACTAATTGATCCAGTCCTAGTATGGTAACAGCATTGTACAGGGTTGCATGTATGGGTTTGGATGTACATTCATTTAGGGTCCAGTCTATAAGAGGTAGATTGAGGATTGACCAAGGAAAATAAGAGGGTGTGAACAAGAGACAGCCCACGTCAGCAGTGAAGTTAGTTTGTTTGCATGAACTATGTCATAATCAGGGGCTCTGTAGCATAGTAAGAAGCGGATAGTGGTATTTAAGGACAGTTCACAATCTTATGCTATATAAAATCTTATACTATTCAGCTTCACTGAATAATCTGAGGATATTATGTTATCCTGAGAGAAATGGAGAAAAGCATCTTTTTAATCAATGTTTACTATATATACAGTCACAATTTGATATATCACTATCATGACCCTTTTATTTGCCTATTTTTTAGCAATTCCCTCTTCTTTATACACCAAGATTTGTTTCAAACCCAGTCTTGGTATTGGTTGGTTGTTTAATTTACCATCTATAACAGCACTAAAATATTCTTTTGCAACTGTATTGATTAGAATTTTCCAGTGGACTGTCCTTTATTTCAGAAAGCTATCCTTTATTTAATTTATTTATGTTCTTGATGTTGCTCTTGAACTTTCTTTTATAAAGCAAAGTTATAAAAATAACTATATTTTTAATTCTTAGGAACCCTTTTTAGGTTTATCTTTTATTTTTTCAAGAAAATATGGTCACTGTAATTACCTCAGAGCTGAAGTACCTCAGCAGAGAGGCTGGTTAACCCTAAGGATATCTTTTTATTTATTTATCAAATTTATATTCTGCCCATCTCACTGTCCCAAGTTACTCTGGGTGGCTTACAAGATGGGTCCCCAACCTGTGGGCTGAGGCCCACTATGGGGCCATGGCCTATTTTCAACTGGGCTGCGTGAGACGTGGGCACCAGCACTCACAGCCCTACTTGCATGAGCAGCTGGCACACATGCCCACCACTCACACAAACAAAGCTGTGTGCACGTGCATGCCTATCTCTCAAACAAAACCATCCCCTCTTCCCTTCCTCCCTCCCTATGTCAGACCGCCAACTTGGAAAGGTTGGGGAATGCTGGCTTACAATATAGAAGCATCAAAACACTATAAACATTAAAATTAAGATAACAAACAAAAAGTTAAATGCAAGAGCAGAAACCACAGTAAAGAAGGCTCTTCTCCTTGATCCTGCTAGCTGTAATTCCTTGGCTAATGGGTGAAGAAGGCCTCTTCTGCCGATGCAATGGCCAATCCCATTGGGGTGAGATGGTTCCTTAGTTTCCTTTCTCTACTCATTAAACTGCAAAGGAATCAAAACCAACTTTTGAATAAATCTGTCAAAATTGTATAAATAATAACTTTTTGGTGGTGCCTAAAATAGAGATTAATTCTGAATTTCCTTATTCCAAAGAATAATGAAGTTCAATGATGTGTAGAAAATTAAATCAATCATTCTCAAAAGGTAAACGTGCATGAAAGAATGTGTCTTCCAAAAAAATTGTTTAGTAGGGAGCTTAAAATAATGTGAATGAGTTAAATTCAGGTTAATTGTATTTATTTTGTCACAACTATCTAAAGATTTGAGAATATAAGATCTTATTCCATTTGTAGCAAAACCAAAGATAAATTCAAATATATCAATTGAGAAAGCATTCTAGCAATTGTTGCACCAAGATAAAGAATCAGAGCAGAGACTAAAGCCAAACAAAACATAACATAATTATTACTAAGGACCAATTGTATTCAATTTTATTTTCTTTACTTATTAGCAGACAAGATATTAAAATATACTGCTCAAGATTAGAGATAGAAGTTTCCAGACTGTCAATGAAACATAAACTGTCATTTACTTGTCTTACATGTTTGTCTCACAGTGTAAAATACCTTTAATATATTTAGAATAGAACAGAACCAGAATAAAAAGAAAAGAATTTATCTTTGACTTTTACTGCACCATACATTTAAAAAAGTAAAAGCACACTACTGGTAACCACAAATATCTGGAGCCATATAAACCACATCTATCCAAATCTATTATAAATAAAAAAAGTTTCAGAAACTCAAAAAAAATTTTTTTTACTGATTATTCCCAACATGGAACTTTTTTCTTTTCTTTTTGCAGCAGTCTTATACTTCAAGCTCTTTATTACCCTAATCAGATGGCCCCAACAAACCTTCACCTAACTGCTTCTGATTACTAATGGGAATCATGTGTGATGAGGAAATATAGATTGTGATCTGAGTAATCCTTAGAGTAGTGATAATTAATAGAGGAGGAGCTTGGAGTTTGCAAAGTCAGAACGGGTACAGCAGATCCATATTCATGGATGCCATGGCAGTAATCTGAAAAATAGATAACAAATGAAATACAATCATGCAAGGAACATGTAGATCTGTCTGCTTTTTGATTGCTTGCTTTCATAAAATATGTAGAAATCTGCAGTGCAGTCTCCTTTTATGAATAGCACCAATTCTTCTAGACTAGGTCAGAGAATGTTCTTTTCAGGCAAAATATCTACTTATCTTGACATCTACTTTGTTCTTTGCATTTAAGGCCAGAAATATTTAAAGCAAACATGTTGCCTTGTATAACATTATAATGAGAACTATACCTCTTTTTTTACAGGTATGGTTTAAAAACCGCAGAGCCAAATGGAGGAAGCGGGAAAGAAATCAACAGGCAGAACTTTGTAAGAATAGTTTTGGAGCTCAGTTCAATGGACTGATTCAACCTTATGATGAGATGTATAGTAGTTATTCCTATAATAACTGGGCTACCAAAGGACTTACTGCCAGCACTCTATCAACAAAAAGCTTCCCATTCTTCAACTCCATGAATGTCAATGCTCTTTCTTCCCAGCCCATGTTTTCAACATCCAGTTCAATAGGATCTATGTCTGTACCCTCCTCAATGGTTCCTTCAACAGTGACTGGTGTGCCGGGCCCAAACCTTAACAATCTTAACAGCCCTGGTCTTAACTCTGCAGTTCCATCCAGTACCTGTCCCTATGCATCCACAGCCAATCCTTACATGTATAGGGATACTTGTAACTCAAGCCTGGCTAGCTTGCGATTGAAGGCAAAACAGCATGCAAATTTCACCTATCCAGGAGTGCAGACGGCAGCCTCCAGCCTGAGCCCATGTCAGTATGGTGTGGATAGGTCAGTATGAGAACCTCCACTGCTAATTATGAACTATTAGCAGAACAAAGTTTCCCCTGCAGATGAATTCCAGAAAGATGTATTTATAATACTGTTACAAATCTTTTACTATCATTTTTGTAAAGTATATATTTTTACTCACTGAACGTTCATTTGAGGCAGAGGAACTTTTTGCCAAGGTTTGAATTCTTACCCGGTGATAACAGCATACCCAGGGAAATCATTGACACTGCTCATAATTTATTACTGCAATTTATGCTTTATACATATGACTCCTGCTTACATAAGTCTAGATTCTGTACTTGAAATACCAGGTTTGGATTTTCTGTATGTATATTTCATAAAAGTTTGTCATGAAATGCCCTGGGTAAAACTTTTGTTTTCCTTTAAAAAAATAGTGTATCATAACAAAAAGTTGCCAAAAGTAATTTCATAGCATGGGAAGGAAATTTATGTGCAGACATGCCATGAGTTATATGGAAGATCTAGGACAAAGAAACATATAGATGTGCTCCTAGGTATCTCTGGGTATCATGACTGAAATAAAAGCTGTCAATTTGTTATCAAAAGAGCACTGCTATTTGGAGAAAATAGACAAGTAATCAGACTTGAAACAAAACCACTTCATGATATAATAGTTCTACAGGATACTTATTTAAATGTATTAAACCAAAAGGTATGTCAACTATATTTAATTTCCCCATGCAATTTCATTGTCTACCAAGCAGTTATGTTGCAGTGGTTAGAATGCAATATTACAAGCTGCACACTGCCAGGAGTTCGATTCTGACTGGCTCATGGTTGATTCAGTCTTCCATTCTTCCAAGGTCAGTAAAACTGACTACTTAGAAAATGTTGTTGAAGTATAAGACTAAGTACCATTGCTATTATAAACACACACAGTCTGCAATGACTTAAGTTCCCAAAGATAAACAAGAAAAATGCCCCGAGCATCTCATGCACATGTGATTATTGCATAAGCAACAAGCACTATTTGTATGCAACAATTCCTAACTTCTAGAAAAATTAGGTCTGCAACTGAATAGATGTAATCCATTGAATTACACAAATGGATTCTCTGATCGACTACATCCAGGCAACATCTTCCAATTATTAGTTTCCAGGATGATCCATTTTTTCATTGTTTTTTTCATTGAGCTTACAAAAGTAGTACATGTGCCTCTGAATCATACTAATGTTTCTGCAATAATCTGTCACAAGCCAGCAAGTATAGAAGGAACTTTAAGAACATCACTTTATCACTTCCCAAATTTGTCCACCAGAATTCCTGAACATTTTAGAGCTCAGAAATGTACAAATCAAAATCCATAGATGCTAACCATGACCAACAAAACCACAGCCTACTGTAGTATGAATGTATAGTGGGAAGAGGTGAAGAAAGTCATGCTCATCTACTGTAGTTTCTTTTTACTTGACCTTATTGTAACTTATTTTAAGTGACAAAGTGTGTGGGTATTATCGAAGTAATTTTTCATGCTTAGGTTGGGTTTTTTGCTACTCTAACATCCCGTTAAACTACTCAAAATGGGTGATCCTAAAAGACTGTAATTTATAAATTATAATTTGTCTTTAAAAATTATGTTTTCATGCTAATAAATTGAGTGCTAGTAGCAGGGCAGACTACATTTTAAAATTTGCCTCAATAGTTTTCTTTAAAAAGTATACATGCTTTAAAAATATCTGTTTCTTTTTATCTGTTGGATTGTGTATGATTCTGTGTGTATATTTCTGTGTGTGCTTGTGTCTGTGTATAAACATATGCACAATGGGCAGAGGTCATTTGACATATTTTAAAATAAAGATAAATTTAAATTGCTGTCTGATTGGGATTTCTTCACCCTTACAAATTAAAAGGTTCTTCAGAGATGGAAATCATAAAAAGAAAAACTACAATTAATGCTCATTTTAAAACTCCCAAGAATCTTCTACCCCACAAAAAAGTCCTTGTGGTGTGTTGAGAGTATTTGGGATAGGACCAGGCTCAAATGACTGTGGGACAGTGCTGTCTCTTTGCCCAATCTTCATCAGATTGTTTTGGGACAAAGTATCAATAAAATATCAAGGAAGATTTTTCCAGGAAAGGAGCAATTCCCCTTTTATAATCACCTTTTCGCTTATGAAAAGATACATTGTTTTTATACTTACCCCCTTTTCTGAGCCTAGAGATTAGTGAAACAAATATATTTGCTGATGGTATTATCCAGTCATTCACAATCTTGATATTTACTTATATAATAGCTGCCCAATCACAGACCTGTATAGCTACCCATCTCAGAGATTTTAATGAAATTATTTGGACTGTATTACAGGTGAAACTCGAAAAATTAGAATATCGTGCAAAAGTTCATTTATTTCAGTAATGCAACTTAAAAGGTGAACCTAATATGTGAGATAGACTCGTTACATGCAAAGCAAGATAGTTCAAGCCGTGATGTATCATAATTGAGATGATTATAGCTTACAGCTCATAAAAACCCCAAATCCACAATCTCAGAAAATTAGAATATTGTGAAAAAGTTCAATATTCTAGGCTCAAAGTGTCCCACTCTAATCAGCTAATGAAGCCATAACACCTGCAAAGGGTTCCTGAGCCTTTAAATGGTCTCTCAGCCTCGTTCAGTAGGAATCACAATCATGGGAAAGACTGCTGACCTGACAGTTGTGCAGAAAACCATCACTGACACCCTCCATAAGGAGGGAAAGCCTCAAAAGGTAATTGCAAAAGAAGTTGGATGTCCCCAAAGTGTACATGAATAGAAAGTTATGTGGAAGGAAAAAGTGTGGAAGAAAAAGGTGCACAAGCAGCAGGGATGACCACAGCCTGAAGAGGATGGTCAGGAAAAGGCCATTCAAAAGTGTTGGGGACTTTCACAAGGAGTGGACTGAGGCTGGAGTCAGTGCATAAAGTGCCACCACACACAGACGGATCCTGGACATGGGCTTCAAATGTCATATTCCTGTTGTCAAGCTGCTCCTGAAAAACAAACGTCAGAAGCATCTTACCTGGGCTAAAGAAAAACAGAACTGATCTGTTGCTCAGTGGTCCAAAGTCCTCTTTTCTGATGAGACAACTTTTGAATCTCATTTGGAAACCAAGGACCCAGAGTCTGGAGGAAGAATGGAGAGGCACACACTGCAAGATACTTGAAGTCCAGTGTGAAGTTTCCACAGTCTGTGTTGATTTGGGGAGCCATGTCATCTGCTGGTGTTGGTCCACTGTGCTTCATTAAGTCCAGGGTCAACGCAGCCATCTACCAGGAGATTTTGGAGCACTTCATGCTTCCTTCCGCAGACAAGCTTTATGGGGATGCTGACTTCATTTTCCAGCAGGACTTGGCACCTGCCCACACTGCCAAAAGCACCAAAACCTGGTTCAATGACCGTGGGATTACTGTGCTTGACTGGCCAGCAAACTGCCTGCCCGCCCAATTGAGAATCTATGGGACATTGCCAAGAGAAAGATGAGACATGAGACCAAACAATGCAGAAGAGCTGAAGGCCGCTGTTGAAGCATCCTGGTCTTCCATAACACCTCAGCAGTGCCACAGGCTGATAGCTTCCATGCCACGCCGCATTGGAGCAGTCATTGCTGCAAAAGGGGCCCAAACCAAGTATTGAGTACATATGCATGCTTATACTTTTCAGAGGTCCGATGCTGTTCTATGTACAATCCTTGTTTTATTGATTGCATGTAATATTCTAATTTTCTGAGATTGTGGATTTGGGGTTTTCATGAGCTGTAAGCCATAATCATCACAATTATGACAAATCACGGCTTGAACTATCTTGCTTTGCATGTAATGAGTCTATCTCATATATTAGGTTCACCTTTTAAGTTGCATTACTGAAATAAATGAACTTTTGCACGATATTCTAATTTTTTGAGTTTCACCTGTATGTTTCACACCCCTATAGAGTTATTATTGGAGTACTAATTATTTTGCCTTTTCTGTGCAAAAATGCTTTGGTCTGCTTGTGAATTGGTTCAAACTGATTTTTTTTAAAAATTACTTTCTCTTCATTTTTCAGTAAACCAAGGAAATGGTTAGAGACAACAGAGACTGGCATCTGATTCATTTCCAGATACAGAGAGCTGGAAAACTCCTCAAGTACTTTCTATAAAGCTGTAGGATCCATTAGTTATCAGAGGCAGACCATGCAAACTGGTCCCACAACCCCCAGAGGTCAATGGTAGTTTTCCAGATAATGGGTATTGGTCCCCAACTTGTACAGCAAACTACAGTACGGAAGGAGGTGCTGAAGAGATAGGAAGCATCAGAAGCATACAGTAATGAACAGAAAGCTTAGCAGACACTTGATTTGTGCCTATGCTGTAAGATTTAAAAAAACCTGAGTTTTGAACAAAATAACTTCAGTAGAAGAGCGGGAAGCAACAGCAGATAGCAGGAAGCCTGCCTCTTGGGAATCTTGGTACTCTTGAGAAGGATGAATAGCTTGGGAAGCATATCTTAAAGGCTTTATGTCCTGATTTCCCCTTTCTAGGAAGCATCAAGTCCAAAGACCAGATTATACCAGATTGGGGTATATATCAGTGGCAACCTGGCACCAACAACTTTGGAAAAATCTGTGTACAGAATTCAGTGCCACTTGACCCAATCTGGTTTGCTTTTCTTTTTGGTCTGGTTGAAATCAGGTTGGCAAACTTCTTGAAACTTCCTTGGTGCCAATAAAGTTGTTGCAACAATAGTTTGGGCCCTGCCCTACTTAGGTCATGCCTATGAGTATATGCATTTTTCTGCAAATATGCCCATTGTTCAATGCACTGTTTTAGTAAGATATTCATATGAATGCATACACCAAATAAAAGCAGCCCAGTCCAGATAAACCACATCAAATTTGTATGCTTCTTGAGATTATATCTAAGCCAGTTTCTCTTTCTGCATTGTGCTTTAATGTTGCATAGGCATCTGTGACAATTACTCAAGTAGAAGACATCCCAATAGATGATTCTATGAGTGATAATGTGTTTGTTAGAATTGTTATTCCTTCCCAAGTTTGTTTCTCAAAGAAACAGGTTCTGGCTTTCAAGGTACAGTTCTTTATTTACCCAAGAGAATGACAGCAAGCTGTTAAGCCACACCAATTACTCCTGTGACAGCATTCAAATCAGTCCCTTCTATACAACATGGCTCACAATTCCTGCTCACCCATTTCCCACCTGTTTTCCATATATGTGACGGCCTTCCTTGCTGTGGCTTCCAATCCTTAAGCAAACAGTACTTTTAATCCAGAGGTACCCAACCCCCAAGCCTTGGCCCACTACCAGGCTGCAGCCTGTTTGAAACCGAGCCATGCAAGCGATGGGCATGTGCGCTTCCACGTGACTGTCCCCTTGTGTGAGAAGTTCACTCCTTGTATGCTCAGACGTGAAGCTCTCCTTGCATGAATGTAGGGCACACCCGCCCGCCACTCACACCAATGGATCTGTGCATGTGCCTGCCACTCATCCTCCTCCCCCACTGGGCCAAGCTGGAAAGATTGGGGACTGCTGCTTCAGTCTAAGGCATGAGTGTCCAATCGTTTGGCTTGCCTGGGCTGCACTGAGTGAAGGGGAATTGTCTTTGGCCACCTATAAACTGTTAAAAGTTTACAATATTTTAGGCCCATATTATTAGCTGTCCAGGGCCACTTATGGCCTATGAGCCATGGATTGGACACACCTGATCTAAGGATAAGTTATTCTTGGAATGCATATTATCCAATTTCTATTCTACATCTAATTTTAAAGCCTTAATAAAAATATAAACACTAACACTAAATATTACATTCTGTAAACTTTTCTAACATTCTTTTATTTAAATAATGAAACAATCAGTCTAGAACTTGACAGGTAGAGAAGTGGTATTACTGAGTTGCCTTCCTCACAATGTGAAAGGCAACCAAATTGGCAGTACTGCCAGCTTATCTATGATGGGACCCACCGTCAAGATTCCTTAGATATCCCTGAGATACATTTCACATGTATCTAGCATACTTGCTTCGCATCTGAAGATCTTATACACTGATTAGCTTAGCTTCTTGCTGGATACCAAGATATTTCCAAGCTGGCTATCTTTGGTGCACACTGTGGAGAATTCTGCAGTGTTCACCATAGCTGGAAAACCTGAAAGACTTTCCTTATCTTTCAAGGAGATTCCAGGCTGGGTAGATTCAGCAAGTGCCACACAATGTGAGGACTGCGCTTGATGTAATAGTGAAAAACAAACCACACTGATTTCCTTGGATGCTGAGAAAGCTTTTGACAATTTGAACCAGCAATTTCTGTTTAAAGTATCTGATCAGAATTTTATTCAAGTTATCCTGTCAATACATAGATCTCAAAAGGCCCAAATTATGGTTAATGGTGATGTGACTAAATCATGTTATATCCAGAAGGAGAATAAAACAAGTTTATCCTCTATGTTGTTTATTTTGGTTCTTGAAGTTCTGAATAGACAGATCTGAGAATAGACCGTGAGTAAAGTATAACTTTTATATTGCATTGTTGCTAGAAGCAACATGAACACCAGGATTTATCTTTTACAGGGAGAGAAAATGGTTCTCCAGCTTCATTTACAAAATCCTAATCTCTTAAAATGCAAATATAATCCTAGATTAATATAATCAGTGATGAACTGATATGGGAGTGTAATACTCCCATTTCCGTATGTAACATTCTGAAGTGTTACCAATATGGAATAGAAAAAAAATCATTTTTATTCCCTGGCGAGCATACATATGTTCCAGTTATCTTTAACTGGATATGGTGCATATCAACAATTTCTGAGCCAAATTGCCTCAAATGGGCTAACAGAATGTGGCCAAAATCCATGCCCATGGAATTGAAATTTGACAATTTTATAAAATACTAAACAACCCATGACCCCCTTGGCTCATTGTTTCAGGCAAATATTGGGTAAACAAATGGAGTAGGCTAGACTCTTCCTCCCCTTCCCATCATTTCCTTTCTTTAACCTCCTTCTTGTATTCTTAAGTATCACTTTCATGAGATCAGTAGAGGAAGTGGATTTGTATGGATAAGAAAGTGTGAACATGTGAAAAGCTCAAGATGGCTTTTCCTTTTCCTACTGACAATCTGCTGATTTTGCTGCCAAAGCTGGTTCTTTGGCAGTGCTGCTCCCTGGATTTAAATGGGAGCATTTAGAAATGAATGACCCAAGACCGCTTTCAGATGGCCATGGACTCAACCTAGGAAAACAAGTCTTGAAAATTCTGTCTGGGAGCTGTCGGAAAGTCACCATCATCCAAATTTGTTTTCTTAAGAATGCCTGGTTTTTCACTTTTTGAAGCTTGTTTCACTTTGCTTTTTATCTTTAAAAGCTGACCGGTTGAATGCTGATTTATTTTAATCCCTTACTGGACTTTATTGGTTCTTTTCTTGTTCCCTTTGATTTATGTTGCTGTTCTGAATAACTTTTGCTTTTTGTAAGGAAAAAGTAATTTTCATTTCATTTATATCTATGTCGGTCTCTCACTACAGGATTTTTACATTTCACTAATTTTCAAAATGGAGTTTTTAAAAAAAAATTAGATGGAGATTCCTGTTATTTTATTTATCATTGCCAAGTTACAGAGAGCCACAATGTATCAGATTACAGACAAGCAAATATGGCTGACATTTGAAAAAAGACTGGTAATATGAATTCTGTATTTGAAAACTTTTTAAAGAAGTTTGATGAAATGATGATTGTGGAAAATATTCAGATGCATCTAGCTGTAATAAATTAGACTCACAAAAGGAATACGATCTGAAAGAAGATTTGCTGGAAAGAAATATGGACTCTACAGACTTAGAGCTTACAGACTCAGAACTGAGTTGATTGCACATGCCATCCTGAAGTTCAATCCTATATTCTTGTACATCAGCTGAAACGTGACTAAGTGGAGAAGTGATAAATTGGTTTTCCCTAGGAAGATTGAAGGAGACTGGGGAATAGATTTATCACATTAAAATGTAAAACAATTGCATTTGGACTTTTTTTTGGAAGACTGATTGACTTTGCAGATTGGACATTACGTTTAACCAGACAGCAACTGATACGAGATGGTATTAAGAAATAAATCCAGGACAAATCACTGTTATATTTTGGGACATTGGGGATAGATAAGATGTAATAAATTTTCTATGAGTTGATTACAATAAGTTTGCTTTGTTACTGTTTTTCTTGTTAACTATTTGGTCATTAACATAGTACAAAGATGACAGGCTAATAACTTGCAAATAGATTTAGTAGTTTTAAAAAAGTTTGGGGCCTGTTTTGCTAGGGGTGAAAAACTAATATTGTTGTAATATATTAATCAGCATTCAACTAGGGGGATAATATTTGTGTATGTTTTAGTTTTTTAAAATGCACTTTAATGTCTTGTTTTGTGTTTTTTTCTTTTTCTTTGCTTGGCTTTTTGAAGGAAAAAACATTTGAAATTTTGTATTTTAACTTTCTTTGAATGAAATAAAAATAGAATAAAAAGAGTGAGCATGTATTACGCATCTATGTATGCTTATGCATATATGCATAATTATGCATATATGCATAATTATGCATATATGCATAATTAGGCATACATATGTAAATGAATAGTACTAACTTTATGATCATGGTATTTTACATGTCGTGAGGGCCTAATATCACATTGTATAGTCACATTATCCATGTGCCTTTGTAAACATAAAATATTGGGAAACTCTCAGCCAGGTGAAGAGGGGTCAAGTGGGGAGCTAGCCTTGAGTCCTTATACAGCCAGAAAAGCCATTAGCCTAACTGTATCCCAAGTTCATGGGACCTTATCTGTTTATTCCCAAGCAGAATGGGGAGATTTTTGTAATATGGGTAGAATGCAATAAAGAAGCTGATTTGAACCTTTCACAAATGGATTTGATTGCTTGTGCTCGACAATAGGTGTTAGATATGTTATTCTGAGTTGACCACAATCATTTATAAATCTCATGAAAATATATTATAAGTCTATATTTAAATAAAATTTTTGCCCGCCAAACATAATGTAAAAATCAAAACTTGATAGTTCTTTTAGATTTTTCTCTATTGAACTCTATAACCACAATGAGTTTAGGAAAGCAGTGATTCTCAGAAGCAAGAGCCATGCTTAATGACACATACTTGGGTTTAGAAACTGTTATTAATGAAGAACAGTTGGTTTTATTTCTAGGAGGAATTTAAAATTTAAGATCACAATATGCATCATCGAATGGCAAGATATATTTGATCCCTGCCATATATATGAGCATCAGAGGAAGAGTAAGAATTAGAAGTAAGGTATGTTTATTTATCATGTTATCAAGTGTGCTGTAACATAAAATGATGCAAAATTAGAAACTTCTGAGAAATCCAAAGGACTCAATCCCACACCTCCATTAAGAGTCACATTAGCACATAGAAAACTGGCAACCATCTCCCATCAGAAATGAAGACAACAGGTTGTAGAAGAGTCATCCATGACATTTCATCATTTAATTGGGATCCCCTTCCCAATGTGGTGGAAAGTTAGTCACTTTCAAATTTGATGGAGTTTATCTGTGTAGAGATAGTGCCACCGCAATAACTTCCCCTTTTCTTCTTTGTCTTCTCATGTCGGAAGGATTTACCTTTTGTAAACTTTAGAACATCATTTGCTTTTCTACCCCAGTCATCTATAGCTCCTTTCTGGAAAAGATGAGACAATTGATGATCATTAGCCACAAAACATTAAGCATAAATGGTTTTTTATCACTTTGCATTTGTAAACTGTCTAGAGTGTATGAGTATAGGCAGGCATGATATTCCCTTCAGAAAAAAAAATCGGGGCCGGCCAAAAGAGACCCCCACCGCGCGCCAAGAAATCGCCCGCCCGCCCGCCGCGCCTCCCGCCGCTCGCCCGCCCCTGCCGTGCGCCCCGCCCGACCGCCGCGCGCCCGACCACCGCGCCCGCCCGGCCACCCACCCTCGCACCGACCGCGCGGCGCCCGCCGCTCCGCTCGCACCGCCGGGCGATTCCGAAAAAAATCGGAATTCCGATTTTAATCGGAAAAATATCATGCCTGTATAGGTCACAATAAATACATAAATGACCAAACACATAAACACATACCGTGTTTCCCCCCAAATAAGACCCAGTCTTATATTTTTTGTCACCAAAAAAGGCACCAGGGGATGTTTTCCACTGACTCACCTCACGATGGTGGCACTGACAGCCCCGCCCAGCAGGAGCCCACTCCTAGCCCAGCTCTTCTGCAGTCGCTTGCCACTGCTTACGTGCATCACCAGGCCTTGCACACCATGACACTTGCCTCGCCTTGCCAGCCCACTTCTTCTGTGACCACTTGCCACTGCTTGCACATGGATTGACGCACATCCCCCCCACCTTGTTTCATCGTCAAAGGTCTTCAGGAAAGGCCTGAAGACAGCTGATAAAAGAACTCTGGATTGCATCAAACAGGAGTGCATCAATCTGGAGCTCTTTCATCAGCTGTGGAGGCCTTTCCTAAAGGCCTCTGACAGCGAAATGGAGTCCAGGGGCGACGCATGCAAGCAGCAGAAAGTGGCCACAGAAGAAGTGGGCCGGCAAGGCAAGGCAAGGCAGGCGTCGTGGTGTGCGAGGCCTGGTTGCAACTATCCAAAGTAGGGCAGCTCCACCCCCCCCATTCCCCACCCTAGCTTGATTTTTACCCGTGCACCTCGCCCCACCCTGTGCAGCCCGGAGTGGGCGGGATCTTAACTAGGGCTTAATTTGGGGGTAGGGCTTATATTGGACACTCATGTAAAAATCAAACTAGATTATTTTTGGGATAGGTCTTATTTTGGGGGAAACAGTACATAGATAAATAACAAATACTGCAATTTAGTTATAGGTTATCCAGGTAGTCTCTATTTTGTAAATATTACTGAATGAAGAATGCCTATCCCTACCTTGGCGTCAAAGGAATTGTTAGCTACTCGCACATCTATTTCTATTTCTTCTGTTCTTATTCTGCGAAAAGGACTGGATTGCTGTAGAAGAAGAAAAAATAGAAATAATCCTTATGATATGATCATTCCAGGTGCTAAACAAAAGGGACATGTCCTCCAAGTTCTTGTCACTTCAATATCCCTATGGTCACATGAACAAAACAATCTAGCACATGATCAATTGTGGCATCACATAGTCACATGATCACAATATGTGCCCTTCCCTGCCAGCTTCCTCCAAGCAAAGGCAAAGTTAATGGGAAGCCAGGAAGGAAAGTTCAAAGACATTGGGCGAAGTGCCTGAGTGGTTTTCTTTATACACATGCACTGTGCCCTCCTTCGCCACTTCACTTGTACACAAAGCAGACTTTTCCTGACCAACTTGCAATTGCATACATGGACACACGCACCCCAAACCCTATTTCCATGGTGCACACATGCACACATCTCATGTACCTGCTTTACTACACACATGCACTCATTCTACACCTTCTTTCCTGAGCTTCTCTGTGTTTGGATATAAGAATGCACGCAACCAAGTGCTTTCTTTTCTTGGCCTGCTTGTGATCACATGCACTCTATGTTCATCCAAGCACCTTCTCCCCCAAACTTACATGTATCCTGTGTTGAGCCTCCTTCCCCCAGTACCCTGTTATTTATTACCTGATTCTCTTCACTCATGCATCCTGGATTGTGACAACTGAGATTGCAAGGCATCATTAAATGATGTCACATGATGTCATGCTTCACAGCCTCATTGCTTAGCAACAGCAATCCCATTCAATTGCAATTGTAACTTGAGGATTACTCGCCTATGATATATCTAATTTCCAACCAAATCCTTCAAACTGGTAACTTAGGAGCTTTTCTAGTTGAGAAATTGTTTTTAGAATCTCGAACATTAGAACCAGAGATATAAGGTCACCCATGACGATTTCATAATATCTTACCTTCTTTCAAAAAACCTTGTAAAACACAATTCAAATTTAGCTTTTTTAGAGTTACCCTGTGATAAGATGGACAACTAATATGTTTAGTAAATAAAGTAAAATAAATAAAATTATAAAATCCTTTTTCTCAATTCTTACCTGCTTTGATTTTGGAAATGTATGAGGACTTCTGACTTTCAACTTCTTGATGTCTGGTGTCTCCAATTCTTGTTCACCTTTCCTTTTCTGCTTTTTTTTTGATAAGCCTGTTACATTTTACAGGAATAGTAAGCTTCCACAAAACTATCTCATTCTAAGTATGTATCAGTTTACTCAATATGCAGCTTATGGGGCAGGAAAGTGTTTCATTTGTGCTATAAATTCAGGTATGAAATAGTTATTTAAAATATCTGTAATTGTCAGGAACTGATTCACCCAATGTCTGGATACATACAACATGCTAAGCAAAATAATCCAGTGCGGTTTATAACTTGATGCTGTTTAAGCCAAAGCATAATTAAGCTATGGTTAAAATGATGCTGTGGCTAAAAAGTCTTCCTTGACAGACAGGAATGATGTTCATCTATCATATTAAATTATGGTATCAGAACCAAGCCCAAAGATCAAAATGACTGCAATCCTTCAATTACTTACTCCTAACAAGCAGAATCTTGCCAAACTAAACCTTGTAACCTACTATATCTATTTTGAGAGGTTGTAGGTATAGCTACCCTGAACCTCTTCCCTTTCGTCCAGATTGGGATTTTCATGTCTCTCTCAGGGAAAGTTCTATATTAATAAAACTCTTATCCATCGATTCTTCAGGTGCACATTCCATCACATTTTTTCTTTACCTTATTATATTTGGTTTGGTGTTATTACCAAACTAGCTCTTCTATTTAATGCTTCCCTCATGAAAAATTACTAACCTTCCTTTGTAGCCTCTTCATCAGAATTACTACTGTTTGCTGAGCTCAGTACTTCAGATGTTGGAGTCTTTGATGCAAATGTTTTGCCCACAAAGTTGGCTGAGGTTTTTAACACTTTTTTTGCTATTTTGCAGTTATTTTGTCCTCTCTTTTTTTCTCTTTTATCAGATATTTTAAATTGTTCATTGGTGGAACTCTCAGAAGAGGTCCTGATCTCAGCTGGGGCTTGCTTGCTAGTGATCGAACTGCTGCCCACTGAGAGTTTGTTAGCTGCTTTCTTGGATGGCTGAGTCTGTTCTTCACTGCTTGAGCTGCTTGACTCAGAAGTCTTCGGTTTAGAGACAGGGGTGCTGGATTTCGGTGTTGTTTTGACAGCCTTTGTGTCTTTTATTTTATGAACTTTCTTATCTTCAACACTACTTTCTACTTTCTTTGCCAGCACTCCAAGAGTTTTCTTCATTTTATTTATGCCTGTCCTAACTGCAAATTTCTCAGGAATGCTGTCAGAACTATCAAAATCTAGGAAGAAAAAACAGGAAGAGAAAAACTAATTTGAATGCACTGCATCTTATCTTCACTATTTTTAAATTTTAGGTTTTTTTTATATGAAGGAAAGTGCAGATTCAGAACAATAAACTGATATTTTGAAAAGTACAATCTCAATATTCTGAACAAAAAGAAAATTAAACATAGTGCTTGATACTTTTTTTAAATGAAGGAGTCTAGAAAAGAGGGTGGTTACAAGAATGTAAGCATCTTTGGCTAATTCCTAAAAATTTGGGGTATGAAAACCCCCCAAAATATCACAGATGTTCTGACCTAAAAAGCCAATTCCTCCCTTTCTGCCTTTCAGAAGGAAAGCAGGTGTTTGATTTTTTTGGCTTCAGGACAGTAAATTTTTTTTCAGAGCAATTCAGTAGCTTGTTAGAAATTGCAGAGAATATTTGTAGGTCAGGTTGTAGGTTTAGGCAGAGGTTTGTCTTCTGAGCTTGCTGCTTGGCTCCTGGAAGTTTTGTTACCAAACTAGATAGCAGGGTTTTGGGTGAAGTGACTTGTTCTTACACAGGTCCTGAGTGGTTGGTTGGTCTTGTGACTGATTGAATCACAAGACTGAGTCACAAGACTGATTGAATCACAAGATTAGTTCCGGTCTTGTGACTTTTGACTGGTTGCTGTGAGGCGTGGAATTCAACTGGGGAGTTGGCTCTGTTGTTGGTTCAGATGGTCTGCTTCCTTATTGGTTTGTGCACTAGTTCTAAGTCAATGTGTTTGTTGAAGGACCCATTGGTAGCAACCTTGGAAGACAACCCTCTCCCTAATTCTACAACCTGAGCTACAAATATTCTCTACAATTTCTAAACTGCATGGGCAAAAGTCACTTAAACTTGCTTACCGCTGGGAGATCTTTGCCATAAACAATTGTCAATCCGCAAACAACTACACTTTGTCCATGAATGCCTCTGCAAGAAAATGGTGCCAAAAAGTATGCACCCATTAACCACCCACAAGCATGGAACCTGGCCTTCCAAAATGGATGCAAAATGCTTAAATTCATGAGCATTGGCGAACACAACTGCCTAATAAAATACCAACACACCATCAATGAACAAAAAACCTGAAGCAGAAAAAACTATATTAAATGAAAAGATAATGTTTGAATTAACTGAGGCGATTAAGAGATAGAAGAACAATAGAATGCCAGATGGCCGACCGACAGAAGTTTACAAACAATTACAAGATACTCTAGGACCATCATATATATAATGAAGTCTTGTTAGAAGCTAAGATACCAAAATCCTGAATGGCATATAGTACTTATACCAAAGGAAGATGCAGATTTATTGCAAATTAAAATTTTTAGATTAATCTCACTTCTAAATGTGGACTATAAAATTTATGTGTCAATAATAGCTGGAAGATTAAAAAGATTCTTGAATGAATTTATACACTCAGATCAAAACAGATTTTTGCCTGAGACAAATTAAAAACTACATGAGAATAATTTTGAATACAATGGAATATTATGAAGCACATCCTGAAAAACAAATGGCTCTGATTTTTATGGTTGCACAGAAAGCATTTGATAAAGTAAATTGGCAATTTATGATATAGCAATTAAAATATATGGAATTTGGTGAAAAATTTACTAATTGTGATCAAGGCAATATATACCAAACTGTAAAAGTGTAAATGGGGACATAACAGAGAATGTTAATATTAAAAAAGGCATAAGACAGGGGCGTCCACTGTCCCCTTACTATTCATTTTGACATTGGAAGTATTAAATAGAGACATTCGGCAGGATACAGAAATAAAAGGGATGGAGATAAAAAAAGAAAAATACAAAAACTACAGGCATTTGCAGATGACCTGGTATTTATCACAGAGGAACTGCAAACAAACAAATTAATGAAGAAAATAGATGACTATGGAGAAGTTGCAGGATTGAAAGTAAACAAAGAGAAAACTAAAATTTTAGTCAAAAACTTTACAAATAAACAGAAAAGAGAGTTAATGGAGAAGATAAGACATTCAGATAGTGAAGAAAGTAAAATATCTGAGAAAGAAGATAGTAAAATATCATCTATCAGTAAGATGTGTAACTATAAAAGAAGATAATTACATTAAATTGATACAGCAAATTAAATTTGACTTGGAAAAGTAGAAAAACTTGCTACTATTACTACTAGGAAGAATAGCTATCATTAAAATGAATACTCTGCTGAGATTATTATACCTGTTCCAAACAATTCCAATAAAGCTGGAAAAGAAATATTTTGAAGAATTAAATAGATTAGCAACAAAATTTATTTAGCAAGGTAAAAAAGCAAGAAAAGTCTGAAATTGTTATAAGACTCTAAGAATAAATAAGGCTTTGGGCTGCCAGATTGGGAGTTTTATTGCCAGGCATCTGCAATTATGTGGCTAAAAGAATAGATAACCTTGAGGCATAGACAATTATTAACTTTGGAGGGTCAAGATTTGGGGTCGCACGCCTTTCTATGGTACAGGAAAAATAAAATACACAGTTATTCCAACGACATTACCTTAGAAATGCTCTGTTTTCAGTATGGGGAAAAAATAAGGAGAAACACGATTTGAAAATACCAGTCTGGCTCTCTCCAATGGAGGCATTGATACATCCAAATGTGGTTGATACGGAAAAAATCATAAGATATAAAAATATTTTGAATGAGAAAGGGGAATTGAAAAGTAAACAGGAACTGAATAGTCAAGGGATAAACTTAGCATGGTAGCTACAGGTAAAAATACAATCAAGATATGAAAAAGATGATAAATTATATGGTTTTTATAAAGAACCAACAGAATTGTACCAGATTCTAACAGGAACTGATGGGAAATTAATTTAAAAATTTTACACTTGAATGGAAGAAGAGCAAGTAAAAAAGAAACTATGATAGTGTGGGCTAAAAACTTTGGTTATTCTATATAGAATTGGATAAATGGCAAAAGTTGTGGGATTGAAATTATAAATTAACAATGTCTACTGTGTACAAAGAAAATTTATATAAAATATTTTACAGATGGCACTTTGCACCAGCAAGATTAGCCAAAGATATGTCAGCTAAATGTTGGAAGTGTAATCAGACTCTGGGCTCATGTGGTGGATGTGCCCAAAAGCAAAAACATATTGGACAAAAATACATACTTGGACAGAAAAAAATGATAAAGGAACATGTAGATTTAAAACCAGAAATATTTCTCTCTCCATTTGCTCTAACCATTTCTGAATCTGTCACCAATATTTCCTTGCGTGGTTACATATCTACCACATATGATAGTATGTACCCGGTCCATCCTTGCATTTCCAACATTTCGGTGATAGATTTCTGAACATTTTGGCCAGTCTTGCCGGAGGAAGATGCCACCTCTAAAACATTTTGTATAAATTTTCCTTATATGATGTGGCCAATGTTAATTTTCTATTCTTTTCCCAGAGATTCTGCCATCTAGCCAATTCAATATTATATCCGAATTTTTTTGGCCCATACCACAGTTGTTTCCTTAACCTACTCTTCCTCCATGTTATAGTCTAATAGGTATTTATATATCACTTGATCAATTTGTCATCAATCCCTACGAACATTTTGTTAATTAATGCCCCATGTTTTCATATCCTGTGCGTATCTCGACTGTATTTGTAAATATGACCACCACTCTAGTTTTACCCCTTGTGCTATTAGTTTTGATCTGGTTTTCAATTCTCCTTTCTCATTTAATATATTCTTATATACAACAATTTTCCCCATGTTTATCAGATTTGGGTGTATTAGTGCTTCTATTGTAGAAAGCCAGACTGGAATTTCTATGTAGTTATGATGTTTAATTTTATTCCACGCCGCCAAGAGTGTCTGTCTTATGTAGTGTCTCTCGAAGTATTTATGTACTTTGCCTTTTTCATACCAAAGAAACTGTGCCATCCTGCTTGGATATCATGGTCTTTCAGTATTAGTAATCTCTTATTCCTTAATGTAATCCATTCTTTTATCCAAGTGAGTGCTGCAGTTTGATAGTATAAGTCCCAGTCAGGCAGGCCAAACCTTCTTTTTTCTTTGGCATCTTGCATTAATTTCAATTTGATTCTTAGTCTCTTTCCTTGCCATATGAATTTCGATATTGTTTGGTTCAAATTTTTAAAGAAGCTTTTCTCTAATTTTATAGGGATGTTTTGAAATAAAAATAACCCTCTTAATTCTAGTTTTCTCCTTGTTTATTTTTAATCCCTCTACTTATCTGTACTCTACCAGTTCCTCTATAAGCTTCATGCCAGACTGTAAGGGCTCCTCTAGAATAAAAACTAAATCGTCCACAAAGGCTTGTAATTTGTACTTTTCTCTTCTGATTTCCAATCTAATTTGTTCATCTTTCCAAATGTTCCTTGTCAATACTTCCAGCGTAAGGATGAACAACAGTGGAGATAGTGGGCAACCTTGTCTTGTACCTTTCTGTATTGCAAAACTTCGTGTTGCCTCCCCATTCATTATTACTTTGGCCTCTTGTTTTGAATATATTGCCTTGAACATATTTATAAATTTGTCACTGAAGTCCATATACCTCAATTGTTGTAACATAAATTTCCAATTTACATTATTGAATGCTTTTTAGGCATCTAAGAAAAGCAGTGCCACTTGTTTCTCGTTATGTTTCATAGTATTATAATATGTCTAGTATTCTAATATGTCTGTTCTCATATTATTCTTTATCTGCCTTTCAGGTAGGAAGCAATTTTGGTCTTGAACGTGTTAAGGAATCTTTTCAAACGTTTGGCTATTATAGATGCAAATATTTTGTAGTCTGTGTTCAATAGTAAAATAGGCCTATAATTTTGAATTAGCATTGAGTCTGCATCCTCCTTCGGAATCAACACTAGGTTGGCCTCCACCCTTGATGGAGATATCTCTGCTTCTGTGAGAACAGCATTATAAACCTCCAGTAGTGTTTGGCCTAGACCATCCTGAAGTTCTTTATATAGTTCTGTTGGCAGTCCATCGGACCCGGTACTTTGTTGTTCTTTTGTTTTTTGAAAGCCTCTATTAATTCTGGCATTCTTATTTCTTCATTGAGCATATATTTTATTTCTTCTGGTACCTTTGGCAGTTCAGCCTTTTCTAAATATTGTTTGGTTTTTTCTTCTGTGTAACCTTTATTTTCTTTGTTTAGTTTCTCATAGAAGACCTGGATTATATTCTTTTTGTCTTCATTTTGGTAGCAAATATTTCCCTGTCTTGCAATTTATTAATCCATTTCTTTTCTTTCTGTTTCTTCAATTTATATGCTAGCAACCTCTCTGGTTTGTTCCCATTCTCAATTTTTTAAATTTGCTTTCTTTATATACTGTGCCAATTCTTCTTCGAGGATGTTCAGCTTATGTTTCATTAAGTCCATTTGCCCTTTTAGACTTCTTTTTTGTGGCTTCTTTTGTAGTTCTGCCTCTAAAGTCCTATATTCGTCTTCCAGATCTTTTAGTTTTTGCTTCTTGCTTTTGTTTTTCCTAGCCATAAATGATATAGCGATACCCCTCATAAATGCTTTTGCCGTATCCCATATATTTTGTATGGATGTGTCTTCTTTCTTTTATTTTCTTTGAAGAAAAATCCCAACTCTTTGTTGATCTTCTGGATAAAATCTTCGTCTTTTAAAATTGTTTGGTTAAAGACATGTATTCCGAAAGTCTTTAATCAAAGTTTGGACTGAACTAAGAACGAATCATTACACTAAAATCCCGAGGTGGTTTTCAACGATGGAGGCAATGTTCCATTTAAACGTTTTTTACATCAGTAAAAAACGTAAATACTACCAAATATTAGATAGCGAGGGAAGAATTAAAACGAAACAGAAATTAGAAATACAAGAGATAGCTATTGATAATTGGTCATATTTTCAAATAAAATTGAGATACAACAAAGATGTAAAAGAATATGGAATTGAGATACAACAAAGACGTAAAAGAATATGGAATTGAGGTAAAAGATACCCTGTTTCTCCAACAATATGGCCTCCCCCAATAGGAAGTCCCACCATGTTTTATAGGCATGAAATGAAATTAAGCCCCTCCCCCCAAATTAAGGCCTATATGAAATGGTGGGAATGGTGGGGGGGGGGGCTTGCCGTTAGGAAGTACTTTTGTTGCACACCCGGATATGGTGCTGCCTGCGTTGACCCCGATACAAAGTGCCCCACCAACGCCAAGGTCAACATCCAAGCTGTCGCCGCCCGAAGATGCAAGGGGGGGAAATTAAGTCACCCCCGAAAAGACGGCCTAGCCATTTTTTCGGGGCTCAAAAAAAAATAAGACCCAGCCTTATTATATGAGAAACACGGTACATATTTGGATAAAATACTTCTAAATCCTGAGAAAAGTTCAATTTCCAAATTATATAATTATTTATTAGAATATGAAATGGCCAAGAAAATTGTGAAAGGTGCCATGTTGGCTTGGGAAAAAAACTTTGGTTATAGCATTGATCTGGATTGGGAAGAAATCGGGCAGAAAAATTTGACACTAACCAAATCAGTAGCGCACAAGGAGAATTTATACAAAATGATGTACAGATGGCATCTGGTGCCCTCCAGATTGGCCAAAATATTTCCGACAGCCAATCCTTGCTGTTGGAAATGTAAAGGGAAATTTGGTACATACTTTCATTCATGGTGGACTTGTCCTGAGATAAAGAAATGGCTAAAAATAAAAACGTGGATAGAAGAAATTATAGAGAGTAGGCTGGAGTGGAAACCGGAACTAATTTTGTTGGGAATGATTAAAGGGGACTACCCCGCTAAAGTAAAATATCTGACCATCCATTTATTAACTACGGCACGTATCTCACTAGCACAATATTGGAAAAACCCAAATGCACCACCAATACAGGTTGTTATTCAGAAAAGATATGAATGTGCCCAACTGGAGAAACTTACACTTAAGATTAACGGGAAGGAGGATACAAATTATTACCGTATATGGAATAAATGGCATAAGTGGGTAGACAATAAAAGGGGAAACATATAAATGAACCTAAGATACAAATTATATCCAGCGATTCATAATATATTAAGTACAATTAAAGGTTTTAAATTTCTTTTCTTTGTTACTACTATTATTAGTATTAGCTATTTATAACATTTTTGTGTTTATTCATTAAAAAACATGAATGTATTAGTAATAGAAGAGTGGTTATAATCCAACGTGAAAATAAATGGAGTATATTGTGAATTATTTAGTACTTAGGATGTGATAAGGTATGAATATGTGACTAGTCCTAGCCAATAATGATTTTTAGGACTCACCAAATTCAACAACAAAAAGTAAAAAACTATGTGTTATTATTGTTTCTGTATTTCTGAAATTGTACGTTTTTAAATTTGTAAATAAAATTGTTTTTAAAACAAAACAAAATAAAATAAAATTGTTTGGTTAAGTGTCCATCTTGAGCTTTTTCTTTGCCCTCACCAGGTGATTCTCATAGGATTATGGTCTGCCCAGAGTTTGTGTCTATTTCCACTTCCTTTATTTCCGAGATTAGCTCCATCGACGTCCAAACCATATCTATTCTGGACCAGGATTCATGTCTGTTCGAATAGTATGTATATTGTTTCCTCTCCCAGTTCCTCTCTCTCCATATGTCTTGAATGTTTAACTCTTTTGCCATTTGAAAAACGTTCTGGATAATTAAGTCTTAATATTATGTTGAGAAAAAACTGTTATTATATGATCACTACTAATGAACATTATTATGATAATGAAGACTATCGCTCAAACTAAGTAACCAGACAACAAACTGTTTATACAGACATTGAAATTGTCGCTCTTTCTTTATATAGTAAAAGTAAAAAAAATATTACCAAAAAGAACAAAAAAGAACAAAAAACCAAATGCCTCACCACAATCGGACAAGATCTCACAAACAAGTTAGAACATGGCATCAATAAAATATCCAACAAACTCCAAACCATGGCACTCTGCAAAAGAAACTTGCCAAGATCACCCCACAGCACAAGATGACAACTTTGACACATGGATGAAAAACCTATCCAACAGAACATTATCAAAAGAGGAAAAAGCCGTACTCAATTTCAACCACAAAAATGTGCACCTGGTTGACTTCTTACTAATCTAGAATCCATACTAAAAACCAACAACCTCGATCATGAAATGCAGGAAGACATCAAACAGAGGATCATCCCCAAAATCCAGAGGAACAGACAGAACAGGTCTCAACCAAGAGGAATGGCACGCACTAAAAAATTGAAAAAGGATGTCATCCTGCCAACAGACAAAGGTAGACTCACCATCATAATGGACAAAACTGCTACATCAACAAAACCAAGGACCTACTGCATGACACTAGCATAAAAAACAATAGCAAAACAAAATATAATGTATTTTTTCGGTGTATAAGAAACTCTGAAGTGTAAGACGCACCTAGCTTTTGGGGAGGAAAACAAGAAAAAAAAATCTGCCTCTGTCTTCCAACAATTTGCCTCCTTGCAGCAAACAGTAAACAGCCACATCCTGATGAGCACCAGCAGCTGATTGTTGGTTGGATAGGCCTCCCAACAATCAGCTGTTTCAGGCTTCAGGGACTGCCATAGCCTAATACTGCCTCCGCGTCCCCCATTTTCGGTCTCCGCATCCCGTTTTCAGCCTCCGCATGCCCCATTTTCTGCCCATTCAGGGCTGTTTGCTGCAAGGAGGCCAACTGCTGGGAGGCAGAGCCAAAGGGTGGGCGACAGCGAGTGGGTGGGGCTTCGGCAACATTTGCTGTATAAGATGCAGACATTTCTACCCACTTTTGGGGGTGGAAAAAGTATGTCTTATACTTCGAAAAATACGGTAAAACACTCTGATGAAAATGGAAAAAGCAAAGCAAACAACTTTATAAAGTATAAAAAATAAATAAAGCTCTAGGGATTCCCTGAGGTGCACAAAAACGGAACCCCCTACACCCCACTGTAGCACTCCCTGGAGCACCAACCTACAAACTAGTGAAAGCACTACAAAAAAGACTTTGTCACTTCGTTGATGGTTCGACACTTTCCAATGAACACTGAACAATTCCTTCAACTAATCAAAAACATCCAAATAAACACCAAAGCAATGATGCTCTCCTTCAATACTACTGCATTATTCACTTCCATTAATATTAACCTAGCCAAACAAACACCCACAACCTGCTCACAGAAGACAAAAACACACCCAGAAAACACTCTGTCTATATCCACAGATGTGCCTGACAATACATTTCAAGTTTAACAGCAAGATCTACAAGCAGATACAAGGCAGACCCCTGGGATCATACATATCCAGCCTCATAGCTGAGGCAGTCATGCAAAAACTCAAACACACTGTCCTGCCAACCATCCAACCTAAACTTTGGGTCTACATGGACTACAACTGCTACATTCATCACCCTCAAATGATCCAAACTAGAAAAGACATATCGTCTTCTCAACAACATGTTTACTGGCATCAGCAAGGAAGGTAAGGATGAACAACTCTTACACTCAACTTCCTTGACATGGGCATATGTATGATCCCAGAAATCATAAGAATGGTGAAACTTGTGTATACCTGAAATCCATGCACATAAAATAAAATCCTCAACTTTTCCAGCAACCACCCCACAGAACATAAAAGAAGCTGTGTCCAGACCTCTTCAAGAGAGCCAGAACACACTGCAGCACCAAATCCCTAAGAAAAGCAGAGGACAAATACTTCAATATTTTTTTCTGCAATGGCTACCCCAGGAATTTTATACTGCGATGTATAACACCAGCCTCAAAAAGCCACACAGAAAAGCGCAAAGGCACATCAGAAATGGCTGTCAGGCTACTGCAACCTCTAGGAATAACAACAGCTCACAAATCCACTTTTACATTCAGACAGAAACTTACAAAGGTCAAAGAGAGAACATGGAAGGAAGACAGCACCAACATTATACAGAATCAGTTGCAACAATTGTAACCAGTTCTACATGGGATAGACAGGATCACAGTTAAAAACCAGAACCCATGAACACCCTAGTAGGCTGTCAAGTGGCATGATGCAAAGTCCCTGATCGCCAGTCACACCAATAACAAACAATACCTTTTTGATTGGGATAAAGCCGAAGTCATCGACCACACCAAAACCCATCAGGCACATGAGTTTTTCAAAGCCTGACATTCTATCAATGGGTCCATCAACAAACACACTTAGAACCAGCATAAGAAACAATGAGGAAATGGACCATCCCTACCACCAACTGGCAACAGAATCAACCACCTCCTCACCAGTTAAATTCCATGCCTCACAGCAACTAGTCAGAAGTCACCAGAATCAGTCTTGTGACTCAGTCAGTTTTATGATTCAACCAGTCACAAGACAGACCACCCAGGACCTATGTAAACAAACTTCACCCAAAACCCCACTGAAGATATTACCTAGTTTGGTAATGAAATATCTGACAGTCAAGCAGCAAGCTTGGAGGACAAACCTCTGCCTGTAACTTGTTTTAACAATTCATAATCATTTTTTACTTACTTATAGTATATTTCAAATTTAAATTTTGGTAATGTAAGCATGCAATGTAAGAAAAATATTCATGATAGATTTTTTATGTTTGATTTTTGTCTATAAGTAACTGAAGACTGAACAAAATTTCTGCTCTACAATGAAAGAATACAAGATATTAAAATGGAAAACAATTGATTTACCATGTTATCCACAGTACCTGAGGTATCAGAGGAACTGCTCACTTTCTTGGATGGAACTGATTTAGCAGCACGATTTGCTGAAAAAGCTTTGGCAGAGCATTTGACCAAAACTTTCTTTTCTTCTTCAGAGCTAGACTCTAAATAAAACACACATAGCTTTTATTTATACTGGCACATTTAATTTTACCTCAAAAATGTTGAAAGGTATTGACAGCATTTTATATTTGGCTGCTTGTAACTATTAACACTATACAACTGCCTAATAGAGAGATCATATGACAGGGTATTTACCTGAATCACTCCCTAAAGAAGTATTTCCTTTTTGGATAGAAACAGGAAGAGATTTCAGGGCAAATGCCTTTTTAATCACAGACCCTTGAGCTAGAGACAAAAATATAAAGGTTTCATTATATTCCCTGTGACAATTCCAAGATAAGAGTTCATAGATATGCTTTCAAGCTGGGATCATGCAGCAACATCTACAGGTACTACGGCATCCTAGTTGTCTTCAGCAGAAATAGTTGCAAATAGTTTTTATAGATTGAATAAGAACTATCTGTTCTGTTTATGCTAAGTTCATTATAACATTTATGTGTGTTAATGCAAAGTACCTTTTTATGAACCTAATAATATGCAGTGTTTTACTGACTTACCCCCAAAATAAGACCTAACCTGATTCCCTGCCCACACCTAATATAAGTCCTAGTTAAGACCTGCCGACTCCACGCTGCTGCCGCGAGGTCAGGTGGCAAAGTGGGTGGAGCTGCCTCACATGCTCTGCACCCGTACACCTCAGGACCCCCATATAGCCAGGCCACCCACATCCCAACATTTTAACCACGCAGGAGGCCAAGTGGCGCACAGCCATGAGGCAAGGTGAGGGGGGTTGGAATTGCCCCACATGACCCACCCTGTGCACCTCAGGACCCCTGCAGCCAGCTCATCCATGTCCCAATGGCAGCACTAGCAGTCCTGTCCAGCAGAAGCCCATGAGGCCACCAGCCCACTTCTGCTTGCTCAGGCACAACCGAGTAGGAAGCACACACAGACAGTTTGTATTGGATCCCTCTCCTTCCCTCCCTCCCTCCCTCCCTCCCTCCCTCTCTCTCTCTCTCTCTCTCTCTCACACACACACACACACACACACATACACACATTGGATTGGATCACTGTCTCTTTTCTTTCCTTCCTTCCTTCCTTCCTTCCTCCCTCCCTTCCTTCCACTACGCAGCAATAGTTGGTCCCCGCTTTCTAACCGGCCTGCATCGCTCTAGCCGGCCTGCTTCTTCAACCTTGTATTCCTCCTTTATATGGAAGTACGTTAAGCTCCAGAAAAACTAGGCCACCTGGAGCTGGGTGATGAATGCCAGCCTCCCCTTCCCCAATGGTTCTGCAAAGCCCTTGAGGCTTTGTGTGGAGGAGCAGCTCGCTTCCTGGAGGGTTGGCCTCAGCACCCGCTTCAGGTGGCAAACAGAGGAACCTTGCTCTATTTTTTCAGGGCCTTTAAAATTGTGGCCCCCCACCCCCCTGCTTTTCAGTCTCAAAATCCAGAGCACATGTTTTCCTCCTGATCAGTATGATTTTTGTAAAAAAATAAATAAATAAGGAGGAACACAATGCCGCTTGGAGAAACAGCAGAAAAGGGGATTGCCATTTCTAGAACGGAGATGTGGGACGATGCAGGCCAGTGAGAAAGTGGGGACTGGCGATCGCTACGCAGTGGAAGGAAGGAAGGAAGAAAGAGCAATCTGATCTAACCGCTGTGTGTGTGTGCGTGAGAGAGAGAGAGAGAGAGAGAGAGAGAGAGAGAGAGAGAGAGAGAGCACACATCGCTGCCAGCCCTGGTAGAGTTATCTTTGAGGTTGGATCAGATCTCGATCTCTCTCTTGGATCAGATCTCTCTCATTCCAAATTGGATTGCTCAGGTATTGTCTGAAAATTGTTTTCCTGAGCCTAAAACCCTGCTAAGGCAAAAAAGCCTTTCTTCTTCTTCTTTACATATATCGTAGGGATCAGATGTCTCCCTCTCTCTAATGGAGAATAGTGCATCCTTTCCTATATTTGAGATTCCTTCTATAAATCAAGAAAAAAAATTCTTCATTAAAAAGAATGTATCTACCAGAGGACTATATTTCTTATATAAATATAGTTATTTATGAAACATACTTGATGGTCTCTTTGTGAACACTTGCTTTTTTTCCTCATTATTCTTTCCCTTCTTCTTAAAGATCTTTTTAATGAGGTGTGCTTTGCCTTTCCTTGATTCTGTGGCTAAAGGGGGTGGCACAGCAGAGTACTCTCCTGCAATGACAGACAGCAGGGAGGAAGGAAGAGAGGAACAGCCACACACAAAAACATATATAGGATAAACCAAAAATTAGGTCTTGCAGACATTATATGTACATGATTTAACTACATAAATTGCATTAAATGTTCAAATCATTTGCCATTTTCTTCTAAACTGATTAAAGCTTCTGTACAGGAAGGGACAGTGTCCCAGCACTTTAAGGAGGCTGTGGTCCACCCTCTTCTTAAGAAGCCATCACTGGAACTCCACCCGGTTGGATAATTTCTGACCTGTCTCCAATCTTCCCTTTTTGGGGAAGGTTGTTGAGAAGGTGGTCGCAGCTCCAGAAGTTTCTGGATGAAACGGATTATCTCGACCCCTACCAGTCAGGATTCAGGCTTGGATTTGGGACAGAAACAGCATTGGTCGCACTTTTGGATGATCTCTGGTGGGAACAGAATAGGGATAGTGCATCCATCCTTGCTCTACTTGACCTCTCGCGGCTTTTGATACCATTGACCATGGGACAGCTTCAGGGGATGGGAGTGGGAGGCCTTGTGCTGTCTTGGTTCACTTCCTTCCTCTGTGGCCGCTCTCAGTCAGTGTTGATAGGAGGGGAGAGATCCAACCCTCGCCCACTTCTTTACGGGGTTCCGCAGGGCTCGGTACTCTCTCCGCTCCTGTTCAACATTTATATGAAGTCACTGGGTGAGATCATCCGTCACCATGGACTGAGATATCACCAATATGCTGATGATACTCAGCTGTGTCTCAGCCCGTGGTGAGTTAAGTGATGCTGTCTCCTCCCTCTCGCAATGCCTGGAGGCTGTTAGGGGCTGGATGGGGAGCAATGTGTTGAAACTAAACCGAATGGGTTTGGTTGCAAGACCGAATGGGTGTGGGTTTGGTTGCAAGACCGAATGGGTTTGGGTTTGGGGTTCGTTGGTTCAGGGAGAATTACCACCTTTAGTCTTGGATGGGGTGGCATTACCCCAAACAGACCCTGTGCGTAACCTACGGGTTTTCCTGGACTCACAACTCCTGATCGAAGAGCAGGTGGCGGTCGTGGCCAGGAGGGCCTTTGCGCAACTGCGGGATGTGCACCAGTTATGCCCTTTCCTGGATCAGTGGTCCCTACTCACAGTCACTCATGCCCTAGTCACTTCCCGTCTTGATTATTACATGGGGTTGCCCTTGAAGAGCATCCGGAAGCTCCAGTTGGTACAAAATGCAGTGGCCCGCATGGTTTTGTGCAGACCCCGGTGTGCACGTGTCACCTCTCCTGCAGAAGTTGCATTGGTTGCCGATTTGCTTCCGGGTGCAATTCAAAGTGCTGGTTATCACCTTTAAAGCCCTTCATGGCTTGAGTCTGGGTTATCTAAGGAAATATATCTTGCCAGTCACATCCACCCAACCCATTAGAGCGAGGAGGCAGGGAATGTTGCGGGTCCCACTCCTAAGGGAGATAAACCTGGTAGGACCCAGAACAAGGGTCTTCTCCATGGTGGCTCTGTCTTTCTGGAACATCATTCCTCCAGAGATTAGAATGGCCCCCTCACTAATACTCTTCTGAAAGGCACTGAAGACCTGGTTTTGCCAGCGGGCCTGGGAACCCAGAGAGGGATGGAGCCCATCAGATGGCTAGTGTGATCTGCTGTCGTCGGGGAGGGGGGTGGGAGTTGGTTTTTTTTTTTTCCCCAAATTTTGTTCTATTGTAATTTATTTGATTCTTTTTGTTAGTTTTTATTGTTTTTATTTTTTATTTTAAATGTGGTTTTACATTGTGTAAACCGCCTTGAGTCGCCATGGGTGAATAGAGAGCAATATAAATTAAATAAATAAATGCTTTCTTATTCATTTGATGAATGACCTCTGTACGTTCCTAAGCCCATTTTCTAACATTTTATCTGAAAAAAAAAACAAAAAAACAATTTGGAATTAGCTTGTTAATTGCTACATCCTGTATGTGTGTGTGCATTTGTATATATTATACCCACATGCACACACACATATAGAATGTAGCAATAGAAAATAGAAAAATTATATCTACTGATGAAATTGATCACATTTATCAAATATTTATAAATATATTATTTCAGAAAATGAAAAAAATCTAGAACATAAACTTGATTTTTAAGTATTGTTGGACTGTTATGCTACTCTTTGGTCCTTCCTCTGAGTAAGCGGAAGTGAATATTAAGGAAAAACAACAAGGTAAGTACAGCAACAGATAAAAGCCCTTAGCTTTTCATTCTTTTTATCCACGTTTTCATAAAATCTGGTTTATGTATTTAAAGGGGAATATGCGCTGCCAGAAAGACAATTAACATATACTCATGCAACTTACTTTTGCAACCCATCCCAAGATCACAAAATACCTTACCTTTTGTCCAAACCCCAGTTTCTCTCAGTACTGATCTACATCTTCATCTAAAGTAAGAAGTCAGCTTCTTTTAATAACTCACCACGCTTGGGCTTTGAGGCTAGTTTTTCATGTTCTGAACTGTCACAAGAAGTCTCACTGTTGCTCTTCTTTACATGCTTGGTTTTAACCGGAAGTGGCTGAGCAGTGTTGTTTTTACAGTGTGGAAGTTTCTTCAGTTTACCCTTATAAACAAAACAAAATGAAAACTGAAAATGTCCGAACATCAATCTAACAAACACCATTTTCAAGATGATCATCGTTCAGCAAGACATTGCTTATATACAAATGCCAAGCCAGAGACGTGGAAAGCTGTTAAGATATCATAGCACAGGATAACATTAGGGCTCAGCAATTCCCCATTGCCTAAGAGTATTTTCAGAGTTGTTCCTCACTTGCTGCTGAAATTAACCTTTGGTTAATCCTAACCATTTCCTCTCCCTGCCTGCCTTATTTTAGAATCCATTAAGTAGATACTTCACTTTCTTGGACAGTATTCTCTATTATTAATTGTGTTCACAGATCACAATTAATTGCTGACGGAAACTCAAAGTACTCCCTAAGATATTTAGAATCAATACTGTTAATAGTATCTTTGAGAAATGTTTGACTAGGATAATAGTTTTCATCTTCATCAGCACCGACAATGTTACCTAGTTTGGGTAATGAAATGTCTAGAAGAAAACAACCAAGCTCAGAGAGCACCAAAGACCACTCATTTCAACCGTGAGCTACAAATATTCTTTATTGGTTTTCTAAATCTACCATTTTTTCCACCTTCATCTGAAAATGACTCTCAAAAATTGAGGGAGAGCTAATAATATTGAAAAAGAATTATACACGTTGAAGTCACACACACAACAATCACACTCACATTTGTCAGGTTAGTTACTGACCACATTTGAGATTTCTGGAGGAAAAAAATGGTGAATTGAAGATGTTTCCATAAAAAATGGAGCCAATGACCATAGTGGAGTAGAGCCAGCAAGTAGACTGGCTCTCCAAAACTTCTCCAGACAAATGAGGACTTGAGATCATCCACAAATGCTTCAACAGTTGCACTTCACAAAGACACCACAAGATAATTTGTGAAATAAAGAAATAGTCAACATCAAACCAAACTCAGAGCCTTTGAAAAGACACTAGATTTAGGGAGGGCAGGGCTTGAGCGGCAGTGAAAAGATGGTTGTCTTGGGCTCCGAGAAAGCCGCTGATACCCCTGCAGCTAGATGGTCCCAGTGGACCCGAACCGTCCTGGTGAGACGGTAAGCGGAAGGAGCGCATCATGTCAATCCCAGGGACATCGCAAAGTCCCTGGTAGATTCAGGAAGCTCTACAGTCTGGCAATGGTGGGAAGTGGCCATTTTTCACAAGCCGCTAAGAAGCTATGCTAGCCTCGGAACAGAAGATGAAAACAAAGAAAGAAGATGGTGTGTCGGTTTGGGTGAGAAATTTTTATTTTAAAAAATAAATGAACAAAGGAGTACACCAAATAAAAGAATTATTAAAGAAAGATAGAAGACAGAAAAGTTAAAGATAGTAGCGAACGGCAAGGAACTGTCAATTTTATTTGGATTTTTATTCTTTGGGGGAAGAAAGGATTACTTTGTCTTGCTTCTTTGTTTAAATAACTAGATTGGATTGAATTAAAAAATAAGAAGAAATTAAACCTTTTCTGCTCTTTTTAGTTTAAATATTTGAAGTACTTTTTCTTTTTCTCTTGATTCTTTTTTTTAACTTTCACTGCTTAGAGTATAGAGATACAGTGTAACTAAGGAACAACTATAAGGAAAGCTAAGCAATACTGCCATCTGGAGGTCACAGGGAAAATCTTTTTCTTAAAAATAACAGACTGTAAAGTTCATTTTGACAACAGAGAAGTGGAGAAAGATAATAAGTCAGCACTGAAAACAGGTGTTGTCTCTAAATAGCTGGCATACAATTGGAAAGTTGAATAAGATTAAGAGAAAGAAATAACACTGTGACCTTGAACAAGATATATGCCTTTGACTCTGGCTTTCTGGACTGACTGAATATTACATTGAGATTTTGCTTTACTTAGTGACATGGATTTATAAATTACAGCTGGTACCTTTCTCTTTTTTTGTCTTTATTTTGTTTTTTTTTATTCTGTTTTTGCTGGAGTACATATTGGATTCATTTTCTTCTCTCCTGTTTACTGGGCTTCTTTTATTTTTTGGTCCAGTTCCTCAATATGGATTAATTTTGGATTGGTTTCTATATATATATTCTCTCTTTCTTTTTCACTTCATTGATAGTTTGATTAGTAAGTGGACTAGCAAGTGGATATAATTGGGTATTTTTGGATTTGTTTGTGCTTTTTTTCTCTTGGCATTCCCTTTTTCTCTTCTCTTTTATGAAGAAGTGTATGGATTTGTATTTTTATTTCCTTTTTTCCTCTTATTTTTTGGGGGAATTTCTCTTTTGGTCTCTTTTCTGGTTTTTTTGAATTTTATATATTTTTTACTCCAATTTTTTTAATTGGATCTGCTATTGGATTCCATCAACTCCATCGTTGTTTTTTTCTTCTTCCTTTTTTTCCTCCTTTTTGTTCCTCTTTTTTATTGGATAAAATTGGATTACTGTAGAGAAGAACCTGAAGATTGTTTTTTATTTCCCTTTGGGCTTTTGCGAATGGATTACAATTTGATCTGATATGAGTAAGAGAATACCTATTGGATCATCAATTCCTACTTCCTCATCCCTGAGCCCAGCTGGTCAACGATCTATTACAACAATGTTGCGGCAGGAGAAAGATAAAGAAAAGGAGACATCTACGCAAGAAATTAAGTCAATGCTTCAAGTAATACAAGATCAAGGGAAGCATACAGAGGACAGAATGGAAAAGATGGAGGAAAGGATGGAGAAGATGGAAGGAGATATACAGCAGGTATTAACAATATATGGAGAAAAAATACAGAAGATGGAAGAAAGAGGTGACAAAACAGATAAGAAAGTAGGAGAAATAGATAATAGATTGACAAGGGTCGAAAGTGAGAAAGGGAAAGATTCAGTATTTTGGGAGATGGAAAAGGCCGATTTTTACTTAAGATTTCAAAATGTTGAGGAAGGGAGAAAACCTTAAAGAAATTATGACAGAAATATTAGCAGAACCGTTGGAGATGACTAAAGAAAAAGTGATGGATGGAATGGATGAAATATATCAAGTATTTACTAGATATGCAATGAGAAACAAACTACCCAGAGAAGTACATGTGAGATTTACCAAGAAAACAATAAGGACAGAGATACTGCAGAAGGCAAGATATGATTTATTGAAATACAAAGGAAAAAACATTATAGCCTTGAAACAAATACCAAGAAAGGTGAGAGATTTAAGAAGAGAATATCCATTCCTGACAAAGATGTTAATCAAAAAAGAAATTAACTATAGATGGCTGATCCCGGAAGATTTGACATTTATTTGGTGAGAACAAAGACACAGAATTGACTCGGTGGAGAGTGTAGAATTATTCTACAATGAATACTTTGGAGGAACAGAAGATGAGAGAGCAAGAGAAGAGGAACTCAAAATACAAACAGAAATAGAAATGGAGAAGGAACAAAGGGAGGAGAGGAGACAGGAGGAGGGAGCAGTAGGTGGCCAAATGATAATTACAGAACCAAATAGACATTTTTCATGGTCAAGAATAGACATGATTTGGATGTCAACAGATTTAATACCTAATATTCAAGAAGCAAATATTGATACAGATGGGTTGACCACAACCCAATAAGGATTCAATGGAAGGGACAGAAGAAAGGATCAAGATGGACTTTGAATAATTCAATTTTGAAAGAAAAATAATCTATTAAATACCTGGAAAAAGAGTTAGCTTTCTTCCTTAAAGAAAACAAAGCAGGAGAAACCTCATTACAAAATGTATGGGATACTATGAAAGTGTATACCAGAGGGGTGATTATAACCTATACAAAAAGAAGAAATATTAAAAAGAGACAAATGCAACAATCCCTAGAACAAGAGTATAAAAAATTGGAGAAGGATCTACAAAGATATCCACAGCATAAAAATACTAAAAATCAAATGGATATAATTAAAAACAAAAACTGAACTAACAGAAAAAGAAGTATTGGCACTAAAGATTAGAGGAGCTAAACAGAACTATTTTGAAAATGCAAATAAACCAGGGAGATGGCTAGCATATAAATTAAAGAAAGAAAAAGAATCAAAAAGAATACCACAATTAATGGATGAAAATGGCACGTTATGTTATGAAAATGAAGAGAAGAAAAAAATAATACATAATATATGAGAAACTATATGATCAAGAGGCAATATCAGAAAACAAAGTACAGGAATATTTACAAGAAGCAGAATTACCGAAAATACCTGATGAAGTAAAGACCATGTTAGATGAGAAAATAACGATGGAACTGACAGAAGCAATAAACAGACAAAATATTGGAAAAGCCCCCAGTCCGGATGGGCTACCAGCTGAGTTTTATAAGACAATTCAGGAAATAATTTCAACTACAATGTTGGAAGTATTGAATGAGGTTTTGATAAAAAATAAAGTACCCAATTCATGGACAGAGGCATATGTTACACTTATAACAAAAGAAGATACTGACCCTCAACAAATAAAAAAATATACACCAAAGACACTAGATTTGCATGCTTCCTTTTCTAATCATTTTCAGTTCTTCATTTGAAAAGTTGGATAGCACTGAGGGAGTTTCCCTCAATCCTTAGGGAAATAAAATTTTAACTACAACTCTAAGAACTTAAACACATTTTTTGAATAAACCACAAAAAATGATTAAAACTTTGATTGTGAAAATTACAATAGGACAAAGTGTCCAGATAAATTTGATATAAGATTTTGGAAGTAATTATAAAGAACTATAAATTATAAAATCTACAACCTGGTGGTGGTCAAGTGGGCCGGAAAGTGGTCAGCCTTAGATCCCGGGGCTACCCTGAAGCCAGCAAGGGGCTGCCCCTGCCCCACCCCCTGGGCACACGCACTGGAGGCAGCAAGTACACAAGGCTTTGTCCTTTGTATATGAAATATGTGTTGGTTAAGCAGTGTTCTGACCCATAGTCAGCTCCAGAGGAGCACCCTACAAAACCTAGCTAAACACCTAGCAAAAGAGCTACAGCCCCATGCTGAAACAGCAGCTTCTCATGTAAAAAACTCATACCACTTCTTGGAAATGATCAAAGATCTACACGTGGAACAAGAAGATCTGCTTGTAAGTTTTGACGTGGTTTCATTATTCACTCAAGTCCCGATAAAAGAGACCCTTGAAATAATCAAAAATAAATACCAACCAGCTAAACACCTCATGGAACTAACAGAACACTGCTTAACCAACACATATTTCATATACAAAGGACAAAGATACAAACAAATAGAAGGAGCTCCCATGGGATCACCACTGTCACCTGTCATTGCAAACCTGTTCATGGAAGAATTCGAATCCAGAGCCCTGGCCAATGCCATCCTCAAACCCAAACTATGGTTAAGATACATCGATGACACATTCGTGATTTGGCCCCATGGACAAGAAAACCTAAACAATTTCCTAACACACCTAAACAGCGCACACTCCAAAATCAAGTTCACCATGGAAACAGAAACAAACAAACAACTACCATTCCTAGATGTACTAATCTACAAAAAAACAGATGGCACACTAGGACACACCATATACCAGAAGAAAACACACACCAACCGCTACCTCAACGCCCAATCCCACCACCACCCAGCACAGATAAACTCCGTGGCTAAAACACTAATTACCAGAACCAAACGCCTGGCAGACAAGACACACATTAAGACTGAACTATGCACCCTGACTAAAATATTGATAGCCAACGGCTTCCACAAAAGCAAAATCACCAACTTGATCCACAAAAACACACTGAGACATAATAGAGACCCAGAAGATGAACAGACCCATGGAACAGCTGTCCTGCCCTACATAAGAGGCACTACAGACAAAATTAGTAAGATACTATACAGACACCACATCAAGACTGCCTTCAAAACAGACAGAAAAATAGCAGCCATCCTCAGAAACCCCAAAGACAAAATTGACCTGGAAAACCAAGGCATATACGAAGTCCCCTGTGCATCATGCCCGGCCACATACATTGGACAGACCAATAGAAGAATAAGCACCCGCCTGGATGAACACAAAAATGCAGTCAAAAAGCTGGAACACACTTCCTCACTAGTCCAACACATGGAAGCTACAGGTCATAGCATCAACTTCAATGGCACCAAAACCCTAGCCACTATAGAAAACCCTAAGCACAGAATCATCAGAGAAGCCATAGAGATTGAAAAAAGACCAGAAAGCATGAATAGAAGAGATGATTCCACCAGGCTGTCAATCATTTGGAAGCCTGCACTCACAAACAAAAAAAAAAAATCTCCACACCACAAGCCAGGCAAACACCTGGGCACAAACAGATCCCCCCCTGATACTTCCAGCTCAAACACATCCCAACCAGGCACCCAGATGAAACCCAGCTTCCTAACTAATGATAGCCGTCCATTTACCCGAAGCCAAGCTGCACTAAAGGCCTCCAACAAAGCAACACAATGCTGCCAGCCAATCAAGATACAAAAAGAGCCAAAAAACAGACAGAAGATATTAGAGACACCAATCAAGCAGAACACAGCAAACTCCGAGACCAATAAACACAGACCAAGACTCCCAACCAATCAGGATGAAGAAAAAACCATTCTGGCACAGCAATAGGCTGCCCCAAATTTAAATCTGAAACCACTGTAAAAGTCTGACTCACAGACGGACACAATACAGAAGCCTGATAATGGCAGATGAGATTCTGCTGAAACGTTGCTACAACTTTAAAAGCACCACTACTATGACGTGGGAAAATACCCGAACAAAGCGGAAGGCCATACATGTAAGTACCCGCGAAAACTTAAGAAAACAAATATAATGTATATATATATATATATAATAATGTATGTATACATTATGTATACATTATATATATAATGTATGTATATATATATGTTTTCATATATATATATATATATATATATATATATATATATATATATATATATATATATATAATAACAAAATATTTAAATAGTTAACTAGGTTCGGAGCTCCCAGGAGGGTAGTAACCCAGGAGATTATTATCCAATTGGTCGAATGAACGCCTGAGGCTGGAGATAAGGCCTCTAGCAGCCTGAACTCCCAGACAACAACCGGGAGCGGGTGACTGCTATTCTTCACCCTGAGCGCTGCTGCGGAAAGCCAACAATTCTAAGATTTTTAGCAAAAACCAACAGTACAGAATAATAACAGCTCTAACGGGCTGGGAGGCCTGTGTAAGCGAGCTAGCACCCTCGCAGCCGAAATTGAGGCCGGAAAATGGCGCCCGAGCACAAGGCGGTGCCCAAGATGGCGGCCGCCTACAGATCTCCTTGTCGGGGCCGCTCAGGGTGGAACTAGGCCCCTCCGGCAAGCTTAGAATGCCGAGAGGGGCAGCAAAGAGAAATTCGCCCCTTCCTGGGGCGATCAGCGTTCGTGGTGGGGGGAAAACCAGCTGCGCTTACAGCGTGATCAATTCAAGCCGCTAACGAGGGCGGCGTAGAGAAGCGGCAGGAAAAGCAAGCCAAATCGAGGGGGGTTGGTTAGCGCAGGAGTGCTGCTAAACCGCCCGCTCTTTTTCCCCCTTGGGGGCGAGGAACGCGCTCCCCTTGCTCTAGAGACACCCCAGATGCGCAGAGGCTAAAGGAAGGAAAATAGTAAGGCAAACCTTAGAATTTATAGAAGAGTCCTGAATCGGCCAAGGAGTGAAACAAACACAGTCTAACTCTCACGAAGGCTGAGCATAAACTGGGGAACGCTGCAAGGGAGCCACGTGATGGAAGGCGGAGCGTTCCTCAGGAATTAAGCTCAGCCTACAACGACGCAGACTGAAGCACCTCCCACTCTCTGGATGATCCGAGCAGCTCTAAGGAGAACTTGTAAGGTAAGTGAGTCCGGCACAGCAAGAAGGGAGGAGGAAGCATTAAGCATCTTAGTGAGTTGGGGAGGCCTTGTGGGCCTGTTCTATCACTAGCCCCCCCATGGCCCTCCTTACCCATACCTCATGTGCATTTAACAAACTGCACATTTGGTTAGCATATGCAGGGGCAGAAAGCAGGGAGTGATCTCGTTCAAGGTACAAATGGAATGGGCAGGCTCCATTACTCAAGGACTACCTGTACTTTAAAAGTAAAATCCACGGCATCAAGGCTTTGTCGATGTTTCTGGGTAGGCACTGGGAAATTTGGGGGAGTGCAGGCTAGCAAGAGGACAGACTATGGAAGATGTCATGCTATGATATTGGCATTAGCAATAGCAAGAGGACTGGAGGCTGGGAAAGAAAGTTAGAGATAAACTGCACTGACAAAAAACAAAAATGGTGGACTTGGACCATTGCATGCTATGGAAGAAATTACCAGAACAAAGTAGTATACAGAGCACCAAGTCCTGTTCATGGCAGGAGGCTCAGTACATTCTTTTTATACAATGCACATGTTGACAAGCCTTTTAAGCATGTGCAAATTTAGCTTTCAAATGTAAAAGATATTCCTTTCCCCAAATGGTCCATTAAATTGAGGCTTTATATTGTGCTGCACACTTTCCTGTTCAAAACATGTAGACAGAATTAAGAGATGGTAAAAATTAAAATATGCTGAGGATTAAATCATTTTCCATATTAGTAATCTATTTAAATGAGATGCACACTTGGCTTTTTCCACAATGCACAGAACACATAGAAGATTAAAATGCAGTCCTAGGCATACTTACCTGGAAGTGCAGCCAAACGCCTTAGTGGGACGTATTAAATGAAAAGATACCATGAGACTTATATGAATGACTATTGCTGGAATTGTGACAGGTTATAAAACTTTAATGGATGGAGTGTGCTAGGGCAGCAAAAGTAACAGAACATTTTGTGTGCAAAATTGTGGACATCAACCTGACTGTCTATTTCTACACCTTCATCAATAGATTCTCAGGTTAAACTTCTATTCAAACATATTTTTAGAGCAACACATCCTATTATACTTTGAAGATTCTCATGGCAAGGGCAGACAATGATATTCGAAAGTTATTGATTAACAAACAAACAATGCTTGCCATATTTGATATGCATGGGAATGACTCATGAAATAAACCAGATGAAGCACTCATCTAAAAAACTTACCTGCAATGGTGCTATTCATGACTTTTACGATGACTTACATTTGCTTGCTTTCTAGAAGGGCTTATTTTCCATTAAAAAGTTATTCTGTAAGCCAGTTTCAGCAGAAGAGTCTTCAAAATATCCATTTTATACATGCATGCAGGAACACACATATATACAGTGGGAACACACATATAAACAATACAAATGTATGTAGTAGTCTTCTCACTACTAGGTTTCCTGTATGTGTGAAAATTAGGGAGGTTCTAACTATATATTAACAAATTTATTGACACTGCAATTTCAAATAATTCTTGGCAGTTTACGTACTTTACAGGTTTCCTGAGTAGAATGATATTTAGTTTTCTATCTTCATCAAAAATAAACAATGACTATTTACAGCAGCTGTCATACCAAAGACTCATAACTTACTTTGACAGGCTGATTCTCTTCAGAGCTGGAGTCCTCACTACTACTCATGTCACCACCGCTGCTACTACTCTCTGCTTTGCCATTGGTAGTTTTGGACATCACATTGGTAGGTTTTGCTGCCAGTTGAGATTAAAACGTTTCCATTAAATTGAAACATCAGGTAGCCAGATATGTAGCTGTATATAGTATTTCCCTCTCTTTTAAGAGTGTATCTTTGCAATATATCTTTACAAAAACATTTACAAAAATAGCATTCAAGCTTACTTGGCAAAATGTGAAACCAACAAAAGTTCAAAGGAAATAAATCAATTTTCTATACTTAAAAATATGAATCATTAGCACTGTAAAACGCTAATTCAACTTATTAAGCAAAAGGAATGAGCAATAGTAAGTACTTTGTTCTTGTATATTACATGGATTTATACATTGAGCAGGAACTGAACTTACAAATAAAACAAAACAAAATGATCCCTTCCAAATTTATCTTTTAATTATTCCATTTCAACCTGAGGGCATTGCTGTTTCTCTAGATGTACAGCAAGCCTGAGTCAGAAGCAATTTATATTATCCTATTTTCCCCTCTCTCTTAAGATTTCTTCCACACGTTTCAATACCAGAACATGACTAAATTTTCTTTTATAAAATCTATAAAATGGGAACAGAAAATCTCTATCAAAATATATTAATGTTTCCTTTACTCCTTTCATACATCACTTGAATTATTCAGAAACTTATAGCTTGAAGTTAGCTGTTACCTGATAGAGAAGCCAGTTTTATGACTTTTGGGGCTCCTCCTGACTTTGGTGGTTGGTGCTTTGGAGTTTCATCTTCTGAGCTGCTTGAATCTGAACTTGAACTCTTAGATGTCTTCTGGGGCTTTGTTTTTTGAATGGTTGATTGGAGAACTATTCCCTTCTATCAAGATAGGTCAGTATCAGTGTCAAACAATAATTAGGATGGATCTAGGCTTCCAACAGCAGATGGGTGTAGCATGTTCAAAACTATCGTTCTTTTCATTCAACACATATCATTTTAGGAGAGCTGCGTCACTGAAAGATGCACCTAACTATTCCTAAATATTATTCTCTGTAATCTCAGATATCAGGTAAGCTTATTACTATAAAGTTTCAAGAAATCCATGTTTCTCTTGCACATTTGATTCAAACTTATTCTCTAAAATTTGGGAGTATAAGACAAACTCTCTTGAAGTATCTGGGTATAAATATAACAGGAAACGAGGGGTACCCCAACTTTGTTGGCTAATTATTTTCTATCCTAACAGCAACTGTCAAAACTAAGAATCAGAATAAAATCTCTGAGCCAGTTTAGAGTATGTATTTCAAGAAATATCTTCACTGCATTTATCATTTTCAAACCGTAACAAGTTTCATTCTTCAGCATTAACACCCATCCATCCTAATTCAATTATACAATGATGGTGTCACTAGTATTTCCTTGTTCCAGGTCCAGAGAAGCCTTCAAGTATTAGCTAAATTTTATCACCAAGAAAAACAATCAAGTGCTTTAAATACACCTTCCACTGGAAATCAATTACCAGTAGTGCAATTCAACCGGTGTAACAACCACGCACTTTGTATAAAAACAAACTCCACAGGTTTTCTCTATGGAAGAGATATTGAGAAAATTAAAAACGAACCTTTGCTGGTTTCTTCCCTTCTTGCTCGGAGTCTGTGGAGTCACTGGTATCAGCACTGCTGCTCTCAGAACTACCTGGAGTTGCCTTTATTGGTATTGTGGGCAGAGTTACTGGTTTTGCAGCTAGAATTTAAAATAATAATATCAATAGATCATTATTACTCAAAAATCAAAGATCAGCTTCTATATTTTATGACAGTGAACAGCTAAGATTTTATAAATCATAAAAAGTAAATCTAAAGAAGTACTCAGCTCTAAAGATTATGGAAAGTTTAGAATAAAGATGAAATAAAATTTCAGTATAAATCCCAGCACCCACTAATCTAAATCAAGAATACACGACAATATGCAGTATGTTCCATCTAAACAATGGCAGATGAATATATCTAAATTGGTATGGCAAAGAAAAAAGCCATGACTTTAATACAAGATCACCTTTATTGTCAAAGTACAACATGTGTACAATGAGATTGGCTGAGCCTCCCTTCGTGCATGCCCCCCAACACAACTCACAGTGAGGACAGAAGTCCCTAACCCAGCCCCAATCTTATTACACTATGTGACCTTGTTGCACAATGCGCCTGCCCCACAAGTCTTATCATACTATGTTGACATGAAATTATTTTCCGTTCAGAAGTCTGACAGCTCACGGGTAGAAACTGTTCTTCAGCCTGTTGGTGCGGCTGGCTATGCTTCTATATCTCTACCCGATGGTAGGAAAGTGAAGAAGTGAGTCATCCCTGAGAATTTTCCTCACTCTTCTAAGGCAGTGAGCCCTAGCGAGGTCATCTAGTGGTATCAGAGAACAGCCCATCTTTTGTGCTGTGCTCACCACCCTCTGTAATGTCTTTCTATCCGCAGCTGTCACATACCACACCGTAATGCAATATGTGAGGATACTTTCTATTGTGGACCGGTGAAAGGAGATCATCAGTCATTGTTCCACTTTATTCTTTCGCAAGACTCTAAGGAAATGAAGTCTCTGTTGGGCCTGTTAAATATGTGAAGAAAACGGAATCAGTCCTACTAGATTTGAAGTTATGTTTTGCTGCCTGTTTAGTTTGGATGAGACTGGGTATTATTAGAGACTACTGGATTTAGGAAGACACAATTTGAGATTTGGGTGGCATAGATATTTATGATAAGATAAAGTTTAAGTAAATGTAGATTTTAAAAACCATTAAGTGGGCTATTCTTTTTTTTCCTTCATTTTTTAAATTTTGTATATACAATAATTCCAGTCCATTTCAATTGTGTGTCGACTAGGTACATAGCTCTTGTGCTTACAATTATAATTAATACTTTCCTTACCAATATCACAATAATCACATTTTCTTATGAATATTATCTAATATATCATTTTTAACAATCTTATCTTATTGCTTTATATAATCATCTAAATCATATTGTTTTATTTTCTAACCATTGATAAAATAAATCCCATACCATATAATATTCTCTTTTGTCTTTTTCTTTGATTACCAATGTTAATCTATTCATTTCTGCACACTCAAATATTTTCTCAATTATTTTATCTTTTGTGGGTATCTTGTCATTTTTCCAGTTCTGAGCAAATACAATTCTAGCTGCTGTTAACACATGTATAATTAAATATGTTTTTTCTTTGCTGTAACCTTCACGTACCATTCCTAATAAAAATATTTCAGGTTTCAAGTCTATATGTTGTTTAATAATTTTTTCCAACCATGTGTGTATTTTTGTCCAATATTTTTTAGCTTCTATACAAGACCACCACATATGGTAATATGTTCTTGGTATTTAATGACACTTCCAGCATTTGGCTGATTTATCTTTGACCATCTTAGCTAATTTTGCTGGTGCAAAGTGCCATCTATAAAACATCTTATACAAGTTTTCTTTGTATGCTGTTGACATAGTTAGTTTATGATTTCTGCCATATCTTCTGCCATTTATCTAGTTCTATAGCATAAAAAAATTCATGAAACTTTTGTTCATATGATATGTAACTGCAGCAAGACTACCATATACTCAAGAATGGGAAAGTTCAATTAACTCTTAACAGAAGAATGGTTGGTGAGGATGAAGGAACTTGTAGACATGGCTAAATTAATTTTTCTTAATGAAAAAACATCTGCATTTATGACTGATCAGAAACCCTTTTTCTATAAAATGGAAAAAAATACACAATTTGTGGTTTTAATGATTAGAAAAATGAATAGAAAGGAGTGAGCTTTCTTTTGTAATCATAGAGTAAAAGATAGCTGTAATCGTATTCATATTCGCTGCAAAGGAAATAAAACATTCTATTTCTTTCTTTCTTTCTGAACTTTTCCCTAAGCCTTTCCCCCTACTTTATTACTTTTTGTTAGTTTTTATGTTCTTTGTAAAACTTTTAAGAAAATATATAAAAATACAGGACCATATAAACGTTATAATCAAAATACAGAAAGTAGAAAGAATAAAAACAGCAGCTTAACTTTATCAGAGAAAATCCAGTCTATTACACTGCTTTGAAGCCAGTGTATTTTCGCAAGTATCCATTCTGCTATGAATATGTTCACCTTAGCTAATTTCTCCACTAAGAACAGCAGGCCAGTCTTTGTGAAGGACTACAAACATAAGGTATAGATCGGGTGTCGCCAATCCGCAGCTCTAGAGTCGCATGCGGCACTTTGACCCCTCACCTGCAGCTCACTGCCGACCCGGTTGCATGACTTGCTCTCCACACAGCTTGTAGGTCTTTGTGCAGAGCCATGCGGCTGAAGCACTCCTAGCGTTTTCTCTGCACTGCCTGCAGCTGGCTGCTTTTTGCAATTCCGTGCCAACCCATGCCAGATTCTGTCCCCTTTGTGTTGGCTCAGGAAGGATTGGAATGAGGGAGAGCAGAAGTCGCCGCCAGATGCAGGGAAGGAAGAGCTCCGGCTCTTCTGTGCAGTGTCACCGGCTACCCACCTGAGCATGCAGTGATGGCAGGAAAAGTCGCTGTCACCACCACCGCTGTGATCCTGGCCCAGGAGGGTATCCCACTGGTGCACATGAGTGTAGGTGTACGAGAGAGAGAGAGAGGAGAGAGAGAGGAGAGAAAGAGAGAGAGAAATGAGAAAATGATGGAGGGAGAGAATGAAAGACAGGAAAGAAACAAATGAGAGAGACAGAGAAGGTGTACAGAGAGAGGGAGAGAGAAATGAGAGCTGGAGAGAGAGAATGAGAGAGGAAAAGAGAAGGAAACAAATGAGAGGAGGAGGAGGAGAGGAAAAAGAGAAAAACAGAAATGAGAAGGAGAGAAAGAGAGAGAGAGAGTAATGAAAGAGAGCTGGAGGGAGAGAATGAGAGAGAGAGAAAAGAGAGGGAAACAAATGACAGAGAAGTGGGAGAAAAAGGAAGAAAGAGAAAAAAGAAAGAAAGAATTCTCTCAGACCTATGATGAAAGCAATGGCAAGCTAGATCTCTTGCCAAGAAAGCTGCAGTTTGCCAGAAGGTACAAATTGGAAGACAGTCTGATTTTTAAAAAAAGGGAATAACAGAGATGGCAAAAATGCATCTGAAAATAAAATTATGTATAATTCTGGATAATGTATTATATTGTCAAACTCAAAAGAAATCAAAATATATATGCTATTGCTGTTAGTACAATCTTGCCAGCTTCTATCAAGTGTTTACTATGAAAAGATTATGGAGAAGCAATTTCTCACAATTAGCAACTTTATTTTGGATTTGCTATTATATTCAATGAGAAAGAAAAAGAAAGAAGGGAAGGGAAGGAAGAAGAGAGAGGGAGTGGAAAAGAGAAAAACAGAAATGAGAGGGAGAGAGGGACCCATTTCCCACAGAAAACACTGGGAGCTACGAAACCTGGATAGGCATGGCTGGGTGTGTGTGTTGTGTGACTGTGTGGGAATGATGCTGAGTTGGCCACACCCACCCAGGTTTCGTGGCTCCCAGTGTTTTCTTTTTCTGTGGGAAATGGGTCCAAATGACTCTTTGAATGTTAAATGTTGCAGATCTTGGCTGAAATTTCTTTCAGCAGACAAGTGCTGTAGCAAGTGTTGCTTGGTTCCTTTAGTTCAGCAAGTAGTTCCCCAAACTGAGGATGCAGATATAGGAGGGAAACAGAATACCTGATTTATCATGAAATGGATGTTTTATACCCATGGATGAAGACACCCGGAACTCATCCTTTATGAAGATGGCTTTTTTGGTTTACCCTTGTCTTTCATTTTGAATGAGCTTTTTTTAGTATTCATCAACTGATACAGATAGGGAGGGGCTCTTTAAAGCTTCCTAAGAGCCACAAAAGAAAATGTTTTGTCCTGTCTATCAGTGGAATGGAAGAGTCAAACAAGTTAAAAACACCTCCAATCCCAGGAGGAAACACAAGGAAACAAGGAGCTTGTTTCAAATTCCCAGTGTTTTCTATGGCAGGAAATGAAACATATTTCAGATTTGTTGCCACATTGCAACTCACTCAAAAATTCCAGTGGGATATTCTAAATGGTGTTTTTTGTTCCAAGCTCTGAACAAAACTTTTTATAATTTTCATTTTGTACATGCCCTTAAGAACACTATGCTGCACAAATCTTCTCAGTGTGGAACCATTTTGCTTTCCCCTATTGACAGTGGTAGAAAGGTATGTAGAAATTCCCGCCATGTATTCTGTAAGATTATTGTAGGATTATTGGACATGCTGCTTTTCTTATAAGCATTTTATTACCAGGTTTCATTAAACATCCTCATTAACATTCCTGCAAGCATTTTATTACCAGGTTTCATTAACATGTGAGTGGGGGAAGAAGTAAATTTCCTGGATATTTTTATATGGTAGCTTATTCTAAGCCTTGCCTTCCTTAATACTTTTTTTAGGTGGTACTGAATCATGATTGCTCTTGTTTATTTGGATGTTAATTAATAAGTAAGAAGAGTGTATCTAGCTTTGTTTGCTTCTTTCCTTGATTTTTGGTTGCTCTCTTTCTTGAGCATTAATAGATGGAGTGTCAGATCTGCCATCTACTGCTTCTACGCTTTGCTGGCATCCTGTCATAAAGTGCGGGGGGGATGGAATGTAGTGAATGGAGATGAGAGGAAAGGAGGGTGACAGCCTTGACAGAAACCAGAGGTGTGAGAACCAGCATATATTAGTCTTCAAGGACTCCTGGCCTGGGAACAGAATGTGAAACTGCTTCATAGCACCAGCCATCCATTCTGTTCCCAAAAACATCTGAACAGTATGCAATTGGACGGAGATGGACTAGTCAAGGGGGAAAGGCCAGGGGAAGAACATGTTTTGTGCGGGAATCTTAAGATTTAGCCTTCCTTTTGCTGCAACCACTTAACCAAGTAAAAGAACCTGTCATTTCAACCAAATGGAGTTGAGGGTTTTTATTTCTTAGGGTTCTGAGCTGGAACAGGCCTGACATGGAACTTATCTAAACAGGTCTGCTAATGACGGCTTCTCAAAGTATCATACATCAAATTCTCTTGCATTACTAGATCTGATTTCAATCTAAGATATGTAGTTTCTCAACTGAAACTGATTGAATTTGGCTGTTCTGAAACAAGCACTTTTGGATGTATTCTGGCAATTGGAAGATTTGACAAAAGCTTCATAATGGTAAATATATAATATATAAATATATAACATATAAAATATATAAATATATAAATAAAAATACTCCTCCATTATGGTAAACAAGTATCTGCTATGTTACTGATGAAATATCATTCTCTGAGTCAAAAGGGGAATCAAACTATGAGACATTTACTAGTAATATAACAAAAAAGCATGAAATATTACACTAGACATAAACCAGCAAGCCTCACCTTGTTTTTTGACTGGAGGGATTTCATTTTCACTGGAACTTTTATATCTAGATAAGGATTCTTTCTTTGTCTTCTTTGCAGGAGACCCATTTGCAAATGCTTGCTGTTTTTTTGCAATAGGTGATCTGAATGGATGGGTGAATGAGAAAGTATAAGAATCTCCATTCCATATTAAGTTTTCGAATGTTCAGGAGACATATGATTTAGCCAGTGTGTGATGGTAAACACAACTGGGCATATCTAATGACTGAAAAAGAGACCATCATGCTCCAATATAGAGGGTGGGGAAAAATGAAAACATATTCATAAAGATTAAATTAGTCAAGAAGCTGTGATTATATCTATAGCATTTCTATCTCAATTTGTAATTTAAAAAATCCCAAAGGGCCCATTTGAAACATTCAAAATGCCTGCAGAGATAATACAGTTACTGCTGGTATCTTATTAACTTATACAATGAATATTTCTTGGGAAAACAAAGCTTATTAATATTAAAGGACTACAGAATAATTTAGTATAAAAATGCAACTACTAGTAAATATCCCCACAACCTTAATTTTACTTCTTTATATAGTATAAATGAAGCATGTCTTATTTATTTACAAATATGTATGCCTTTATAACATACAGCTGCTAGCAAATAAACTCATGAAGTTATATACATATACTTCACAATTTATAACAATTGGGATTAGAATGTTCATCTCTAAGTTGTAAAGCACAATTCAGGTTACTATTGGTTCACTGGATGTCATGATTGTTTGGCGAGTCAACTTACTTCTGGCTTTTCACAACTAAAGACAGTGGGAAAGCTAGCTGTCAGCCCTGAAGCCATTTTGAGCATCTTCAGGGCTGCCACAGCAAGGCTGGCTGAAGCTGTGGGAATGGGAGGGGAGAAATAGAGATAGCTGGGGATGTGTAGCCAAAATAAAATTCTTTCACCTGGGAACCAAGGATGTTCTCACCAGTTGCTGGGAAGGCGTGGACTGAACCCAAAGGGAGTTGTGACCTGATTGGACCATGTGATGGACGTGTGGCCTGGGGGCAAGAACTTTGGGGTTTGATTTGGGTGGGGAAAACCTCGGGTCCTTCAGAGTTGGGTATTCACCAGCTGTGCCAATATGGCATACCTAATAAATTCATACTTTGAGGAAACAAGGGTAAGCAAGAGCACAATGCAGATCAGGGAGGGTGTGCAAGGGGGTATATGAGATGCAGATTGGGGAGAACATACAAAGGTGTGTATGAAAGATATAGTAGATGAAAGGTGTGTGAGGGTCAGAGGAGTGCTGTGGGTGTGCAAAACAGCCAGCATGATGAAGCACAGAGGGGCTGGGAAGACGGTGTATGGGTGGGAGGTGACTTACTCAACAACAAACTCAAACAGGAGATATAGGAAGCATATCCAGAGTCAGATATAAAGATCTCAGGTACCTTTATACAAATGCACAAAGTCTGGGGAACAAATAGGGTGAACTTGAACTATTAATACTATGAAGGTAGTTCAGGGGTCGGCAACGTGCAGCTCTAGAGCCGTATGCGGCTCTTTGGGCCCTCTCCTGTGGCTCCATCGGATGATCCCACCAGTGGCTGGCCCCGCTCCTCGCCCTCCCCTCCCACTCACTCCTCACCTGCCCTGAGAAGGGCGATGGCAACGGATGGAGACTTGCTCCATATTCCAGAGTGGGAGCAAAGTGCCCCTCTTCTTGCCTCTTTTTCCAGCCCTTGTTAGTGCTGCGCACACCTTGGCTGCTGGGGAAGACACACAACTTTTCTCCATCCCAAGACAGCGAGCAGCCATGGAGGTGGCGAGAGCAGCGGCATCAGCTGCAGCAGGCCCAGTCAATGTCTCAGGGCAGAGATAAAGTCACGTGTCTCCCTATATTCCTCTCACCGTCTCCATGGCCTGCTCGCTGCTATTGCAGCGCCTTGCGGCGTCCCCTCCTCCTCCTGGAGCCCATTACAATGTGGAGCATTAGCTGCAGCTGGCCCAGCTAGTGTCTTGGGGCAGAGAGAAAGTTGTGAGTCTCCCTGGTACACACAGTACCAAGAAGGGCCGGAAGAAGAGGCAAGTAGAGGGGCACCACTCCCGCTCTGGAATACAGAGCGAGTTTCCATCTGCCACCGTCGCCCTTCTCTTCTCAGAGCAGGCGAGGAGTGACTGCGAGGGGAGGGCGAGGGTGGGGCCAGCCAGTGGTGGATTCAGCCAACAGGGAGCCACAGCAGGGGGACGAAAGAGCTTCATTTATCTGGGAACCTGAAATGACTCTTGATTTAAATTATATGGTAAAAAGCACCCAAAGAAGAAAGAACATCAACAAAACCAAAACCCAACTCTTGCCTATTTTTGGAAATGGTTCAAGAGGGAACACACACACACACACACACACACACACACACACACACACGAGGGGGGAGGGAGGAGAGATGAGAGAGAGAAAGAAAGAGATGAAAGAGAGATGAGAGAGAGAGAGAGAGAGACAGAGAGAGAAATGAGAGATGAGAGAGGGAGAAAGAGACAGATGACAGATGAGAGAGAAAGAAAGAAAGGAGAAAGAGAGGAAAAGAGAAGGAGAAAGAAAGAGATGAGACGCAGATGAGTGTCATTCCCTTCAGAATCTGATTCAAGGGGGAGGTCAAGCAGCTGACAGGGAGTAGGAGTGTGGCTCCGTTGGCTGTGGAAGAAACTGGGGAAGGGCAAAGTCCGGCTGGGTAGAGCAAGGGAGAGGTAGAGCAAGACAGAGGGAATTCAGAGGAAGACCCAGGCCCACCCCCTCTTTATCCTAGGGCACGCAGGGAGGAACGGAGAAGGGAGTAACGTGAGTTGCATGGTTTACGGGGGAGGAAAGGGCCCTAATCCCCTTAATTAGCTGCAGCTGGGAACACAGTGTTTAAAAAGGGAAGCTACGCACAGCAAAATTGTTGGAAGCAAATTATGAGTTATCTTTTATTGTCGTGGTTTATGTGGGTTCCTGGCATCTTTCCAACGGTGTGTGTTTTGCTAGACTTTCAAGTCTGCAATTCCTTCTCCTGCCATGTCAAGTTAATTACTGCAGCATAGTTTGTGTGAATTTTTATTTACAATTTGTATGTACTTCATTTTCGGACTGAATTTCCTCCACTGAAAGACTTCTTGGGAGTTTTTTCTCCAGCCGAAGGTAACTGGACACTGGGGGCAAAGTTGGAGGTACTAAAGGGACTCTTACTTATGTGACTGTGTTGCCTTTGTGCCACGCCCCTTTGGGTCATCACAATATGAGAGAGAGAGGAGAGAGAAAGAGAGAGAGGAAGAGGGAGAGAAAGATACCTGTTTTCTAGAGAAAATACCAGGAGCTACAAAACCTGGGTAGGTGTGGCTGGGGGGGGGCGTGTCATGTGATCTGGTGGGAGTGAGTGACACTGTGTTGGCCACACCTACCCAGGTTTTGTGGCTCCTGGTGTTCTCTTTTCTATGGGAAGCAGGTCCAAATGGCTCTTTGGGTGTTTAAGGTTGCAGACTCCTGATATAGCTGGAATTACAGAAACTTGGTGGGATGAAACCCATGACTGGAACAAGCTTATAGAAGGTTACAAATTCTTCAAAAAAATGCAAGCCCCATAAAAGAGAAGGTAGAGTTGCACTGTACATAAAGGATTACTATATTGCTATAGAAATGCATGAAACCAAAGATGAAAACCTCCTCAAATGCATATAGGTCAATATAAAAGAAAAAAAGAATGAAATGGCCATAGGTGTTTACTACATGTCACCCAACCAAGCAGAAAAAATATAGGTCCTTTTTGCTAACCAACTAACAAATATATGTAGGAAACACACTACAATAGTAATGGGGGACTTCAATTACCCTGACATCAATTGGAAGACTAATTCTGCACCAAGTGAGAAATCAAATAGGTTCCTGACCAATCTAGCTGACTACTTTATTATCCAAAAGGTAGAGGAGGGAACTGGAGGGACAGCCATACTGGACTTAATTCTTACAAACACAGAAGAAGTGGTAGAGGAAGATGAAACTGCAGGAACCTTGGGTGAGACCACGACATACTAGAATTCAACATAACACAAGCAAAACTAATAGAACATAATGATATCAGAGTCTTAGATTTTAAAAGAGCTGATTTTGACAAACTCAGAGAGAACTTTGGAAACTCTGAAAAATATGATCATAAAAGCCCAGTCCAGCACAATACCACTGAAAAAGAAATCCAAGAAGAAACCAGCATGGCTGCGCAAAGATTTCTATGACAAATTGAAAGGCAAAAAGGACAAGTACAAAAAATAGAAAGAGGGACACATAATTAAGGCAGAATATCAGCAGATAGCCAGAATCTGCAAAGACAAAGTCAAGAAAGCAAAGGCTCAGAATGAACAAAGACTTGCACTAAAAGTCAAAGATAATAAAAAAAAGTTTCTTCCAACATATAAATAACAAGAAAAAAGTCAAGGAAACAGCTGGTCCACTAAACAGAGAAAACAGCGAAGAAGTAACAGACAGCAGAGAGAAAGCAGAGCTGCTAAACTCATTCTTTGCATTGGTCTTCACACAAAAAAGAAATTATAGCTCAACCCACCAAAAACGTAACTGTAAAAGACAGACTCGAAATAAAAGTTAAAATAAGCAAAAAAAATGGTAAGAGGACACTTGTCTGATCTTGATGAATACAAATCACTGGGACCTGATATATTACATCCCAGAATTCTAAAGGAGCTGGCAGAACCACTGTACCAAATCTTTCAAAAACTGGAGCACCGGGGAACTACCAGAGGACTGGAAAAGAGCTGATGTGGTTCCCATTTTCAAAGAAGGGGAAAAAATAGACCCAGGAAACTATAAACCAATCAGCCTAACATCAATACCTGGGAAGATACTGGAAAAGATAATAAAAAAAAACAGATCTGCCAACATCTAGAAACGAGGAAAGTAATAACTAGCAGTCACCATGGGTTTGTTAAAAAACAGATCATGCCAAACCAATCTTATTTCATTTTTCAATGTAGTGACTGAATTAATAGACCAGTGAAATACCATGGACATAACATAGACTTCAGCAAGGTATTTGACAAAGTAGACCACAACCTTCTCTTAGTAAGCTAGAAAAAAGTGGGATAAGACCACTACCAGATGGATTCATAATTGGTTGACAAACCGTACTCAACGAGTAGTCTTTAATAGGTCTACATCTACATGGAGGGAAGTAAGCAGTGGGGCACCACAAGGATCCATCTTAGGCCCAGTACTCTTCAATATCTTCACAAACAACTTAGATGAGGGAATAGAAGGGGAACTTACCAAATTTGCGGATGATACTAAGCTGGCAGGAATAGCTAACACCCTAGATAGAGTGTTATCTTACCTGAATGCTTTTTTTCATCACGACGATGGAGAATCCATAGCTGGGTTGACACATGCCATTCTGCCTGGAAACTGAGTCCATAATTTTAGCCACACCCCTTGTCAACTGTCACTTTCCCCAGTTCATGACAAAGGCGCAGCATCTGAAGGACTCGTTGGTGGCGCTGGCTCCTCCGGTGTTACTGTGCTGGACAAAGTTACTAACTGCCTCCTAGGGAGGGAATGGATTTTCCATTGTCATGATAAGAAGCATTCAGGTAAGACAACGCTGTTTCTCCAGCACAATTGGAAAATCCATAGCCGGGACATACCAAAGCCTGGTGTCCCTATGGGCAGGGATTGTGGTCCTGAGTTCCCCTAGCTACATGCACTCGCTGAAGTACCCTCCTCCCAAAGGCAGCCTCAACAGAGCAAAGGTGTCCAACTTATAGCGGCACACAAAGGGAGATGGTGAGGACCATGTTGCTGCCCTACAGATTTCCTCGATCGAAGCCTGTGTCGCTCATGCGGCTGTGGTGGCAGCACTTTGAGTCGACTGAACAGTCAATCATCTGGGGGCTGGAATCAACTATGTCTCACAGGCCTTTGCAATGCACGCCCTTATCCAACGACCAATGGTTGATGGAGTGACCTTTGAACCCAGAGAGGAAGGTTGAAATGAGACAAACAGCAATTCGGATTTTTTGTGAGGTAAAGTCTGTTTTATGTACCTGCATAAGGCCCTCCTTACATCCAGAGTGTGCCACCTCTGTTCCAGTGGATGGGAAGGAGCTGGACAGAAGTTTGGCAACACTATCTCCTGGGCCCAGTGGAACCACGAGTTGATCTTGGGGATGATGGAGGGATCCAGACGTAGAACCACCCTGTCTGCGTGGAAGTTGCAGAGCTCCTCTCTTACAGAGAGAGCAGCTAGTTCTGAAATTCGCCTGGCCGATGTGATGGCTACTAAAAAGGTGACTTTAAAGGACAAAAACTGCAGACTCGTAGACCTGAGAGGTTCTAAGGGTGGTAAGGGCATGTAAAACCTTAGCTAAGTCCCAGGTTGGATACCTGTGAACAACAGGTGGCTTTAAATTAGCCTCCCCCCTCAAAAAGGAACGCACGACAGGATGGTGCGCTATGGAGTCTAAATCCCCATAAGTCAATACTGAGGACAAGGCCACTACTTGTCTTCAGATAGTATTAGGGCCTAACCCTTCATCCAGACCCTCTTGCAAGTAGTCCAGGATCTGAGGGATGGAGACTGCTGTGGGATCCAGACCTGACTTAACACACCAACTACAGAATGCCTTCCAAGTAGAATTGTAAATTCTGTTGGTGGAAGGCCTCCTGGAAGCATGTATCGTCTGAATCACCCTTGAGAAGTTGTCCCTCGTCAGGAGCCCCCTCTCAAGTGCCAGGTGGTCAGTTGGAGCCACTGAGGCTCCGGATGGACCAAGGCTGAGAGAGATCCTGTCTTGAGGGATTCTCCAAGTCTGGGACACAGAGAGACTGACGAGGTCTGCAAAACATGGGTTGTCTGGGCCAATGGGGCGCGATCAACAAGAGCTCCGCCTGCTCCATGAGAAGTTTCCAGATTACTCTCTGTATGATGGGGAGAGGAGGGAAGGCATACAACAGTCCCCTGGGCCAAGAACAGCGGGGGGGAGTTGACTCCCTCTGCACCCAGGGTTTGAAACCTCATGAAGTATCTGGGCAGTTGTGAGTTCGTCGGGGTGGCAAATAAGTCCAAGACTGGATGGCCAAACCTTTGACACAGTTCCCAGAAGATGTCCAGGTGCAGTCACCACTCTGAGTGGTCCACCGTGCTCCGGCTGAGAATGCCTGCATGTTTGCCAACCCCGAGATGTGTTCCGCCTTGATGGAACTCAGGTGAGTTTCTGCCCAGAGAAATAATTGGTCCACCTCGCGCATGAGAGAGCTCGAATGGGTGCACCCCTGGTGGTTGATATGCATTTTTGCGGCCACATTGTCTGTCAAAATCAATAGGTGTTGTCCCTCTACCGTGGCTTCGAAGTGACGAAGCGCAAGATGGATGGCTTGGAGCTCCAGCCAGTTGATGTTATTCTTCAGGTCTGCCTGAGACCATTGTCCTTGAGCCAACTGTTGTTGGAGATGGGCCCCCCATCCGAAAAGGCTGGCATCTGCGATCAAGGTCAGATGGCTGGGCTCCTTGAATAATGTTCCCCAGACTATCGCTGGGGACACCCACCAACTGAGGGACCTGAGAGTCTCTAATAGGACCCTGACCTTGGCTCTGGAATTGCTGCTCCCTTTCCTCTGGAATGGTAGGAGGAACCATTGCAGAGTCCTTAGGTGCGATCTGGCCCATGGAACAATGGCTATGCAAGAGACCATCTTTCCCAGGAGTTGAGAGAGAACTAACAATGGAACCAAGCGTTCTGTCCTGATTTGAGTGACCAAGGACTTGATACTGTCCTGTCGCTCCTGGGAAAGGTAGACCTTGCACATCTATCACTGCTCCTAAATGGAGCAGTCAAGTGGTCGGAACCAGGTGACTTTTGTGAAAGTTTATGGAGAATCCGTGTTCCTGAAGAACACGGATTGTAGTCTCTAGATCCTGCTGGGCAAGCTGGGACGAGGACGATTGGATGAGAATATCATCCAGGTAGCACTGGAGACGCACCGGGATGGACCTGAGATACACCGCCAGTGCCGCCAGGATCTTTGTGAATGACCTGGGAGCTGAGGCTAAACCAAACAGTAGAGCTCTGTACTAAAAGTGAAGATCTGAGTAACAGAACCTGAGGTACCATCGGTGCCGGGGATGGATGGGGATGTGGAGATAAGCCTCCGTCAAATTGATCAATGACAGGAAGTCGCCCTCTCTGATGCTGTCCAAGATTGACTGCAGAGAGTGCATTTTGAACCTCTTGTACGTCAAATGGACGTTTAACCTTTTGAGGTCCAGAATTGGTCTCCATCCCCCCGAGGCCTTTGGAACGAGGAAGACAATCAAGTAGAATCCGTGCCCCCGTTGATCTTCCGGGACTGGCTCGATGGCCTGGTTCTCTAAGAAGTGTTGGATCGCCTTGTGCATGAGATCTCTCTTGGAAATGGTTCTGGAGATGGAGCAATGGACAAAGTGCCTCGGAGGAATGGAGAAAAATTCCAGAGTTAGGCCGAATCTTAGAGTGTTCAAAACCCACAAGTCCGAAGTCATCCTTTCCCATTGGTGGGCAAATAGACCTAGGTACCCGCCAATGGGTGGAGAGCTCTGGCAGTCACTTGAAGCGGCGAAAGGGACGTCCCCCCTCCCCCACAAAAGGGCCACTTGGCCTGAGGATGCTGTTGCCGTCTAAGCCTATCCCGGAAGGGAGGTCTGTCCTGTTGGTCAGACCTGGGGGGGAAAGAACGCTGAGGAGGAGGAGGAATCAGCAACACTGTCCGATTGGCAAAAGGAAGGCTGACGCCCATACAGCAAAGCCCGCCTATCAGCTCTCCAAGTAACAGAGGACAAGACTTTACACTTGTCTTGTTCTCTGTCAGAAATGGGTTCAAGGTCTCTCCGAAGAGAGTCAAACCCATGTAGGAGCAGAAGCCAACCTCCATTTGGTCTTTGCACCTGCCTGCCATTGACGAAGCCACAAGAGCTTACGGGAGGTATTGTTAGAGGAGAAACGGGCAGCATGCAATGAGGAATCAGTCGAAAACTCGGCTGCTGCCACCAGTTTGTTAATGTCTTGGTGAATGCATGTCTCCTCTGGGGGAACTCTCGCCTGTAACTCCTTAAGCTAGAGTAAGGAGGTCCTTACAAAAAAGGAGGTGGCTGTGGCTACTTTAAGCACCCAAGCATTGGCCAAGTGTGTACAGAAATTCCGCCTTTCTATCCTCGGCCTTTAAGGCCTCAGCCATGTCCCCAGAGACTGCTGAGGGGGAAACAAGAAAGGCCAGAGGATCATCCACTGAGGGTAACTCCAAGTATCTGACAAGGAAGGATCCATATTGAAGTACCTCCTATCATTACTGCCTAGTTTGGGAAAAGTCCCAGGCTGGCTCCACTGCCTTTGAACATCAAGAAAAAACCTGGAAAAAAAAATAAAATAAAAAAAAAAGTAAAAAAAAAAAGAAAAAAAAAGAAAAAACCTGGGACAGGGGATGTTCTTCTGCGTAATGACTGGTTCAGAGAACTCAGCCTTGTCTAACACCTGAGGACTCGAAGGTTCCACAGGTATGGATGAAGGGTTCCCAATTTGGGCAGTGGCCTTGGCTTTATGAAGGAGGGACCTGAACAGCGCTGCACGGAAGAGTCCCATAAAAGGAGGGGCATCAGGAACCATCTCGAGTTCATCATCAGAGAAACCTTGACCCAATTCCACCTCCTCTAATACAGGGGCTCTATCCTGAATGAGTGAGCTGGGGATGTGGATCTATGTGATTGCTCAGCCTCTCTGGCATACAAATAATGGTGAGGTTGCTGGGAATGTGTCTCAGAAGAGACAGAAGCAGCCCTGCTCCCCAGATGCAGGGTATTGGCCACACCCTGGGAGATAGCATGTGAAATGAGGACCTTAAGTTCCTCAGATAGTCCAGATTCATGCCTCTCAGCTGGGGGGAAACCTGCTGAAGTTGGAGTAAAGGGAGCTTCAGGGGCTAAAGATCTTTGCCTAAACTGGGGATCAGGGCCTACAGTTGCCCTACAGTCAAAGGGAAACTGTTCAGTTTGAATTAAACCTTGTTGGAAATATAGAAAAATGTTCCCTATCGCCCTCTGGTGACCAGCTCATAGGAACTGCAACAGTAGTCTGCAAACCTGGGGGGAGGTGGAGATTGCTTCAGACAAGGCAAGAGCTGGCATACTTTCCTGCTGTGCTCTGGAAATTTGTTTCTCCAGAGCTCTCATTCTCCTGTCCGTATCCTTTTCTTCAGCTCTGGAAAGTTTTCTGGAGTGAAGGGCTTTTGCCTTGAGTTTTCCAGCAGCCTCCTGGCTGGCTGATTTGCCTCTTCTGGAGCTGGCTTTTTTGCTGGGAGGTGAAGAAGAGGCTTTCTGCCCTGCCATGCTGTTGCCCATCAGAAACTGATCAGCCCTCTTGACAGCACTTTAGCACCTTCGTTGACTGCTGCTGAATGGGACTAAAGAAGGCTGGGCTGAGGTGGCAAGCCAGCACACTGTCCCTGTAGCTCTAAGTCTGAAGCTGTCAGGGAAAAAAAGCAAAACTGACAGCAGAGGATGGCCAAGCCAAAGGAGGCTCCTTAACACAAGCGATGCTAAAAAGCCAAACTGCAAAGATCAATAAAGCCGCTAAGCGGAAAAAAGAAAAAAAGCCTTTTAAAAGGTGAAAAAAACAGCTCTTTAGTGCGCGGGGAAAAAACCCCTCCCTGACAGAAAGCAGCTGCAAGGGAGGAAAGCTATAGGGACTCTAAGGAACAACAAAAAGGAAAGGGGAAAAAAGCCTCGGCAGCATTTTAAAGCGCTGCAAAAGCTAACCTGATAGCACAGAATGAACAATTGAAGAATCCACACTTCTGTCTGGAGATTGAAGAGCCAATCAAGCCACAACCTCCTCAGGCAAAACTGAGTTGTGAACTGGGGAAAGTGACAGTTGACAAGGGGTATGGCTAAAATTATGGACTCAGTCTCCAGGCAGAATGGCATGTGTCAACCCAGATTCTCCAATCATCGTGCTGGAGAACAGGGGTGTCAAACTGGCGGCCCACGGGCTGGATGCGTCACACGCCCACTCCAGCTCCACAAATGGGAAAAACGTCATGAAACATGACATGATGGCAACGTGATGCCGCAAGTTTGACATCCATATCCTAGATGATAGCTTCAAGATCCACATGGAGCTTGACAGACTTGAACACTGGGCCCTATCTAACAAAATGAAATTCAATATACAGAAAAGTAAAGTCTTGCACTTAGGCATGAAAAACCAAAAGTACACATATAGACTGGGTGAAACCAGGCTTAACAGCAGTAACTATGAGAGGGATCTTGGAGTCTTAGTGGACAACCAGCTAAATATGAGCCAGCAATGTGTGGTAGCAGCCAAAAAAGCTAATGCAATCCTAAATTGCATTAACAGAGAGATCAGGTGAGGTACTGATACCACTCTATAAAGCTTTAGTAAGACCACACCTAGAGTACTGCATCCAGTTTTGGTCACCACACTATAAAAAAGATGTTGAGACTCTAGAAAGAATGCAGAGAAAAGCAACCAAAATGATTAGGGGGCTGGAGTCTAAAACATATGATGAACAGTTTTGCAAGTACTCAGTATGGGTAGTCTAGTGAAGAGAAGGACCAGGGAATATATGATAACAGTGTTCCAGTATTTGAGAGGCTGCCACAGAGAGGAAGGGGTCAAGCTATTTTCCAAGGCACCAAAAGGCCAGACAATGAGTAATGGATGGAAACTGATCAAGGAGAGATTCAACTTAGAAGTGAGAAATTTTCTGACAGTGTACAATCAACCAATGGAATAGCTCGCCTTCGGAAGTTGTGGGAGCTTCATCACTGGAAGCTTTCAAAAAGAAATTGGACTGCCATTTGTCAGAAATGGTGTAAAGTCTCTTGCTTGGGTGCTGGAATGGCTGAAACTCTGAGATTTTTCCTAATCACAATTTGTTCAGTGCTGTTATAACCTTAGTCACTGAACAAACGGTCATGAGTTAAGCAGAACAAATGCATTTTACTCAACTACAAAGATGTGTGAAAGAAACATTCTGTAAATAGAGCATGCCTTGCCTGAACAATTGTTTTGTTTGGATCCACTTTTTTTGTGTGCAGATAGGTGTTGCAGAGGCAGCAATACCAAGATAGTGACAGCACACAGAGAAAAGGAGCTGGGATAATCAAGAGCAATGTAGATAGACCAGTCAGGTTGTTCCTGTTGCCTTTGAATTCAAGCAAGATAGCAGCAGGAGAAAAAAAAAAACAGCATTGGGAGTGGGGAAGGTGTAGGTTGGGAGCACAATGTAGCAGTTAAAATCAGAAAAAAAAAATGGCTGAGACAACTGGAGGAAAAAAGGTCAAAGACTAAGCTAGGAGCATAGAAGTTGCAGGCAAAGAAGGTAATGGGATTATTCACTTTGGAAGACCCATCTAGACTTTGTTGTAGTTCCTGAAGAGCCATATAATTCCAAATTTTGGTTCAACCACAATCCTGTTAAACCCTGAGCTACAATATGTTCCGTGTTCTGCTACTTTTTATTCCATGTATCTGCTTACTGTGCAGTGATCTTGCCCCAACTGTGGCACCTTTCTATAGCCATATAGGATGCCAGAGTTGTGGCAACACTATTGTATTCACTGCCAATTGTAAAATGAACAGGGTAAATCACACTTGAATTTTTTCTTGTTTCAGAGATTTTGCTATTAGAAATAAGTATTAGGACAAATGTCACATGCTCCCTATCTTCTGGGATTGGTGAAAAACTGTTGCCAACTTTCAGACATCATAAACAGAAGGACCCTGAAAGCTGCAAAGTTTGCAGGTTGCTCATCCCTCATTTAGACTCCCAACCTATTAATTATTATTAGTTTCACATACATCAACAGCAGAAAGACTTAAAGCTCATAGCAAGTTACTGATTAAAATTAAACTGGTCAGCTAAATTGTTTAAAACAGAAATATATAATCTTTTCCCTGAAGAGAAGCTACTTACTTTAGCCAATAACTGAAGATATCAAGGAGAGAAGCAGCATTTGGATCTTGCTCAGTCTACAAAAGAATCATAAAGAAAATGAAAATTGGGAAAAAAATAAGATAAATAATATTTTAACAGTTACAGATACATATAACAATCCTGTCATCTTGCAAACATCCTATAAGTACAGAGCTGTTACACAAAGCATTCTCCCCATAAATACAGGTGGTCCTCAACTTACAACAATAAGTTACAATGGCACTGAATAAAGTGACATGACCATTTTTCACACTTATGATCCTTGTGGCATCCCCATGGTCACATAAATTCAGATGCTTGAGAATTGACTCACATTTATGATGGTTGCAGTGTCCTGGGGTCATGTGATCACCTTTTGCAATCTTCTGACAAGCAAAATCAATGGGAAACCAGATCCACTTAATAACCGTGTTACTAATTTAACAACTGCAATGATTGATTTAATTGTGGCAAGAAAAGTCATAAAATGGAGCAAAACAAATTTCTCACTTAAGCAACAGAAACTCTAGGCTCAGTTGTGGTTATTGGGGACTAGCTGTAGTGCATTTAACAATAAAACAATTCCACTTGAAGGCCACCAGATTTTCAAGCGCTGATAAATGCTTTTAAGCAGACCACAATATAATTTGCTTGGTTTACTAAACTAAACACATCAGCAAAACAAGTTTGTTATTATTGGTAATATTATTGGTAGAAAGAAATATCTAGCAAGGTAACACTTAAAAACATTATTTTAAGAAATAAGATTACTTCTAGGTTTTCTGTTTAAATTAAGTTTTAAAAGTAAAGATCAATTTAGTGCATATTGTTTCCTATAAAAGCTTTTTAAGCTTCTTATACAATGTATTATGCAATATAGAAACTGAGATATATAAGTAGTATATAATACAGTTATTAATGACAGTACAAGTAGTCCTTGACTTACAAATTCATTTAGTGATTGTTTAAAGTTACGTTACTGAAAAAAGTGACTATGACCATTTTTCACTTACAACCATTGCAGCATCCCCATGGTCATATGATCAAAATTCAGATCCTTGGCAACTGACTCACATTTATGATGGCTGCAGTGTCCTGGGGTCATGTGATTACCTTTTGTGACTTTCTGACAAGTAAAGTCAACAAGGAAACTAGTTCCACATAACAACCATGTTACTAATTTGCCAACTGCAGCTATTCCTTTAACAACTGTGGCAAAAAGTCATAAAATGAGGCAAAACTCACTTAACAAATGTTTCACTGAGCAACAGAAATTTTTGGCTCAATTGTGGTTGTAAGTTGAGGACTGCCTGTACTGTTATTTGCTACACGCTTATACCTAAGCAAAGGGCAGTACAGAGACAGCAATAACACAGGGACGATGAGGGGGTGTAACACTCTAAATCCAGAGGAATCCCCCCCAGGTAGTAGTTGAGTAGCAGCGTTTCTTTTAAATGCCACGTGCGGCCACAGTATTCCCATAAGGTTTCATCTAAATTTCCCAAAAGACTGCAGTCGACCTCGACAAGATCTTCCAAGCCTCCCTCTTCTTCCTTACACCTGGGAACACCTGCCCTGCAGACATCCACGTGGCTATCCTGCCAGCCAATTCGGATAGTCGCGCAGACCTCCCAAAGGCACTTCCGAAACTGCGGCAGGGATTCCCTGTCCTGCAATCACGTGGGAAGATGCCCTTCCAGGATGGCCATGCACATGCGTGCCCGCCAGTTTGGCCTCACCACTCCAGCCGCTTTCTTAAAAGCCCGCGCCGCTCCATCGAAATGGTTTTCCCGCAAGAAACCAAGCACCAGCGGGAACAAGTCACTCGGCACAGCACGCTCCGACGCCATCTTTTCGCCGGAAGACGCAGTCGCCGCGCCGGATGCTGTGTGGGAGGAGAACTTAGAGATATAACGTTAGAGTGGCGCTTCTTAGTCTTTTCTGCGACTGCAAGGAGAACTACCTGTTGCGAAAGGGAAAAATCTCCAGCACCTTCTGAAGAAAACAAACGGCTGCTTTCGAAACTTGCATATAATGCTGGGAAGGGAGGGGCAAGCTGTTATATCAGGCTGAGGTGAGGTTAGAGAAGCTCCTGCCCCGCTCCTATTGGCCACCTGGGACTACTCCCCCTGCCGCTGAGTTGTGGCCCCTGGACTTCTGAGCCGTTTGTCCCTGGGCGACGGGGAGCGGAGGTTCTCCCTATGCTGGGAGTCCCACTGCACAACCTCTCTTGCCCACCGGTGTTCGCAGCAAAAATGGCAAGATAAGGAGAGCAAGCAGGGTTATTTTCTGCCCGCTCTCTTCCCCCTCTCCTCCCATGACAGGGAGAGGAGGAAGCAGGATCTCCTGTTATGTCATGTGTCCACTGGTTTGAAATTTATCCTAGCTGCCTAACTCTGTGGACTCCCAGCGGCATACAAAAAAACCCCAAATCCATTGAAACAGATAAAACATGCATGAACCATGATAGTAAAGCGGTCTCTGAAAAGAATCTCAATAACATGTTTAGAGCAGGGGTCGCCAATCTTTTGGATCTCAGGGACCACCAATCTCATACTTTTAAATCCCGAGGACCACTAATACGATTTTTTTAAAAAAAGCTAATATATTTAATATTTTTTTATGTTAAATTATATATATATATATATATATATATATATACACACATATATATATATATATATATATACACACACACACACACACACACACACACACATACATGATACACACACACACACTTACTTAATTATAACAAAAATGTAAATGCTTAATGATAACAAAATAAAATGTTCCAGGCTGGAAGCCTCCCCCCACCTTCCACCTTCCAAAGAGACAGAAGAGTGTGTGTGTGTATGTCTGAGCTGAGGGGCCTTGGGGCAACTGCCGCTGGGAGAAGCAGAGGCAGAAAGGGGCCTTTGCATTCCTTGGGGGGCAGTGCCCCTTGGCTGCCACGTGGGCAGCATCTGCCTGCAGAAGGACTGCCGCTCTTGGTGATTAATTGGGGAGGGGGGGGGAGAGAGGGGGAGCTCCTTTCAGATCCCAGGTGGAGGATTTAGAGGCTCAGATCTGCAGCCGAGGAAAAGCTGGGGGCTCTTCCAGCGTCACCTGGAGACAGGCAAAGAAAGGTGTTCCTGGGGCACTTCACTCGCTTTAGCACTTTGCTGCCAAACCCAGCCACAGCCACTGATTATTTGGGGGTGGGGGAGAGAGAAAGCATCTCTCGCATTACCAGGGGAGGAAAGGAGATGAAACAAAGCTCACTCTTTCCTGAGACCTACAAACGGCAATCTACCATGTTCCAGGAGTTCTTCAAAATCACCAAACGCTCCCACTTGCAGTTCCCGTGTCATGCGGCTCAGGTCCCTGAGATGCACGCTCCCACACACGGCGGCGGCAATAACAGTCTCCTCCCGATGGACTTCCGGTTTGCAGCGCTTCAGCGGCAGCAAGAATCTGCGATCGTGCGCGGTTTCTGCTTGCGCTTGCTGCTGGAGTGCCCCGAGCCAGCTGGCTTCGGGGCTAAGCCACCCCGTAGAGGTGGTCGAAGATAGGGGAGACCTGGCAGGGTTTGAGGGGAGCCGCACCTCCCCTCCTCAGCTGGCTTAACTCCCTTTTTTGAAGGCGGTAGAGCGGCGGTCAGAAATGGCCACCACAAAGAAGCACTCATCCGGAAAAGAATGTGCAGGAGGAAGCTAAGAAGTGAACGTTTTGGCTGACCAGGATAAGAAGCAACATTCAAGATATCCTGGAACTTAAATTTTAAAAAAGATACATAGCTCCCAAAGAAGATCCGGAAGCAGCAAATGAAAGTAAAAAGGGAAAGTTTGTTTTTTCTCACTCTCCTTCCTTACTGTGACAGCAGATGAATGAGAAATCAGAAAAAACCCGCTTTGGCATTAGCAGGTAATTAAACTGGAAAATCAAAGTCAAGGGGACAATAAACATTTCTGATCACTGAAAAAAATTTTTTTTGCTGTAAGTGGGAAGGGAGAGGAAAAGAATAAGAGTAAGATTTGGCTGGAGGAGACTGCTTGGAATTTAAAAGAATGTAAAGTTAAATTGTAACAAGACTTCTAAAAGATACATTTCAATTGGAACTTTGTAACTGAATTGTAACCCCAGGAAGAGAAAGTGAAAAAAAGAAGAAAGTGTTAAATGAAACAGCTTGTGTGTATTTGGACTGCTTGGTGACTTTGGGACTTTTGGAAATTATATTTCAGTGATTAAAATCACTTGGGTGGTTGTCTAAATTTTTTTTTACAATGGCATCACTTGTGGATGAACTGAAAATCGAATTTAAAAAATATAAAGAAGAGGAACAAGAAGGGAAGGGCTCTTTTGGCTCCATTTTTCATTTTTTAGAAATGGCGATCTCTACTTATGAGAAACTACAAGAACAATAAGATTGGGACAAAGAAGAAGCCATCTTTAATGAACAAGTAACTTTATCTGGGGAAGAAAGGGGAAAGGGGGAAAAGAGAATGGAGAATTTAAGACCTAAAAAAAACAACTAAAAAAGGGAAAAATAAGGTGAAAAGTGGATATAATGTCAGAAAGCAACAGAAAAGAGGAATACAGAAGAGGGAGATGGAGAGACAAGGGGGTAAAAAGGGCAGAGTGAAGAAGCAAGGGAGGAAGGAAGGGAAGAGAAGCGACAAAGGTTTGAAACAAGATGTAAAAAAACAGGATTTATTTAGAGATAATGGGTAAAAATATAACTGAAAAAGAGATTCTGCAAAGGTACATAAGACTGTATTGTTGTATTTGTATTAGAAATAATGTTAGAAAATTGGAATAACATGATTATAAAATGGGATAAAATATTCAATGTAATTCAGTGAAACTTTTTTTTTCTCTTGGACAAAATAAATGAAATATGAGAGAATTGAACTAAGAAGGAATGGGAACATTTTAATTACATAATGTTTTAAAATATAAGTGAAATGGGGGGGGAAGTAACTATGCAAAATTTATAAGTGTTCCCATAGAAGCATGATATCTATTTGAAAAGGAATGTGTAAAATGTTTAAGATTTAAATGAATATTAATTTTAACAATAGAGTTCAATTGGTATGGATTGTTGTTTTAATTATATTATATATTCATAATTTTTTCTTTTCTTAAAATATAGTGCGTAGCTTTAGAACGTACTAAGCAGAATCCGAAAGAAAGTTATGTATTAAGTGTTAAATTTAGGGGAAAGGTATAAAGGCGTCATACTCCAATCAGTGAGAACAGGAGAAATTTTGTATTAATGAGAAAAGATAGTAGACAGCTGAAACAGGACAGACAAAGGATATAAGTATAATGATTTAAATTGAGATGAAATAAATAAAATAGAATTAAGAGAGTGAAAAGAGGGGAGAAGCTATATAGAAAATGTAGAATGGTAAGATATGGAATGGTATATAAAAGTGAGCATGAATTTGAATTTATGTCTGTACGAAGAGATGTAACCTGGGATCAAGCTGCTTTCAAAAAAGATGTTTTATGTTTTCATGTTTTGTGTTTTGTTTGTATATGTTTGTTTTTTAAAAATTAATAAAATTTTTGGAAAAAAATAACAGTCCCCTCCCCCAGCGCCCGCTGTCAGCTCTCCCCATAGTTTTCTAGCTTTGAATTGCTCCTGGCTCTCGAAGCCTCGGAAACGCAGGCAAAGCCACCACAGCAGTAGCGCCCTGAGTTGCTTGCTTCTCCACTACTGCCTCCTCCTCCTCCTCCTCCTCCAGCACCACTTCCTTCTCTGGGTAGGGCAATTCTTAATTAACTGAGCATGCTAAGGCAACTCAGGACGCTACCGCTGCAGCGGATTTGCCTGCGTTTCCGAGGCTTCGATGTTGGGAGAGGCAGCGAGGGCTGGAAAAGGGGAGAGCTATGCACAGCTCCATCTCCCTTTCCTTTCCTGCCTGCACATGGGCGGAGTGGGGAGGAAAGAGAGAGAGCCGGGAGCAATTCAAAGCTAGAGAACTAATGGGGAAGAGCTGGCAGCGGGTGCTGGGGGAGGGGACTGTTGTCGCCAGTGCTGGGTGTAGGAGCTGGTTGGCATGTGCATCTCAGGGGGCTGACTCTGGGGTCCCTCGGAGAGCTGGGAGGCGCAAGAACTGCATGGCCCAGATTAATTGCTTTTGGGGGCCATTTCTTCTGAGGCCCACCAAAAATTTTCCGTGGCCCACCGGTTGGCGACCGCTAGTTTAGAATCCTCCAAACGCCGCAGCGTTGAAATCCAGCATTGAAATCCAAAAATGTGAAGACACATGTTTCAATACAAAGAAATGTTAGAATAGGATTTGTATCTTAATACAGAAAATCCTTAAAGTGAATGAATATAAGAAAATCAGAGACTTTTCTTTTGGGTTTAATGGAAAAAGACTTGGAGAAAAAAATGGAACCTTGATGTTGTACATGTTGACAGCAGCAAGACTATGCACAGAAATGAAAGGTCACCTTAATCCTCACAATGGATGAATAAACTGCAAAAATCAATGGTATTAGCAGATATGGCTAAATTGATTGCTTTGATTAAAGAAAAAAATACGAATACTTTTATTTCTACTTGGAAACCACTTCTAGATTTTGAGGTGGAAAAAAATAAAACTTTGATATTGGGTTTTACCGATTAGATAGATTTGTAGTTATAGAAATGTCTAGTTTAAATTATTATGTAAAAGTAAAAAGTTGAGGTTTGATATTAATGCCTTATTCTACTGCACTGAATGACATCGGAAGTCAATGCCTTTTCTTTCTTTTTCCTCTTTTCTTCCCTCACATTTCCCTTTTTCCTTCCCTATTTTTCCTATTGTTTACTTTTGTATTTTCTTTGTATGTTTCATTATAAACTAATAAAAATTGTTATAACTTTTTTAAAAAAATCCCAGTCACTTTCTGCCAATTAGAAAGCTCAGTCGCAGGAGGCATTCCCGCAGCTTTTGTGACTGAACCCATAGAAATGCAGATGGGGCCCCATTCAGAAGACCTGAGCTTCATAATGGCACTAGGGATGGAGAGACCCCTCGTTCTAGGACTTGCCTGGCTGAAAAAGTGGAATATGTATGTGAATTGGAAGAGCGGATTACTAAAATTTAAGAAGCAGCTGGCCTCCAAACCAAAGAGGGACTCTAGCAAACTCCTCTCTACACTGTGAACTTGGTGCAGTGATGCAAGGGAAGCCCCTTCCCACCATTCTTAAGGAATAGAGATCCAAGGGATGTATTTGGTGAAAAGGGGTCAAACAAACTTCCCACCAGCCCACAGACTGAGCTGTGGGCAAAGCTACCGAAACTGAAACTATATTCCCCTAAAATATAGATCTCTAGAGAATTGGAAGAACTGCACTTATTCATTGATAAAAACCTAGCTCATGGATTTATTCAACCGGCATGACCACTCTTATTCAGGGAGAAAAAAGATGGGACTTTGCGTCTCTGTGCTCCAGTACGCGTGGAAAACATGTACCCTCTCCCTCTGATGAGGTACATGCTAGCCCAACCAATGGGCCAATAAGTCTTTGGGACCCTGCAAGGCATCCTGCTCCAAGAGGCTGCGCCGGTGCAACAAATCTCACAAAGACTCATTTCTGGCGGAGTTTGAGGGAGAGAAAGAAAGACTTCTGCTGCTTCTGCTGCTTTCCTTGCATGAAGCCAAAAGTCTCTCCCCCCCACCCCGAGAATGAAGCTGGAGACAGTATCCTGCGATCCCAAATAAAGAATGATCGGTAGCAAAACAGGGTGGGGAATTTTCCTGCAGACTTTTTTGGGGATTTTCCCAGGATCTCTGGTCTGCGGGATTTAAAATTATGAGTTTGGTGGTTCCTGAGGTCCAAAAGGTTGGCAACCCCTGTGCTAGCCCATTTGGCAAAGGGGAAAATTTTCATCTAGCTGTACTTGTGGGAAATGTATTACCACATTAGAAGCAGGGAGAGGGATGAATGGAAGACCACTTTCAACTGCCTGCTAAGTTGTTTCCAGTTCAAATGTGCTTCCTTTTGGATTACAAGGAGGCCCTGCAGTCTTCATGCAATTCATTAATGAAGTCCTGCATGTACACCTGTATAAAGGGGGTACTGGTGTATTTGGCTGACAATTTACACCAAAACCAAAGCAGTACACTTGAAGTTGGATTGAGTGGTCCTTAAGAGATTTCGGGCCACTAAACTCTACGCCAAAGTGTGAATTCCACCAGGACAATTTGGACTACCAAATCTCCCACGAGGGGATCGAAATGAACCCCCGAAAGGTTAGGGCAGTGCTAGATAACCTTTGCCGGAATGAGAGACTTTAGATACCTCTCATTTGGAGTACTGCAGTACTATATAACAGGGGTCACCAAACTTTTGGACTTCAGGGACCACCAAGCTCATAATTTTAAATCCCGCGGACCAGTAATATGAATTTTGACTGACAGTGGCTTGCTGACGTTGGTGGGAGAGAGATCGAGATCCGATCTAACCTCAGAGGGCTGGTGGTGATCTCTCTCTCTCTCTCTCTCTCTCTCTCTCTCACACACACACACACACACACACACACACAAAACACAGAGGTCTCTCACACCCATCAAGGCAGCCACATTCCTAACCTGCTTTTCAGCTCCATTCACAGGGAGAGACAGAGGGCATCCTCAATCCCAAATAAAGATGTTTGATCGGTAGGAAAATGGGGTGGGGATTTTCCTGCAGACTTTTTGGGGATTTTCCCAGTCTCTGCAGAGAAAGCAGAAACAGCAGAGATCCTGGGAAAATCCAAAAAGTCTGCAGGAAAATTCCCCACCCCGTTTTCCTACCGATTGATCATTCTTTACTTGGGATCGCAGAATACCGTCTCCAGCTCCGTTCTCAGGGGAGAGAGAAAGAGACTTTTGGCTTCATGCAAGGAAAGCAGCAGAAGTCTTTCTTTCTCTCCCCCAAACTCCACCAGAATGGCACAGCTCTTGGAGCAGGATGCCTTGCAGGTTCCCAAAGACTCATTTCTGGCAGAGTTTGGGGGAGAGAAAGAAAGACTTTTGCTGCTTTCCTTGCGTGCCGCCAAAAACAGAAAAAGAAAGAAGCTGAAAGAAGCAGCCCAGTGGCCAGGCAGGCAAGTGGGGCAAGTCCCCGCTGCCCTTTCCTCCCTCCCCTCACTACCTTGTGTTGTTCGCAATGCAAGTGACATAAGCCTTGTGTTCCCGTGGGCCATGTGGGTGGCGCAGCCTTGTGTCCCCACGCAGCCTGGATTAATTGCTTTGGGGGGCTGCTTTGGGGGTGACATTTCTCTGCAGACCACCCAAATTTTCTCATGGACAAACACTGCTATATAGGACTGCCCTTGAAGAGCATTTGGAAGCTATTTGGATAGTCCAAAATGTGGTGGCTCTAGTTGGTTATGAGTATTCCTTTTTTAAAAAAATTCAAAGTTTTTTTATTTTTATTTTTTAACACATCTCTTCACGTGAGCGACGTGATCCCAGATTACAATATTTATACATAGTCATAGTTACACTTTCAACTTTCTTAATCAATATCACTTCAAATTATTATCCATTCGACTAATCTTTAGATAAATTTTCCTTTCATATTTCAATTCATTAATTCAATATCAAAATCATTTCATTCTCACATATATTTTCAATTCTTTATCCCCTATTATTTCCATTTTCAGCTTATCACCTGTTTTATGTTACCTTATGTATTGTTATCATCTATAACTTTCTCAAGACCAATATATAATTAGACAGTCAATGAAAGAAAAAACAAGTAAAAGTGAAGTAAGATTAATACATTTAGGTTCCACATATATCCCCCATCTACAATATATCTTATATCTATTCCAGAGATATTCATACAATCATTTCATATTTTTTCTTTGCTTCCAAAATTTACCTAAATAATTTCAATAAAGTTTCATTCCCCTGCTTTTGATTATAATACAATTCATTCATTATAAATATTTTACATTCCCACATAATCCCTTCTAGTTCATTATATTTTCTATTTTCTCATATCCTTTGTATATTCAATTGTATTTTCTATTTCATGTATACCGCAAAGAAAAAAATAAAATAAAAACAGAGTTAATTTTCCCTTTTACTTCCCTTTGACCAATTTCAACCTATAGCATTTACATAACCCTAATTCACACATTTTGAACATAATGCCCGATTTTCACCCAAGTCATCATATTCTGTTTTCCTAATATCATTTAAATAGTCATTAGCATATTTTAGAATATCTATCTATCTATCTATCTATCTATCTATCTATCTTTGGTTATTCGGGTTTTCTCCTGCGTAAGATTGGAAGTATCTAGGCAACGTTTCGATGAAGTCTCATTCATCATCTTCAGGCTTCTGTCTTCAGCTCTGTGCTTCTCAGAGTGAGCAGCACAGAGCTGAAGACAGAAGCCTGAAGATGATGAATGAGACTTCATCGAAACGTGCCTAGATACTCCAATCTTACGTGGGAGAAACCCGACTAACCAAAGATCCACATCAAAACCCGAGAACCTCAGAAAATATATATATATATATATATATATATATATATATATATATATATATATATATGTATATGTATATGTATATGTATATGTATATGTGTATATGTGTATATGTGTATATGTGTATATGTGTATATGTGTATATATATATATATATATATATATATATATATATATATATATATTATATATATATTCTTAAGTTTTCAGGGTACTTACATGTATGGCATTCAGCTTTGTTCGGGTATTTTCCCACGTCATTGTAGTTGTTCTTTTAAAGTTGTAGCAACGTTTCAGCAGAATCTCATCTGCCATCATCAGGCTTCTGTATAGTGTTAGTCTGTGAGTCAGACTTTTACAGTGGTTTTAGATTTAAATTTGGGGCAGCCTATTGTTGTGCCAGAATGGTTTTTTCTTCATCCTGATTGGTTGGGAGTCTTGGTCTGTGTTTATTGGTCTCGGAGTTTGCTGTGTTCTGCTTGATTGGTGTCTCTAATATCTTCTGTCTGTTTTTTGGCTCTTTTTGTATCTTGATTGGCTGGCAGCATTGTGTTACTTTATTGGAGGCCTTTAGTGCAGCTTGGCTTCGGGTAAATGGACGGCTATCATTAGTTAGGAAGCTGGGTTTCATCTGGGTGCCTGGTTGGGGTGTGTTTGAGCTGGAGGTATCAGGGGGGATCTGTTTGTGCCCAGGTGTTTACCTGGCTTGTGGTGTGGAGATTTTTTTGTTTGTGAGTGCAGGCTTCCAAATGATTGACAGCCTGGTGGAATCATCTCTTTTATTCATGCTTTCTGGTCTTTTTTCAATCTCTATGGCTTCTCTGATGATTCTGTGGCTAGGGTTTTCTATAGAGGCTAGGGTTTTGGTGCCATTGAAGTTGATGCTATGACCTGTGGCTTCCATGTGTTGGACTAGTGAGAAAGTGTGTTCCAGCTTTTTGACTGCATTTTTGTGTTCATCCAGGCGGGTACTTATTCTTCTATTGGTCTGTCCAATGTATGTGGCTGGGCATGATGCACAGGGGACTTCGTATATGCCTTGGTTTTCCAGGTCAGTTTTATCTTTGGGGTTGCTAAGGATGGCTGCTATTTTTCTGTCTGTTTTGAAGGCAGTCTTGATGTGATGTCTGTGTAGTACCTTACTAATTTTGTCTGTAGTACCTCTTATGTAGGGCAGGACAGCTGTTCCATAGGTCTGTTCATCTTCTGGGTCTCTATTATGTCTCAGTGTGTTTTTGTGGATCAAGCTGGTGATTTTGCTTTTGTGGAAGCCGTTAGCTGTCAGTACTTTAGTCAGGGTGCATAGTTCAGTCTTAATGTGTGTCTTGTCTGCCAGGCGTTTGGTTCTGGTAATTAGTGTTTTAGCCACGGAGTTTATCTGTGCTGGGTGGTGGTGGGATTGGGCATTGAGGTAGCGGTTATTGTGTGTTTTCTTCTGGTATACCGTGTGTCCTTGTGTGCCATCTGTTTTTTTGTAGATTAGTACATCTAGGAATGGTAGTTGTTTGTTTGTTTCCGTTTCCATGGTGAACTTGATTTTGAGGTGTGTGCTGTTTAGGTGTGTTAGGAAATTGTTTAGGTTTTCTTTTCCATGGGGCCAAATCACAAATGTGTCATCGATGTATCTTAACCATAGTTTGGGTTTGTGGGTGGCATTGGCCAGGGCTCTGGATTCGAATTCTTCCATGAACAGGTTTGCAATGACGGGTGACAGTGGTGATCCCATAGGGGCTCCTTCAATTTGTTTGTATCTTTGTCCTTTGTATATGAAATATGTGTTGGTTAAGCAGTGTTCTGTTAGTTCCATGAGGTGTTTAGCTGGTTGGTTTTTATTTTTGATGATTTCAAGGGTCTCTTTTATCGGGACCCAATAGGCTGCCCCAAATTTAAATCTGAAACCACTGTAAAAGTCTGACTCATAGACTAACACTATACAGAAGCCTGACGATGGCAGATGAGATTCTGCTGAAACGTTGCTACAACTTTAAAAGAACAACTACAATGACGTGGGAAAATACCCAAACAAAGCCGAATGCCATATATATAAAATATATATAAAATATATATATATATATATATATGTTATGTCCCACCTTCTAAAATAAACAGTTAAGGCTGAAAGCAGCAGTCCTTGTAAAGAAAGGCAGCAAACAGGAAAATGTTATGTCCCACCTTTTAAAGTAAACAGATAAGGCTGAAAGCAACAGTCCTTGTAAAGAAAGGCAGCAAACAGGAATTTTCACAGATAGCTCCAATAAGTAAAAGTTCCAACGAACTAAATCCAAGACTCAACAAGATTCTTCAGATCAAAATCCTTCACAAAATAATTCCAATAAGTAGAAGTTCCAACGAATTAAATCCAAATCCCAACAAGATATTTCAGATCAAAATCCTCCAAACTGTGCTCTTCAGTTCTCTCTTGCAAATAGACACTTTGTTCCGGACAAAGTGCAAAGTCATATCTCTCCCTTTATAGAGTAACTAATTAGTCTAATTGCTGGTCTGCTCTCCTACTGTATCCTCGTTGGTTCCTCCTTGTCAGGAGACGTCTTGTCCTGACATCTACCCAGCAATCATCCAAATTATCATCTTCTTCACCTGAAGATAACATTTGTTCCTCATTATCACCCGTTCCCGGCTGACCACCTAATTGAAGGGTGGAGGAGTTTGAAGGTTCAAGCCGATCTTGCAAATCAAATGCATTCATCTCCTCCTCATCGTTAGAACTTGCTGATTCATATAAGTACTCCTCGCTGGAGCTGTCATTCAAAAACCTGTAGCAGATGCCGGAATCACAACATACATACATACATACATACATACATACATACATACATACATACATACATATATATATATATATATATATATATATATATATATATATATATATGGATTGATAACAATAGAACCCTCTTAATATCGCTCACTCCATCTTCATTTTTCTCATCTATAATTATCTAATAATTTTAAGGTAATTCCCAGTAAGTTACAAACTTCAAATCTCCCCAGTCTACATTTATAATAAAAAATACAAAGATATATTCCCATGTGGTGTCCCCCTTTTATGCTTATGCTATATCTAACCCTTATTTCTAAATCTCTCGGCCTTGTCATTTCTCTTAGTTTTAGCCAGCTTTCCCTTTACTAAATTTTCCTGGCCTTTCCTCTTTATCCCTCTTTTTCCCACTAATATTACATTTATTTCCATCTGCCAGTCACCTGTCTTTCCTCCCACCCTTTCCTCTTCTCTTTTTTGAAATTTCTTTTTGTATAGCTTCTTCTTCTTCTTCTTCTTCTTCTTCTTCTTCTTCTTCTTCTTCTTCTTCTTCTGCTTCTGCTTCTTCTTCTTCTTCTGCTTCTGCTTACTCTTGGGAGCTTTTTCTCTTTTGTTTATTATCTCTGTCATCAATGTCTTAGTTTTAGTTCCTTTTGTGTCTTTTGGCAATGTCTCTGAATCTTCATGTCCCTCTTGGCTGTTTTCCTCTTCCTTTGGCTCCTCCTCTCTAGTATTCCTTTGTTCTGCTATAAATTGTATTACTTTTTCTGCCAGTGTGTCCAATAGTCCCCTTCTTTCTTTTATCATTTCTTTCACAGTTTGCAGTTCCAACTTAAATTCTTTGCTTGCTTCTTCCATTTTTTAATCAATTGTGTTATTGTTTATTTTATTAAAGTTAATTGTAATCCTTGCCAAGAGACTCCATTTATATCTCTTTTCCTTATTGGTTCTTCTATTTCCTTTGCACAGTCAACCCACAACAGCCCCAAATATTGCCTTCCTTTGTCCTCTTGCTGCAATCTCCCCCTTTTTCTTTTAAGCTTCCGGGGTTCTTGTTATGTTAAAGTCTTTTATTCCATGTCTTTTCTCATTCACACGTTTAACAGACCAGTAATTTTCCATAAAGTCATCCAGGAAAAAATGCCTTGTACCGTTAGGTGGTGCTCTATATTGCTTCCACTTTTCAAAGTTTTTTTTCCAATTATATTAACGTTAATTTTCAAGCATTTCAACCATTGGCTTTTTTTAAAAAAGTATAATCAATTCCAAGCAAGTTCAGCATTTTGTTCAATGCCTAATTAATGCCAGGTTCTGTATATTATTCCCAATTCCATCCTTAATTTCATTATAGCTCTTTTGTAGTCCAGTTTTTTATTTACCTTATATTGTCCTCTTGTTTTCCATTTGCCACTGTTGTACTCTCAAGCGAGGAGTCTTTCTTTCTGCTTTTTGGGTTTATTAAAACAAAAGGTTCAACTTCTCTTGTCTGGATACATGCTGCTCACCACTTCACCTCTCCAGTACACGCTTAGGTCCCAGTAGCTTCCCATCTTCAGGGCAGCCATTAAAACTGCCACTTCTCCCTGTCTTCCAGGGGAGTTTACCAAACCAGGGAGGGGAGATGCAGCTCTCCTCCACCCAGCTGGCAGTCTCCCCCTCTTCCCCCACCCCTCCGAGGTGAGTCTGATGGTTCCGGTCCCATAGGGACCCCTCCAACAGGGTAAGCATGGATCAAAGCCGCGCACGATTGCAGTCTCCATCCATCCTTGACGGAAGTGCCACCGGAAGTTTCTGTTATGAGTATTCCTGAAGCCCCTTTAAAATGTCTCTGATTTGAGAGTTGCACTGATCGTCAGTTTATTTTGTGGTGCAGTTCAGGATGCAGGTTGTCATATTTAAATTCAGGGTTCAGAGCCGTGGGACCATTTTCTTTCTATATCATCTACCTGCCAATAAATCTAATACAGTGAGCTATTCACATATCCTCTCAATCAGAGATTGTCACCTATGGAATCAAGTGAAACATTCCTTCTCAAGTATTACAGCTGATACTGTGTTGCCTGCACTTTTCCTCTTGATCTTGAGAAAATCAGTGGAGACTATTTCATCAAGCCGTAGTGCCAGGGCAGCTATTACTACTCCTCTGGATGAGTAATTTATGTTGTTACAATGTTTGATTATATTTATAATTCTTTTATATTATGATTTTAGCTCTAATCTTTGATGATTAAAACTAATTACTTTAACTCTTATGATTTGGGAATTGCACTCTGCTCAGATTTGGTTTAGTAGATTAACTAGAACAGCCTATAACAGTGGTTACCAAAGTGGGTGGTACCACCCCCTGGGGGGCGGTGGGGTGCCTTAGGGGGGTGCTAAAAGGCAAGGGGGCCAGCAGGGGGGCGCTAAGAGGTGCCAGGGGGGGCACTGGAGTTGGGCCCCTTGCAGGGCGCAATTCAGGGGTGGGATTCTACTGGTTCATTACTGTTCCCGGTAGTTGGAGAACCGGTAAAACGAGCCCCTGTCTGGCCCTGCTCCTCTCCGCCTCTCCTCTGTTCCCTGGCCAGTCAGTCCTTATTGCGCATATGTGACATCGTGTGCACGGGCAACAATCGCTGACGGCCACAGCGGTCCAGCCGCACCGAAAAAAACGTGGTGGTTGGAGGTTTTTTGCAGGCACAGGGGATCGGTGCAGCACTGCAGGCGGGATTCACCCTTCCCATCCCAGAAGCGCTGCCTGCACCGAGCCGCAACAGGTCCCCACTTGGGCTGGGTCAAGCCGGCTGCAAGGAAAGTCTCCCACCGGCTGGCGGGATGGACCCGCGGCAGGGCGGTTCTCCTGGTCCGGTCCACCACTGTCTCCGAGTCACCCAGAAAGCTCAACAAGTGACGCCCAGAGCCACGGAACGAGAGAGATGGAAAGCCGGACTTCTTCCCCGGCACCACCCAGAGCCCTCTGGCAGTGGCTGGAGATGAAGCCTCCTCCGCAGGTGGGTGAAGGGGTTCTCTCGGGGGGGGGGGCAACGGTGGAGTGCGAGAAAAGCAAGACATATGCACGCACCCTCGTTATGCCAAGATTTCCAGCAAAAAAGCGGCCAGGTTTTGAAAAGCAAAGGAAAACCTCTGGCTTTCACACTAAATCATGGTTAGCTGAGTTAACCTAATTATCTGGGTTAGGTAACCTATTAGCCATCCTGATGGTTTAGGTTTGCATCGTAAAATTACACCAAATTTTAAGTTGTTAACCACACCTTCAGCATCTCCAGTTTACACCGGGCTAGATTTCAAGATGCATGGTAGAGTGGCATTGAGAGCTGGGCAGCATTCAAAGTTCATAAATTATTATCAATCATAGAAAGAAAAGGGTATATAAGAAATATCTTCTAAAGATGGTGACATTTGTACTGTACAGTATAGTATTTTCGCGTACTTCTTCTATCTTTGTTGATCTCCTTTGAACTGTTTACTATCTGTCCATTAGCATCCTTTACTACCCAATTTGTGGCTGTGACCTCCTTCTGAGTTCAGAGAACTTTTGGATAACTTTCCTTGGTTTTCCATGTCTGTTTCTTCAGTGTCTTTACAGATATTGTTCTAATACTGTTTCTCTCTGCTAACAGCTCTCTGAAATTCTTTGTCCTTTATTTTGACTTAGAAACTGGGAAACCATGAATTGCAAAATTGGAGATAAAAGCTGCCTGGGTCACTCTCTCTTAGGCCAACCTACCTAACAAAGTTGTTGTGGGGAAGAAAGGAGAGAGAACACAGCTTTCAGTAATATACAATTAAGGTGGGCTATAAATATAGGAAATAAATAAAATTGATTTCATTCTACAGTGGTTTTCTATCAATGAGGTTCATCAATTGAACCAGTGTAAATACCCTTTCCTATTTGCTACAGCAAATAATATCAGAGATGGTCCTCAATTTACAGCCACAATTGCTCCCAGAATTCTGTTGCAAGATGATTAAGTGAGTCATGCCTAATTTATGCAGTCCAGCTACACCGAAAAAAACGTGGCCACTGCAGGTATTCATGACAAGGGTGACATGGGCTGGCGGGGAGCCCAGCGAGAACAATGGCTCAGCCCTGGGTTGCCTTCTCTGGCAGCCAGCTGTGGGAGGAAGGTAAAGTCATGGCCATGGGACAACGAAAGAGGCGGTCGTGGGTGAGGAAACGGGGAGATTAAGGGCCGGGGCCTCTAAAAGGGGAACGGGATGATGCAGGATTAGCCCAGGCCTGCCTGGGCAAAAAATAGGCAGATAGGTTAAGGAAGGGATAGAGAGAGAGGAAACGAGAGAAAGAGAGAGATGCATCAGATTGAAATGAGGCCTAGTTTAGAGACCCTTTTCCACATTGAAACATCTTTGCCAGAACACTGAAACATCTTTGGCTTCTAATTAAAGATTTTGTGGACAAAACATGGTCAAGACTATCAGGAAGCTCTCACATTTTGTTTAGGCTTTAAACTGGATCCATTGGACCAGACCTCTGCCCTAAAAATTACTTTTCCCTAATGTATTACAGTGCCAATTTTGAAGAAGGAAAACCAAAATATACTGGTAAATTACAAGGAGAACACACACACACACACACACACTCCCTTCTAACCCTGCTGGAGCAGGTGATTGGAGTAGAATAGATATTATCTTTCTCCTCCCTCCCTCCTTCTTTATTTCTTTTTCTCTCTGTCCCTTCCTTCCATCCCCCCTTCTTTCTTTGTCTGTCCCATTTTCTTTCTGTCCCTTTTCTCTTTTTTTTCTTCCTTCTCTTTTTCTCTCTCTCTTTCTTTTCTCTCTCTCAGGCTCACCCCATTGACTTGGTGCACTGCTCCGCTTGGGCTTTCTTGGGCAGGTCCCTCCAGTGCAGTGGGCTCAATGAGGTGGACCTGCGGGGCCGACACCTAGAACACGGCAGTGGCGGAGCATTTGAAAAGTGGAGCAAAGCCAGAGGTTGGTAATTTTTGCTGCAAAGAATCACAAAAGCTTCTGGGCTGTGCACAAGAAGGGACACACATGTCAATGCAATTCAGCAACATAAAATAAAGAAATACAAATAAAACAAATAAACAAGAATAGGCAAAGCATCTCTGATTAGATTCTATTCACTACTAGAATCTAATCACAGATACTTTGCCGATTCTATTCCAATGACCTGCTCCAGCAGAGTTAGAAGGGAGGGAGTGTGTGTGTGTGTGCATGGCTGTCAAAACTTCCAAAACAGGAGGACTTCCGGTTTGCAGCGCTTTGGGGCAGGCAGGAACCCGTGATCGTGTGCGGTTTCTGCCTGCGCTCGCCGCTGGAGTGCCCTGAGCCACCTGGCTTCAGGGCTAGCCACCTCCGTAGAAGGTGGTGAAGACAGGGGGGATCTGGCAAGGTCGAGAGATATCGCACCTCTCTTCCCTAACTCCCTTTTCCAAAGGCGGTAAGAGCGGCGGTCAGAAATGGCCGCCACAAAGAAGCGCTCAGACGGAAAAGAAAGTGCAGGAGGAGTTAAGAAGAAGTGAACATTTTTTTGCTGACCGGGACAAAGCAACAACGAAGGTACCCTGGAACTTAAAACTTGCAAAAGATACATCGTTCCCAGAGATTTACAAGTGGCGAATGGAAGTTAAAAGGGAAAGTTCTATTTTTTTCACTCTCCTTCCTAACGTTGACAGCGAACAGAAAAAAAAATTCTCTTTTGTTGTAAGTGGGAAGGGAGAGGAAAAGAACTGGAGCAGGATTTGGAAGCAAGGAGGAGATTGCCTAGAATTTTAAAGAATCATTAAATACTAACACGATTTCTAAAAGATACATTTTAACTGGAATATTGCAACTAAACAGTAACCCCAGAAAGAGAAAGTGAAGAAAGAAGAAAGTGTTAAAAGAAACAGCTCATTTGGACTGTTTGGTGACTTTGGGACTTTCTGAAATTATCTTTGAAGGACTAAAAACACTTGGGTGGTTGTTCTGAAAAAAAAAATTTCTCTCTACAAAGGCATCACTTGTGCATGAATTGAAAATTGAATTCAAAAAATACAAAGAAGAGGAACAAGAAGGGAAGGACTCTCTTGGCTCTCTTTTTCAATTCTTAGAAATGGCGATTTGCACCTATGAGAAACTGACTGCGCAACAAGATGATTTGGACAAAGAAGAAGCCATCTTTGATGAACAAGTAACTTCAGAAACTTTCAGAAAAGATGTTTTATGTTTTTATGTTTTATGTTTTGTTTGTTTGTGTATTGCCTTTGAAAATTAATAAAATTTGTTTAAAAAAAAAACAACTTCCAAAACAGGTCAAGTAGCTCTGGGGAGGCTAGTCATAAATTAGAATACTTGCTAAGCAGTCGGCCATTAAGTGAGGACCACTTGTATTTGGTTTGCCAGTCACCTGGCCACAACCACTCAGTCATGTGACCACCAAGCCACTCCCAGCCAGCAAGCCCCCCCAGCCAGTCACGTGACCAAGCCATGCCCACCCACTCACATGATCTGCAAGCCACACACTCAAATTAGGCCACGTCCACAGAAATTTGAATCCCACCCCTGGGTGGGGGGCACCAAGGATGAGTTTGTAGCACCAAGGACTGAAAGAGTCCGGGAACCACCGGCCTATAAGCACTGTAAGTAAAAATAAATGGTAGCAATTATCTTTCTTCGCTGTGAATGCAACGCACTAAAGTACAACACTGAGATTGGTGCTTTGCCACTTATTTTGCATACAGTATCGTACAGAAGTACAGGATCGGCAGCGAAGAATCCCGCTCCCCGGATAGGCGCTTTCCCCATCTTCACAGCGGTTCGCGGGCTACACTTAACTGCCCGAAGCCTGCTGAGGTGGTCCAGTTGCCCAGTTCCTGGGCTGCGCCGAACGAACCACTTGCGCCCGGCACGCGCGGCTGACCGAAGGGGGATCCATTCGCCTAATCGTGGGAACTCCGCCAGGGCCGCCCGTCGCTTTTCTACCGCCGCAGAAAAAGGGGAAGGGGAAGGGAAAGAGAGGAAGTGGTCGCCGCCTCAGCCGGCCGTTCTCGCCGAGGCGCCAGAACTGTCGCGTCGCCGTGGTAGGAGCCTGTCTCCCCACAAGCGCCGGAAGGAGGCTGGAGCAGGACCTCCGGCTGACTTGCCGGCCATAAGGAGGCAGCTCGACTTGTCTGAGGTGAAGCTCGGCATGGCGGCCGCCCCAGGTAAGTGAGGCGAACTCGGAGGTCGGAGAAAGAGTCCCCCCCCCACCAGCCGTGGACAGCAGCGCCTATCCGGTCCGCTGCGCCCCCTTCATTTCGGTCATTTCGTTTCGATAGCGGAAGAAGCGTAGCAAGGCTTCTACTTCTCTTGCTTGCTGACGCCCGATTCTGGCTCGCTCAGGTGGACGAAGAACGTCCGGCCAAATGAGGGCGGCCAAGAAAGTGGCGCGTACGGATAAACTTGCGGCGTTCCTACGACGACTCTAAACGTTCCCGAGTTTCGTTGACGGGATCGGGCTAACCGAGGTTCTGGTGGTGCTAGCGGATGCTAAAAAGAAAGCAGGGACTGAGTGCCTCTCCCTGGAGCAGCTTTAGACACCGTTCCTGTGCGTTTTCTTTTTCTTTTTGTTTTTATGGGAAAATTACCCAGTAAGCTTCGCACTTTTTCAGTGAAACTTATTGGTGACTAGAAGCCCTTTTCTGTTTTGCCTAAAACAGAAAAAAATGAACAGAGGCTTGCTTATTTCGATGATTAAATCGTATAGATGATAGAAAGAATTATATTGTAATTATAGAGTAAGAGGTAAATTTATAATTGAATTTGTAACTGCTTTAAAAAAGATTGGAAGTCACTTTGTATCTTTTCTTTATTTTAACTTTTTCTCCTTTCTTGCACTTTTAGCTTTCTGTTTGATTTTTTTCTTTTTCTTATACTTTTTATATAAGCTTGTTCTAGTTTTTATCTTTATTCATAAATATATAAAGGAACTTGTTGCCAAATCAGCTTTGCACATAATACATGTATGTATGTAATATGTAGTTCCACTTGATCCTGTTTAGACTGCCCTAAGGAGTAGTGCAATCTAGTTGGATTCACACTGCAAAATGAGCGACAAAGGGGTCACATTTTAGCCTAGCTTGTTAACTGAAGCCTATGCATATAATTAATTTATGATTCCTCTAAAAAGACATAAAAAGGGCTGAGTGAATCATACTTCAGGGGTAATCAAGAGTAAGCATATGGTTCAAATACTGTCTGTCTCTTTTTTCTGAATTACAGATGTATTTTACCTGAATTCTTGTATAGCCAGACTGTTGGGAGTTATCCCACAACCATACTGGCTTCTAAAACTGATTCAGCTACAAATCAGAGGTTCAATGTCTTCTCTTGTCTATGTATATACTTGACAATTATTGACATTATTTAGAAAATCTTCAAATTTCAGCACTTCAAATCTCCTGCCTTTTTGCTGTTTCCATATAAATTCCAAAATTAGATATGATTACAACCTATTTAGAAAATTGCTTAGATATACTGCATTGCAGCAGCCAGATTGTAAAAAAAAGTTGCATGGAATTAAACACTATGCTAATTAAAAGATAGAAACATGCAATTTAAAGTATTCTTTAATTGCATTATATTATTTTTACTATTCTTTATTTTACAATGTATGTGTTGTAAATAACTTTATCATCTACCTAAGTTATTAAGCATATTAGAAACTAAATAAAGTAACCAAGGTACATTATCATGTGTAAATTGGATTATGCTGCTGTAAAATCAGCAGCTTTAAATTTCTCCTAAATCTGCTAAGGATTGAAGCCAGAAAATACAAGCAAGTTTCTCTTCTGTTTTTTAATTTAAGCTTCTGCATGGATAATGTACAAAGAGGGAACTCATGCAAGACCCTTTGAGGGGCTTTTTGAACTGTTCTGACGTAATGGTTTCATTTTCCCCAAAGCTAAAAGCAGAGGAAGTGCAGGCCTATAGAAACATGAACTCTGTCTAAATTCTGGAATAGATTAAATAATCAGTCTGTGAGGATTTGGAAAACAATACATTGTTTGGCATGAACCACCATTGATTTGTTAAGAATAAATATTTTAAACCAGAGAGCCAGCTTGGTGTAGTAATTAAGGTATCAGGCTAGAAACCGGAAACCATGAGTTATAGTTCAGCCTTGGGCATGAAGTCAGTTGGGTAACCCTGGGCCAGTCACTTTCTCTCAGCCCTAGGAAGGAGGCAATAGCAAACTATTTCTGAAAAACCTTGCCAAGAAAACTGTAGGGACTTGTCCGGGCAGTTTCCGAGATTTGGACATGATTGAACAGAAAAAAAAACCTAAAATCAACCTGATCTCGTCTTTTGATAGAATAGTTTAGCTGACAGTGATAACGCAGGAGTGACTTCAGCAAAGTTTTTGACAAATTTCCCCTGAAATTCTGGTAAAGAAGATAACTGAATATGAGCTGAATGGTATTCCCATTCAATAGATATAGAACTGGTTGAACAAAGAATAATGGCTCCATGTCAAGTTGGTCGGAGATCTCAAATGACATTCTGTAGGAATCTGCTATAGATCCTATGCAGTAGAGGGCCCAAATCCCCAGATTGTGGAGTGGTAGCAATCTGTGGCCTGTTGGGAACTAGGTTGCACAAGCGGTGTGTAAGTGGACAAAGCTTCATTTGCACATGCAGGGGATCTAGGCTGCACATGAAATCATCTTCTCCCTGATGCTGACACTGCCGATGTTGCCACTTCGTGAAGCTAGAAAGGTTGGGGACCGCTGCTGTACAGTTCAATATATTTATGTTGATGAGGGATTAGAAAATATCATCAGAGCTGTAGATAACCCAAAGTTAGGAGAAAATCTCTATCAAGTATCAAGATTCAGAAAAAAAATTTGGAAAAATGTTTTTTCCACAGATTATTAACAAATACGTGTAACTATTTTTCTAAATTAATATATTTGGATTTCTCTGACAGATAAATTCACAAAAGTCTCCAAGAATAGTTATATTTCATTTAGATCAGTTTGTACTAACATTTGCAAATTAAAACATGTAAAATGGTTAAGGATTAGCATTGGAAATTCCAGTCCCAATTAGGTTTACTAAGTGAAGGCCATCTGTTCTGTTGATAGTTTCCTGAATGCTATTGAATGCTCATTGATTGGAACAATAACCTTGTTGAACTAGCTGTAGGAGCTTAAAGATGCATTTAATGAATATAGTTTCTGGCTAGGATGATTAATACTTTAGAGGTGAAAAAGAAGATTCAAAAAAGTTCTAAACTGACTTTAGGAGTGGGCTAAAATGAATAGGATGGAATATAATAGGAAGAAGTATAAAGTTCTACATCTAAGTAGGAAAAATAAAAGGCACAAAAGTATGGGAGAGCCTAGTTTAGCAGTAGTATATATGAAAAGGTTTTTGTCAATTACAGTTAAATAAATTTGATCCAGTACTGTGTGCAGTTGCTAAAACGCAAATACTATCTTGGAATGGGTTAACAGACACATTGAATTCATTGAATGCTTGATCTAACAATTATATCAACCTTATAGAAGAATTCAGCTATTTTTGTAGGCAGTTGGGATTCAAATTTATTATATCACATAAATCGTTCTATGCTGTAAAACTGTAGATGATACCTTGTATGTATTTGAGTATAATAACAGCACCAGTGCTCCCTGACTGAATGAGTGTATATTTGTTGAATAAACAGAGAATTGCTACCATTACTACTTAGAGAAAGGCCTGTAGATTTAATGGTCATTTTCAGGCCATATCTTGTAGCTAAAATGCAGGTGCCCTGTGTGGGGATAGAGCACCTCAATAATAAACAGAGAATTGCTACCATTACTACTTAGAGAAAGGCCTGTAGATTTAATGGTCATTTTCAGGCCATATCTTGTAGCTAAAATGCAAGTGCCCTGTGTAGGGATAGAGCACCTCAATAATAAACAGAGAATTGCTACCATTACTACTTAGAGAAAGGCCTGTAGATTTAATGGTCATTTTCAGGCCATATCTTGTAGCTAAAATGCAGGTGCCCTGTGTGGGGATAGAGCACCTCAATGTTGCAGCCACTGATAGAAACAAAACAGTTTGAAGGAAGTGGAAGAAACCATATGGTTAATAATAAGTTACTTCTTTGGAGTAGGACCATCAATTCTTCCCTAATTTGCTGCAACTGAAGAGACAATTGTTTTATTTGGAAGATAGCCAAAATGTTAACCTGTGATGTTGAAACAACCTAATAATGTGGATACTATCAATATCTGAAGGATAGAATTTGCAAAAATAGTTGGATTAAATTTGATTCAACCAAGTTACTTTAGCTAATTTTATGTTTACCAGATTCTCTTTGAATTATGATCCTTCGCAGATTGCAGCCTTTAACTTTTTAGTCTGAGTATTATCATCAAATTTGATGTCAGATTTGTCCTAACTCAGTCATTAGGAAGAAAGAGCCTTCGACTGCATTCACAGTGAAAGGTATACATTATTGGAGCCAAGCAGTTACAAGTTAGGAAAAAGCCAGACCTGAGGTTTGCATATGAAAACTGCCTTACTTTCCCCTTTCCCAGGTCCTTCTCCCCCATTATCTTCCTGGTGCCCAACTGAATTCAAACTAATTGTTTTTGTTAAGCCTGAATTCCCCAACGGGTGTTAAGGAAAACAAACTAAACAGAATGTGCAGCGAAGTCAGATAGGAAGACAGGTAAATGTGTGAGATAAGCCTTCTCGTTAACACGCAGTAAAAATACAGATACGCTTGTGCTATCAAAATTATAATTTATTCCATTTAAGAATTATAGCATAGTCATGTAAACAGTCCAGTAGTCATATATCAATTTCAGTCAAGTCTTGTCAGGGATACTCTATTTGCAAAGTCCGTGTTGAATAGCCAATGTCAGTACACTTACAATAAATCAGTCCAATCTTCTCTCCATTGAGAAATATCAACACACTTCTTCACTCCCCGTTTCAGCAAGAACGCAGTCTTCAATAAGCCAGCCAGTAATTAGGGATCATTAAGCCAGAGAGTGCCTTGCTGCTTATATAGTACTTTTACAGCTGCCCCCTTAATTACATTCCTTTAGCTTAAAGTCACATACACTTTATCTGACAAACCATGATTCATCATTTTATTATCTTTACCCAAAACAGTTAGGGTAAAACAATGTTATCCCTAACATTCTTCCCTTTTGGGTAATAATAATAAATATTACAATAATATATCCATTTACACCTTTAAATCATAATTGTCACAACTCTCTTTAAATTTTACAACACCTTGTGCTTTTGTAAACTGGTCTACAATATTTTCTTCCGTCATGCAGTACTCAAGTTTAATTAGACCATTTTTTACAGATTCTCTAACATTTAAGTATCTTAAATCAGTATGCTTTGATCTAGTCTTTACAGCAATATTAGTAGCTAACTGTATAGCTGCCTGGTTGTCCTCGTACACAATAATAGAATCTTTAACAGTTATACCCATGTCTAATAATAACTGTTTGTACAGAATTAAGTCAGTGCATAGAAATGACAGACATGAAAATTCTGCTTCCATCGTTGACAAGCTAATATGCTGTTGTCTGATTGACCTCCACCCTATTAAAGTCTTACCAAATAATATAGCCATCCCAGATGTTGATTTTCTAGTATTTATGTCAGTTGCAAAACTTGCATCTGCATAGGCACTAAGATTCAAATCACCTTTTGGCTCTAGATACAATGCATGGTGCATTGTTCCTTTAAGATATCTTAAAATTCTCTTTAATGCTTGCCAATGACATTGATGTGGATCATTATTATATCGTGCCAGCTGATTAACACTATAAGCTATATCTGGCCTAGACCAATTGCTTATATATGATAAGCTACCAATCAAAGATTGATATATGGTCTTATCAAATTTTGGACTTTGAGCATCAATTTTGCAAATTTCCTGACTCATTGGAGTCTTTGCAGGCTTACAAAGTTCCATTTTATATAATTTAATTAATTGGCAAATTTTATCCTCTTGAGATATCTTAAATCCTTTTGTGGTTTTATTAATTGTCAATCCTAGATACTTTTTAATTTCACCTAAATGCTTTAATTTTATCCTTTTGGCTAATAATGAAATAATCTCAGTAGCTTCATTATTGGTCTTAGTAATCAAAGCAATATCATCTGTAAATAATAACAATAATGATACCGTTCCATTATTTTCTCTTTTAAACATACATGGATCTGCTAAACCAGATTTAAACCCTATATTGTTTAATTCTTTCACAATATATTGGTTCCATTCATAGCCAGATTGTTTCAATCCATATAAACTCTTCTTGAGTTTCCAACAATCATTGCTATTTACTTTATTATCATTTATACCAACCGGTTTTTTCAAATATATTGTATGCTGCAATGGTGCATGTAGATATGCAGTTTCTACGTCTAAATGGTTAACAATATAATTCTTCTTAGCTGCCCATACTAACGCTGCTCTTAAAATTGTAGCCTTAAGATTTGGTGCAAATACCTCATCATAATCAAATACATTTTGGTTAAATCCTTGTGCTACTAATCTAGCCTTATAAGTTACTTTCCCATTATTTCCAGTCTTTACTTTAAATATCCATTTGCATCCAATGGATTTTTCTCCTGGAGGTAATTTGGTTTCTTCATAAACCTTCATTTCTTTTAATGAATTTAACTCTTTATTCATTGCCTTTTTCCAATTCTCCTGATCCTTAGCAGAATACATCTTAAGTTCATCTATGCTAGTAGGAACTTTATTTACTTGGCAAACGATACTTGCCTGGTATCTATCAGGTGGTCTGGTTATACGCGTTGTGCGTCTAGGTATAACAGGACTTACAGGTAGACTTTCCTTTATTTCCTGTTCTTGACTATCTATCTTTTCTTGATCAATTATTTCCTCTTGATCTGATTCTATTTGCTCTTCATGGATTTCTTCTTTAATTGGACTTTTCTTATAACTAGTCTTTTCTTTCTGCCTCTTATAGGATTCTATAATAACATCATTATCTGAATCCTGCTCTAATCTATTCCATCCTATATGTACTAGGAATTGTGCACTAGCACTGCAGTATACTCTAGATGTACCTGGTTCCCAGAATCTATAAGATCTATGGTTTGCTTGATATCCAACAACAATTAATCTTTTAGCTCTATGTTGTCCTTTGTGCCTGAGTTGTGTAGGGATATGCACCCATGCTGGTGCACCAAATGTGTGAATATAACTCAAATCAGGTTTCCTACCATGCCACAGAGTGAATGGTAATTCACCTGTTGTTGAATTAACAACATTGTTTAATATGTGATTACCACACATTATAGCTTCTCCCCACAAATTGTCAGGTAATCCAGAATCAGATAACATTGTCCTTCCCATTGATTGCAGTGTTTGGCCTCTTCTCTCTATAAAGGCATTATGTTGAGGCCTATATGGTGCAGACTTTTTATGTTGAATACCTGCCATTCTAAGTCTATTCTGGAATTTATTATTTGTAAATTCCGCACCATTATCTGTTATAAGAGTTACTAATTTCTTTTTAGTTTTCCTCTCTGCAAATTTTAACCAATTAAAGAAATTTGTATACGTTTCAGTTTTTCTCTTCATTAAAAAAACAGAAACCATACCTAGAATAGTGGTCCATTATGCTTAATATGTATCTAGCACCACCTACACTTGGCTTTTTAGGACCTATTATATCGGCAAATACTACCTCTAAAGGCTCTTTGGTAGTAAATCCATCAACTCTATTTGCCGGTATAACTTTGCTTTTGTTTTGATTACAAGCAGAACATTTCAAATACTTATTACAAGGTTTCAAACTTATTCCTTTAGATAGTTGAACAGTTCTCTTAATCATTTTAAAATTTAAATGACCTAACCTTCGGTGTAACAAGTGAATACATTCATCATGAGGTTTCTTATTTTCATAAATTGTGTTAGCCACCTTTAAACCATTATCATTTAACACATATAAGTCACCTCTTAAAGATGCAGTAATTTTCTTACCTTCTTTTTCTATTAAACAAGTATCTCCCCTAAAGGTAACTATGTATCCTAATCTAACCAACATTCTAACTGAAAGCAAATTAAATTTAAGTTGAGGTACATATAACATTTTTATGTTCTCCTTTATACTAGAACAATGAGCAATACCTTGACCTTTTGCCTTCAGTTTCCATCCGTTTGCTAATGAGATATGTTTTGAACTCGTGGACATTTTTACAAATTTTTTGTTATCATTTGTAATACAGTGGGACGCACCACTGTCAACCACCCATAAATTATTTTTTACAACTCCATTACTATACATTGCTAACTCATAATTCTTATTTCTTCTTTGATGGCTTCCAGCATTCTGGCTTGCATTCTGGCTTGCATTCTGGCTCTTTGGTTTCTTACAAAATCTTGCAAAATGTCCTCTCCCTCCACAATTAAAACACTTTTTAATTGCGAATGCAGTAGGAGATTCATTATTTTTCTTTTGAGGTTGCTCCCTCCTTAACTGATCTCTTTCAAGCCTTCTTCTGGCCTCTTCAATCAATCTGCCAGTGATATCAGTTAAAGTTAGGCTTTCTTTAGGCAATATTTCAAGGGAAGTTACGTAGTCATCAAAACTTTTGTCTAATGAAGATAGAATTATGTAGACCTGGTGTAGTTCAGAGAAAATTAATTCCTTCTCATGAAGTTCTTGAAAAATGCTTTTCATAGTATTCAAATGACTCAGCATATCACCGTTCTTTTGGAGATACATCCGGAAAAGCTTTCGTGTTAGATTTATGTGAGCACCAACATCATCTCGAACATAAATCCTCCTCAGTTTTTGCCAACACCCAACAGCAGTTTGCTCTCCGCGTATATGAACAAGCTGTTGATCAGATAAAGTTAGACCTATGATGCAAAGTGCTTGCTCATTTTTCTGTTTAAATTCTTCTATCTTTAGACTATCTTCCTCATCTTCAGGATCCCATTCTTCTACATTTGGTGGGTTTTCAATTATGTTCCACAGACCTTCTCTTCGTAGAAGTAGACTACATTTCATAGACCATGAAACATAGTTTGTTCCATCCAGCTTGGATATAAGGGACAAACTTTGTAGACTGACTTGTGCCATGTTTCACTATATGGAAATAAAACTATAATTGATAAAACACAGCTGTCTGTTTACTGTAACGTGTAACAACACAAAATCTCACTTTTTACATAAACCTGTTTTTATCCTAGTTAAACTGACTTTGCATTCTCTCTGGGCCCATAACCAGTGTTAAGCCTGAATTCCCCAACGGGTGTTAAGGAAAACAAACTAAACAGAATGTGCAGCGAAGTCAGATAGGAAGACAGGTAAATGTGTGAGATAAGCCTTCTCGTTAACACGCAGTAAAAATACAGATACGCTTGTGCTATCAAAATTATAATTTATTCCATTTAAGAATTATAGCATAGTCATGTAAACAGTCCAGTAGTCATATACCAAATTCAGTCAAGTCTTTTCAGGGATACTCTATTTGCAAAGTCCGTGTTGAATAGCCAATGTCAGTACACTTACAATAAATCAGTCCAATCTTCTCTCCGTTGAGAAATATCAACACACTTCTTCACTCCCCCGTTTCAGCAAGAACGCAGTCTTCAATAAGCCAGCCAGTAATTAGGGATCATTAAGCCAGAGAGTGCCTTGCTGCTTATATAGTACTTTTACAGCTGCCCCCTTAATTACATTCCTTTAGCTTAAAGTCACATACACTTTATCTGACAAACCATGATTCATCATTTTATTATCTTTACCCAAAACAGTTAGGGTAAAACAATGTTATCCCTAACAGTTTTGATAACAGTTCTAATGCTTGGTAGGTTCCGCAATGGTCCACATTCTATTCCCATGTTTTGTGACCTTGGGACCAGCTGGCCAATGTCTCTGACAGGCACTTGGAATAGTTTTGGTTTCTGGTCTTCCTCTCCCACCTGTTTCCCCCACCCACCCACCCCCGTTCATGGCAGTCTAGCATCACTGAAGAAGCAATGTGGCAAAGCAGGATGGTAGCACTGACATTCTACCCCCTTTAAAATGAAAGGCTAGTCCTAGGAGGGAGAAAAAGAGAAAATAAATGAGAGATTAATGGATTATTTCAGTGGGGTTTATCAGGGTATTTGCCATGGAATTTTTGAAGGAGACGGGATTGCACATGTTGCGAATTGACCCACTTAGTTTCAGAGGGAGGAAAGTCCATCCATAGGATTAAGTATTGGAATTTGCCATATGAAGATGGGAGTCAAGAAAGTCTTTGATCTCAAAGTGTTGTTTTTGCTTTAATGAGGTTTGGTGCTGCAGGTGGGTTCATTGCAGGGTGCAAAGGGGATGTGGCCACCCACTTTAATAGGCTGCAGTGGAAAATGGGATGGGTGTACCTGAGATTTTTTGGCAATGTTAATTGAACTGTGACAGGGTTAATAACTCAGGAAATGGGGAATGGGCCAATATACTTTGGGCCCTATTTTTTAAACTACTGCCTTAACTGCAACAATTTGGTGAGAGGTAGACTTCCTTTCCCACTTAAAAAGTCCTTTTGCTGAGAACATTTTTCATCTGCAGATTTTTAATAAGTTTTTATGTGTGTATCTTCTTGCACCTTGTACACAACAGGTCAGGTGGTTTGGAAGGATTTAATTCATTCTGCCAGTAAGGTGGTTTGGGGGTTCAGCCAGGGTAGTTCTGGTACAGCCACAAAATCTTGGCTGGTTGTCACTCAGAATGGTGTGAATCTGGTACTGCTATGAACTGCACTGTTGTATGCAACTTCTGTTGAATATCCAAATGAAAGAGTGAAGCTAAGGAATGAAGGCTTCACTCCGGTCCACCATTACGGCGGGAAAAATAGTTTATCCTGATTGGCTGAGCCGTCTGACAGCTCTCTATAAAAGGATGAGCTGTCAGACAGGGAAGCTGCTGGGTTGTTCTTGTTGCTTAATAAAGAGTTTGAAGTCGAAAATCACCATCTATCTCTTCACTCAGCCACAATCTAACAGTGGCGACAAAGGTGGGATCAGAAGAGAAATAATCAAAAAGAGCTGATCGTGATCCCAGCTGGAGCAAAGAAGATGGGCTGTGGCGGCATCTCACTCTCAGTGACCATCACACAGCCTCCTAATCGCGGATCTGCATCGGTCCTACCAAGACACATGCCCCACCCGCTCTATTCAACCCAGCTTCAGAGAACTGGGACTCCTATATCGTCTGGTTCGAATTCTTCTTGGAAGCTAATGACCTCTTGGGACTCTCTGACAATAGGAAGAGGGTGCTCTTCCTGAGCTATTGCAGCTTAGACATATTTAAGACTGCCAAGGCACTCATGGCACCAGTAGCCATGCAGACTGTACCCTGGATGATGCTTCAAAGTATGCTCAGGACTCATTATGTGTCCATACCATCTAAAATTGTCAGGGGGGAGACTTCCGATTGATGTCATGACGAGACCAGAAACAGCAAACAGAGGTCTCCATTCCTGTGCTGGCTTCTCGTCGTTTGTGGGCTCTGGACAGAACCGAAAACCACCTTGGAGGGGTGACGAAGTTAAGGAGAAGTGCTCGGTGAGGTTCCAGGGGAGAATGCAACTCCTCGGTAGAAACCCCGAACTTGTTCTCTATGCCACGACGGAGAGAAGAGAGGGCCAAGATGGATGCTACAAAGTTGGGACAGCCAAGGAACATCTAAGCACAGCGCTGATGTGGAGACTGGGAAGGGTGAAAAGAATCTATATTATTTGTAATTACCCCAAAAGTCTATAATAGAGAAGAATAAATAATTGTGCTAGCAGCAGATAGAAGAAGAATTTGGAAATATAAAGAGTTTCAAAGTTTTTTTTTCAAAAAAACTAAAATTTGAAAAGGAACAAATCTAGAAGAACATTAATTTAAAATTGGTGATTGGGCAGGATTTGGCATTAAAGGGCATTAATATGAATGCTGGAAATAATTGTTTTAAAAAGGAGTAATATTTGATTTTTGAAATTGGTGAAGCTAAATAAAGAAATGGAAAAAGAGTGGCTGTGGAACTGGACTAAAAGGGCTACTATCCTGTAGATCCCTTCAAACTAACGACTTTATTAAAAGAAGAAATTAAAAAAGAAATAAAAAAGACATTATAATAAGACTCCTGGAAGTTGGACTGATTAACATTGGAAATAAAGATTTGAGGACATCGATATTTTAAAACAAGAGACACTGGTTCAAATAAAATAAAATTAACTGGATACTGGACAATTGGAATAATAAGCAATATAAAGATGAATGAAATATGTAAAGAAATAAGAATGGACATTCGAGCTATGAATGATGGATTTATGCACTAAAATACAGAATACAGAAGAAAATTCAGAAATGGTGATGGCAGAAGAAGAAGGAAAAAAAGGGGGGGAGGAGTCAGAAGAAAGGAACCAGTGAAACGGAACAAAATGAACAACAAATAATACAAAAGAAGAAAAAAGTTGAACATGAGATATTAATGATAGATATAATAAATAAGGGGGGATTGAGATTGAAATGCTGATAAATGAAATGGTTAGGGGAATACAGAGAGGAGATCAAAAGAGTCTGGGGGCAAACTTTGAGAAAAGGGAGAGAAAATATAAGAAAGTTATGCTAAATAGAGGAAGGACTAAGGGAAAAAGCCAAAAAATGATAGTAAATGGCAAGCAAGCTAAGAAAAGACGAATTAACATAAAAGAAAGACTTATAGATAATGGCTAGAAATGGAAAAGAGGGAGACTCCACAGGAAGAAGTATATTTGTAGTAAATATATATAATAGATTTTGAGGAAATGGGATTACAAACTATAACAAGAAGGAATAATTTTAATGTAATAGTGATGAAAACAAGAATTTATAATAGATTAATCAAATAAAATAGAAATGTTTATGTAAGATATAAGCGATCAATAGTTAAGATATGAAAATAAATGTTATGTGGAGTCTGACAGAGAATAGATATAACTATATAGTAAGATAATATTTTTAATGAACTGTATATTTTGTTATTCATATATATAAGGTAACAAGGTAATAATGTAAGTTTGAATTTATTGGCTAGGAGAAAATATATTAGTGCTAAAATGAGATGTTAGAGGGAAGGAAAATAAAATATAAGCAATAGTGGCAAATGTAATATTGGGGGAACATAATAGGGGAATATTATAAATTAAGATGGAATTTTTGAACATTTAAAGAAAGGTACGAAATTGTAAACATGGTGAGCACAAGAATAGATGATTAAGGAAATCAGAGATTAATATGTTTTTAATGAATTAAATATTTTGTTATCTACGTGTACAAGGTAATGAGGATACATTGTTATAAATTTGATAATATAAATATAATATATAAATATAGCAACTATAAAAATATACAATTAAGGACATTAGAGAAGGGATAACTTTAAATTAAGATGAAAATTTTGAATGGCTAATGAAATGAAATGATTTGATTAAATTATAAATATGTAGAATATATGACAAAGGAAGATAAGAGTGTGAATTAAAATAAAGAGACTGATACAAAGTAATTTATGAGAATATAAAGTTGAAAAATGATAATAGACAATGAAGTGATGCTGGAAAGTTGTATTTATGATCATGGACATGATTGGTTTAAAATGTCAAACACCTGAAACTATTTAAATGTATTTAAATAATTTAAAAATATAAAAGCTTTTTGACAAAAAAAATAAAATTGTCAGGAAGCATGAATTCAACTGCCAAAACCAGGAGGAGGGCGAGTCGATTAACCAATACATCGCCGCATTAAGAAAAGCCACGTTGTATTGTGAATTCAGGGAACTTGATTAAGTTCTCCTGGATAGAATAGTCTGCAGAATAAGGGATATTAATCTCCAAAGGTGCTTGCGCACAAAACCTAACCTGACACTACAGACAGCACTAGATGAAGCCAGAGCCGCAGAAACCTTGAACGTGTCTATGGTGGCAATTCAGAAGTCTAGCACCCCGCCAAATTTGTGCAGAGCTATTATCGTTCATCAAGAAAGCACCAAATGTGAATAATCGTCCAAGGAGAAAGATGAGGTTTGCCGCCTTCATTTGGCGAAAAAGAGGATGAACCCCAAAGCAGAAGAAAAGCAGGCTATATGCTCTGGGTGTGAGGGCAATCACCCCAGATTGGTGTGTAGATTCAAAGATGCCATTTGCCAGAGATGTGACAGGAAGGGGCACTTGGCAAGGGTCTGCCACACCAGTCACCCTGCCGCATACTGCACAAAGCAGCCTGCCTACCAGATGGGTCCCCCAAAGGAGCAACCCTGGAAAATCCAGTGGGGAGAAGGACATGTCACAGCCCAAAAACACATACCAGATGACCATTGGACAAGCAAGTTCACCATGCGCAAAGAAAATCCATGTCAAGAGTCCTCATTGAGGGCTCACTGTGTACTATGGAAGTGGACACTGGGTTGTCAATGTCAATCGTGTCCTGGGTGACAATCAAGAAAGTAGTGCCAGGGGTCATGAAAAAACAGTTGAAGTACCAATGAATTCAGCTGAAGGATTATCAAGGGAACCATATCCCTGTCATAGGGAGCGGGACCTTTCAAGTACAATTCAAAAAGTTTAGGGGACCTCTGCAGCAGACTGTAGTGAACGGCGCCCTGCCAAGCCTGCTTGGCTTAGACTGGTTCACATTCCTGGGCCTGGGATCCACACCATCTGAGATGACAGCACTGATGAGCTGATCAAGGAATTCGTGGACATTTTCAATGGGAGTTTGGGCAAATATACGGGGACACACATCTCCTTCAACCTCAACCCCAAAGTCGCCCCCATAAGGATAAAGCCACACAGGGTCCCTTTTGCATTGTGGCCCAAAATAGACAGTCAGCTTGATAAATTAATTGCCCAGGGGTTTTTGGAGCCGGTAGACCATGCCAAATGGGAGACTCCCATAGTAATGCCGGTCAAACCAGACCGCATCTGCAGGGACTACAAATGTATGATCAACAAGGCTTTACAGCAGAGTACCTATTGTTACCCACTGAGGGTGCTTTAAATGCTGCCGATTGCAATTTGGCATGAGTGTAGTACCAGGGCTATTTCAAAGCGTCATGGAATATCTTTTTACAAGACATTCCAGGGGTTGTGCCATATTTCGATTATGTCCTGATATCTGCCTCCAACCACAAGGAACTCCTTGGCTGACTAAGAATAGTCCTTAGTAGGTTTCAGGAAGTTGGACTAAAGGTTAAATAGGAGAAGTGTCAGATAGAGGTGCCCTGGGTCAAGTTTTTGGGTTATTTGATTGATGGCTCAGGAATACATCCCACTGAAGACAAGTTCAGAGCCATTAAAGAAGCTCCCACTCCCAGAAACCAGACAGAACTCCAGGCCTTCCTGGGACTGTTAAATTTCTATAGTATGTTTTTCCACAGAAGGCAACAGTGCCCAAACCATAAAGGGGCAAGATGGACCTGGGGCCAAAGGGAAACTGCTGCATTCACCGCAGTTAAACACTTCTATCTTTAGAGAGTGTCCTGATGCAATATAATGAGACTATGCCTGTAATCCTAACATGTGACACCTCCCCGTTTGGCTTCAGGGCTGTCCTCAGCCACCGAATGCCTAATGGGTTTGAGGCCCCAATCACATTTTATTCCAGGACACTATCAGCGGCCGAATGGAACTACAGCCAGCTGGACAAGAAGGCACTGGCTATAGTGGTGGGGGTCAAATGATTTCACGAGTTTCTGTATGGCTGGAAATTCGAACTGGTGACTGACCGTAAAATGCTACTGGGCCTGCTTGCCAGGGACCACCCAACATCCAACATTTTATCACTGCACATGACACACTGGACAATATTCCTGGTGGCCTACCATTATCAGCTGATTCACTGACCTGGCAAGACCCTGGGCCACGCCAACGCCCTCATCTGATGCCCTCTTCCAGCAATCATGGAAGACCCCACCCCTATTGCACCCATACTCCTCATTGAGGAGATATTTTCCAGCCCCATCACAGCAGCTGAAATAGCGAGACACTCAGCCAAGGATAAAACCTTGGCCCAAATACTAAGCTGGGTGTGGAGGGGGTGGCCAAAGGGGCCAGTTGGTGCGGACTTACAGCCATTTCATGCTCAGCAACACGAGCTACCAGCCCAAAGAGGTCTGCTGTGAGGGGATCAGATAATTGTACCCCCAAAATTAAGGAGATCGATATTAGAGGTCTTACACGTGGGGCATCCTGGCATAGTCAGGATGAAAGCACTGGCCAGAAGTTACGTGTGGTGGCCAAATATGAACAAGGAAATTGCAGAATGGGCTGCCACATGTACACCAGGAATCCAGACCAGCACCCGCCCCCTGCCCCAGCACACGAATGGGAGACACCAAAAGCACCCTGGTCAAGGGTGCACATAGATTTTGCTGGTCTGTTTCAGGGCTGTACATTTATGGTCAAAATGGATGCATACTCAAAATAAGTAGAAATAATACTCATGTCCTCAATAATATCCAAGGCAGTCATTAGGGTATTGAGAGGGCTGTTTTCAACACACGGCCTATCAGATGTACTAGCCTTGGTCAACGGGCTCCAATTCATAGCAAGTTCGAACTCTTCTTAGCAGAGCAGGGAATTTGCCATGCCCTGGTCGCACCATTGCATTCGTCCAGCAATGGTCAGGCAGAAAGAATGGTGTGATCTGTGAAAGAAGCACTATCACAAATAGGCCCAGAGGACTGGCAAACAAGGGTTGACAAATTCCTACTAGTCCAGCACGTAACCCATAGCGCCACCACAAACTGAAGCCTATCTGAGCTATTAATGGGTCACCGGCTCAGAACGGAGCTTGACCGGCTTGATACCCTAACTACGCAGCAGAAGCGCCCACCAATTCAACCAGCCAGCTCTGGTCATTCAGTGTAGGGGATTTGGTGTATGCCCACGACTACACCGGGGATGCTCTCTGGGTTCCTGCCAAGGTGGTAACCATTACAGGTCTCTGTTCATATAGGGTAGAGCTAGAGGACGGGAGACTGTGGAGAAGGCACATCGATCAACTCTGTGGCCTGTTGGGAACTTCAATCCACCAGCAACTAGAAATAACACAAACTAAAAACGCCCCTTTAGAAATGAACAAAAGTCCTGAAATCCCACCAGCAGCAGATGAAAACCCGAACTAACAATGGGTGCACATACCTGGAGAACCAGGCATCCAGTGGAGAGCCATCAGGGAACTGGTTCCAAGTGAGCAGGCCACGCCCAGGGCTGATTCCATTGGCTGACTCAGGAGCGGCAGCGGACCCAACTGAACAGGCCGCCACCACTGCTCCAACTGAATTGCGCAGGTTGGAGTGAGCTAATTGCCACCCCGCCTACCTGCGCGACTATGTCAGCTAAGCCGCTCGCTGACTGGTCAATGTCCTATCTAGATGGGGAGGGGTGGTGAATATCTAAATGAAGGAGTAAAGCCAAGGAATGAATAGTTTATCCTGATTGGTTGAGCCCATCTGACAGCTCCCTATAAAAGGGCGAGCTGTCAGACAGGCAAGCCACTGGGTTGTTCTTGTTGTTGCTTAATAAAGAGTTTGAAGTCGAAGATCAATGTCTGCCTCTTCACTCAGTCCATAATCTAACAACTTCTGCAAATGGGAAGAGGTTGGACCAGTTGTCTTGGTGGTAACTGATGTAACATCTAAGGTACTGCTCCAGCAGGCCACTTGTATTTTCACAGGTTTCATTTGTTTGGGAGTGATGCAAGGAGTGCATTTCAGTTTGAGCAGTGGCAGTGGCCTGGTCAATTGGGTCTGCTGCTGCTCCTGAGTCAGCCAATGGCACCTCTGAGTGTCCCCAACAGCTTGAGAAACTCTTACCAGAATTGTGAGGTGAATTGGACACCTCTGTCTGAGATAATCTGGTCGGGGGTGGGTGGGCATGAAGCATGTAGATCTGCTGCATAAAGTGTTTTGTTAGAATACATGCAGAGGGTATTTTGGAGCAAGCCACAAAGTGTACATGCTTAGACAAGAGGTTAATAATAAGGTTTCTGGCAGATATTTCCTTCCAGGGTGCCATGGGCTCGCCAAGGTGGTCTTTCACCACTGCACACACCAGACCCCCAGAAACACATGTCTTTCTTCACATGGGGTCACCAGAACCGAAGTTTTATTAAATGAAGAGTTTTGACAAAGTCATGGCTTCACTGTAGAATGGGTAGCGTTTGGCTTTTGGGCATGTAGAGTCAATTTTCCATGCAAGCAGACCATCACATAGAGTGCAATCCTATTGGTGGTGGATAAATTAATCATCCCTGGTTAAGGATGTTTTCAGTGCTTGTATAAGATCATCAGCCACTTGGGGCACTGTTTTGGTCTGTCCTCTTGACCAGGGCTGCCAGCTGGCTGGAGGGAATAACTGAGTTAACAGCATTCTGTTTAGGGCTGTTGTACTATGGTAGCCTGGAGAGGGCATCCGGCAAAAAATTCTTTCTCCCGGTTAAATAACATAGGGTGAAATTGAAATGGTTAAAATACTTCACCCATTGTACTTGTTTTGGAGATACCTTGCAGGATATTTTAACACCTCTAGGTTCTTTTGGTCCATGCACACTTTGAAAGGGGTCTTGCTACTTTCCAAAAAGTGCGTCCAGGTGAAAAGTGCTTCCTGCACTATATAGGCTTCCTTTTCCCAGACTGCCTACCTGTGCTCTGCATTCAAGAGCTTTTGGGAGGTGTAGGCAGAGGGTTGCAGGATTCCTTCTTTATTTTTCTGAAGGAGAACAGCCCCCACTGCTACATTACTGATGTCAGTCTGGATGACAAAAGACATATGAGAATTTGGATGCTTAAGGATGGGTTTGGCAGCGAACAAGCATTTAAGCTTCTCGAAGGCTGCTTGGAATTCCATAGACCATTTAAGTGGTTTCACTCAGTTTAGATTTCCCCTCCCTGCTTTTTTCAGGAGATTGGTAATCGGAAGGGCTATTTGGGCAAAGGATAGGATAAACTGCCAGTAAAAGTTAGCAAAGCTGAGAAAGCTCTGCATTTGCTTCCAGGTGCATGGCGTTTCCCATTCTAGTGCAGCTTTCACTTTCTCAGAGTCCTTTGTGTGAAATCCAGTAGCCTAGTCTATTTTAGTTTTATGGAATTCGCACTTGGAGAGCTTTATGTACAGCTACATATCACAGTTTTTGGACATATATTGGCACAGGCTGGTAAAAACTGACTCTAAAGGTTCCAGCAGTTTTCACCTAATTAAAAATAAAAGTTATTCCCCCTTTCTCAAACAATTAGTCACATGGTCCAATCAAGGTGCTGTCTGGTTGCTTGGAAACTTAATTCCTCCTCTCAGCCACCTGTGAGAATGTCCTTGGTTCTCAGGGGAAACTATTTTGTTTTGACTACAAAACCCCAGCTATCTCTATTTTCCCCTCCCTATCCCTCAGCATCATTGTGGCTACACTGAAACCTCCAAGATGGCCTCAGTCAGGCCAGCTTCAGAGTTGACACCTTTCTTTGAACCATACCCGGTAATAGGCTTTTCTCAAATCTGGCATGGTAAAAAAAATTCCACTTTGCTAGATGGGCTAACATGTCCTTCATTAGCAATAGGGGATATACATTTTCCACACAGATCACACTAAGCCCATGATAGTCCATGCATAGATGAAGGGAGCCATCTTTCTTTTCCCAGAATAGCACGGGAGATGCCATGCGCAACTTTGTAGATTGAATAAAACCTCTGGCTAAATTCTTATCTGTGATTGCCCTCAGTTCCTCAGCTCTCTCAGTGTCATAGAGTAGAGCTTGGGTTTGGGTAATTAGGCCCCAGGTAGAATTTCAGTGAGGCAGTTTGTGGGCTAGTGAGGTGGAAGCACATCTGAATCCTGTTCACTGAAGATTTCTTTCAAATTCCAATACTCTCTTGGGATTAGCAAAGGGAGATTTGTCTACTTGCATGCTACTGCTGTGCTTTGCCCTTTCACTTTCCTAATTGGCAGTGCATGGTTGACTCCTTGCCGCCCTTTTTTAAAGCTCCCGTGGGTGCCGTAGCTCAGCAATCAGCCCCCCAATCATGTTCTTTACCACACCAAAAGCATCTGGCCCTGCAGCAGCGAGAACTGGTGTTTTGTTTTCTTGGTTTTGAAGGCTCTCATTTTTTTGGCCCAAATAAACTTTGCTGTTCTTGAATGGTATGTGCATAGTATTTGGCCAGGTTGATTTCCACCTAATCTGCCAGGACATACCAGTCTTGGAGGGTCCTTGGCACCCCCCTGGACAGACAGGAGTAGAATATTTTGTTGGCCGATCTCTCTTGGAAGCACACTATCAGCATGCCCTGAAGCCAATCTGCCAGTTTGCTGGCCAAGCTTCAGAACTCTTGAATGTAGGCTGTGATGCATCTTCTTGCTTGCTTGAGGATTTTGGTCTGGTTCATACCATCTGGTCAGCAAGTGGGTCTTCGAACCGCTTCCTCTAGGCAGCCATAAATCTGTTGAACTGGTGCAGCTTCATTGTGTCATCATCAGGGAGGCCACTAGCCTCTGTGTGGCTTCTTCCTCAAAGGCCATGGTGATGCACTACCCTTTGGCCAGGTTGTTCAGTAGATCTGCGCCATACTCTTCCATGTAATTCCACACAGGTTAGGAGGAAGGCCAGCTGTTAGGATATGTGCAGAGTAACCCTTGTATAAAAAGGATATGCACACGGAAAACGGTTTATGAGAACAGTTACGAAGAAATATACAACCACATAGAGTTGAACAAGTTGTATTAATGTTTACTTGAAGAAATAGCACAGTCCAATAAACAGTCCATGTTATACACATTTTTAACAGTCCGGAAATATCCAGTTATAAAGTCTTACATCTAGTTATAAAGTCTTCTTACCGGTTCGATGTCTTTTACAGCAGACAAATATCAAACCATAATATAACAAATAACCTTCGATATCAACAGAATATCAAAATAAACAGGGTTAGTCAGTATCGGTCCGTAGTCAGTATCAGTATCAAGAGAGATCATCAGTGAAAAAGAGAAAGAGAATTAAACCATGATCTATAGCTCCCTCTTATGGCAACTTGTAGCATAATTAACCAACCAGAACACAGCATAATACATCACAGTATTTTCCCTTAAAGCTACAAACATATATATTTGTAGTTTATATATTGTCAACCCAACTACGTTATTTACATATACATAATACCAGCTATTTCACATCTCCATTGAATTTCACTCCTAGCACCACTGGACTGCGGTCCCCTCCTCCAGGGAGAGTGGCTCAGGTCGGTGGTGGAGCTGGTCAGGCAACTGCTGGCTGGGCTGCTGCCCCCTGGGTCTGCTGCACTGATGGTGGATCTGGGCTTCAGTTCTCAGCTTGTCAAAGGCATCCCTCAGAAAATCAGTTGCCTGCTCAAACACCATCATGTGAAGATCTGGTTCATCCGGTATGGGCTCACATGCCTGTATGGAGCACCAGGCTTGGGATTGGCTCCCACAGCTAGGAGTTACTCCTGACTCTTTCAGTCAGGTGCTTACTTCTGGGGGAGTCTCCACTTCTTCTAGCCCAGGGATACTCCCACCTGTCCCTCAGTTTCAAAGTGGCTGACCCCCAGGTCTCCATCTCCTCATTCTCTCCTTTATGGTCTGACATCTCTTGCACAATCTCCACAGTAGAGGTGATTGATTCTCTGGGTGGATTGTTACTGCCATTCTTGCTTAAACATTGGACATTCCATTCCCATGCTTGTGGGCTTAGGGTCAGCCAGCTGATGTCTCTGGCAGGCACTCGAGTAGTTTTGGTTTCTGGTCTTTCCCTCCTATCTGTTGGCCCTCTCCCCTACCCAGGGTACATGGCAGTCTTGTATCAGCCAAGATGGGGTAAAGCAGTAAAGCAACACTGACATTTGATTAAATTAGTGTAGTTTAACACCCTATTTGTAAGATCAAACTTATTTTACTTTTCAACAGAACAACACTCTGATGCTTGCAGTGTGCTGATTGTATATGGAAAAGATGCTGATGAATGGTGTCAGTATCTTCAGAGTCTCTTGCACTCATGCCAAGCAATTCAGAGCTATAAAGTGGAGAACAGAGCTTCTATTTCCATGGCGGAACAGGTTTTCTTCAAGAACAGCAAGTGTATAATTATTCTACTGTCATCTGAATTGGTACAGAGCTTCTGTATTCCCGCTGTACTTCAGAGTCTGCAAAATATTCTACAACCTCCATCAAAAGTGGTGAAATTTTTCTGTGGTGTTTCAGCATGTGAGAATTACAATGAGTTTTTCAAAGACTGGTCTCAATGGAAAGAGCTTACCTATGATGATGAACCAGAGACGTATGTTGATGCAGTCATAAATGTTATTTCAGAAGCAGGTAAGGTGCTATGTTTTTTTTAAAAAATGTCTGTATTCCCCATTCTGGGTATGGCTTTACTCTGCGTTGTACAGTATCATTTATTTTTCTTCTGTGAGCTGCTCAAAATCTATTAGAGTTAGGTGGTATCTAAATCTAATGAAATAAAAATTAAATAAAGTTAGTTAATTAGTTGATTCTTTAACTGGAGACTTTCTCCAAATTTTCATCATGCATTGTTTTCTAAACCTTCCTTGAAAACGAGCCTTGCACTTTTATATTCAAAATATTTAACTTTGCATACAACTGTAAAATCAAATACTGATGCTGTTTTCCTTGTTTCATGTTATAAATCTGAGAGATACAGGTAGTCCTCGAATTATGACCACAATTGAGCCCAACATTTCTGTTGCTAAGTGAAACATTTGTTAAGTGAGTTTGACCTATTTTATGATTTTTCTTTTCACAGTTATTAAGAGCATTTGTTAAGTGAATTTGCATTCCCCATTGACTTTGCTCATGAGAAGGTCACAAAAAGGGATCACATGACTTCGGGACACTGCAACCATCATAAATATGAATCAGTTGATAAGCATCAGAATTTTGATCATGTGACTATGGAGATGATGCAATGGTGATAAGTCCCTTGTTTCAGTGCCATTGTAACTTTGAACAATCATTAAATGAACTGTTTTAAGTTGAGGACCACCTGTAGTTTGGTGTAGTGGTAAAGATATCAGGCTAAAAACCAGGAATCCTGAGTTCAAGTTCCACCTTAAGCACAAAGCCGAGGTGATCTTGGGCCAGTCACTGTCTCTCAGCTTTAAGAAGCAGGCAATTGAAAACCAGTTCTGAAAATAATTGCCAGGAAATCTGAAGGGATGTGTCCAGGCATTCTGCAAGAATTGAATGTAAGAAAAAATATTATAAATATATTTGACTGCAGAGGACAAAAATTACAAATGACTGGGGCCAATGTCAGTGGATAATTTAATACAGGGGTGTCAAACTGTCAGCCCGTGGGCTGGATGCATCATGCACAGGCCATGTTCATCCTAGCTCCGCAAAGGCAAAAAACATGATACATCACATGACGCGATCGAGTTTGACACCTATGATTTAATAGCATGCAACTTTGTTAAATTAGATGCTTCAACAGGGATATCAATACTACATATTACAAAATTACGTAAGTACTGAATTGCAGAAATTACTTTCATATCTGTATTTTTCTGTTTTATTATTTGCATAGGATCAATGAGATTCAGGATTATCCTCTGAAAAAAGCTCAACTACTTACAGTGGATTCAGAAAGTATTCAGACCCCCTTCACTTTTGTCAAATTTGTTATGCTGCAGCCTGATTTTACAGTTGTTGAAATTTTTTTCTCATTAATCTACATCAGTACCCTATAATGACAAAGTGAAAATAGAATTTTAAAATGTCTGTAAATTAATTTAAAAAACTGAAATATATTGATATAAGCATTCAGACCCTTTGCAACAACACTTGAAATTTAACTCTAGTGCTCCTATTTTCCTTGATAGTTGCTGATATATTTCTACACCTTGATTGGAGTCCACCTGTGGTAAATTAAATTGACCTTATTTGGAAAGGCACACATCTCTCTATAGAAGGCCTCACAGCTGACAATGCATACTGTAGCAGAGTAAAAAGCCATGAGGTCAAAGGAACTGCCTACAGAGTTCAGGATTATTGCAAAGCACAGAGCTGGGAAAGCCTACAATAAAATTTCTGCTGCACTGAAAGTTCCTAAGGGCACAGTGGTCTTCATAATTCTCAAATGGAAGAAGTTTGGGACAACTAGAACTCCTCCAAGAACTGGTTGCCTGGTCAAACTGAGCAATGGAGGAGAAGGGCCTTAGTAAAAGAGGTGACCAAGAAACCTGATGGTAACTGAGCTCCAGAGATCCTGTGCGGAGATGGGACAGTTCCAGAAGGACAACCGTCACTGCAGCCCTCCACCGATCTGGGCTTTATGACTCAGTGCAAAACACATGAAAGCCTTCTTGGAATTTGCAAAAAATTACTTGGAGCAGAGGTGGTATTCAGGTTCTAACCAGTTCTGGAGAACCGGTAGCGGAAAATTTGAGTAGTTCGGAGAACTGGCGGTAAACTTTCCCCAGGAGTGGGATGGGAATGGAGATTTTTATAGTATCCTTCCCCTGCCACGCCCACCAAGCCACGCGCACAGAACTGGTAGTAAAAAAATTTGAATCCCACCATTAACTTGAAGGACTGTGAGGAATAAGATTCTCTGGTCTGATGAAACCAAGATTGAACTGCTTGGCCTCAATTCTAAACTTTATGTCTGAAGGAAACCAGGCACTACTCATCACCTGTATCATCCCAACATGGTGGTGGCTATTTTTCAGCAGCAGAGACTAAGAGATTTTTAAAATAAATTTTACAGATAAATAAATATCTAAACTTCTGTTTTCACTTTGTCATTATGGGATACTGAGTATAGATTAATGACAAAAATGAAATTCAATTGTAGAAATAGGCTGCAGCATAACAAAATGAAGAGGGTCTGAATACTTCCCGAATGCATAGTAATTGCTAAATAATTATTGTGCTCTACAGCAGGGGTCCCAACCGCCGGTCCACGGACCGGTACCGGGCCGCGGAACAAGCCTTACCGGGCCGCTGGTTGTTGGCGCCGCCATCTTTTTTGGTAAAAAAGCAATTTTTCATCAAAAAGATGGCGGCGCTTAGCGCTTCGTGAGCTTTTCCGGTAGAAAGCCATTTCTACCCGAAAAAGCTCACCGAGCGCTGGCGCCATTTTTGACGAAAATCGCTTCCGGTGACATCACGGAAGTGATTTTTCGTAAAAAAATGGCGGCGCCCAGCTGACGCCGGAACCGGGCCGTGGCGCCCAGCTGACGCCCGAACCGGGCGCGGCGTCGAAAAGGTTGGGGATCCCTGCTCTACAGGATTTTCTTGTAGTTGCTTTTAGGCTTCAAAGAGCTCTTTCTCAATATATTTTCACCCCTTTCTATGCAGAACCAGAAAAGATATATCAATATATAAGCTAATGTTTTAATGCAGAGGTCCCCAACCCCCAGGTCACAATCCACGACTAGGTTGCAGCTCATTTGGAACTGGGCCGTGCAAGTGGTGGGCAAGCGTGTGTACATGTGTAGCTCCACTTGTGTGAGTGGTGGGTGAATGTGCAAATGTGCAAAGCTTCAGGAATTGGAGCTGTACATGGTCACACATGCACCTGCCACTCACACTGAACTAACCCCACTCCTCCCCACTGTGCCACCAAGCTGGAAAGGTTGGAGAGTGCTGTTTTAACAAATGTATGGGACTGGTCACTATTACAGAAAAGATATTGAGACTTTGGAAAAAGTGCAGAGAGGAGCAAATAAGATAATTAAAGGCCTGGAGACTAAACCATATGAAGAATGGTTGCAGGAACTGGGTATGGCTAGTCTAGAAAAAAGAAGGACTAGGCGTAAGATGATAGCAGTATTCCAGTATTTGAGGGGCTACCAGAAAGAAGTGGGGTCACCTTATTTTCCAACGCACCAGAAAGCAAGACAAGAAATAATGGATGGAAACTAATCAAGGAGAGGAGCAATCTGGAATTAAGGAGAAACTTCCCAACAGTGAGGACAATTAACCAATGGAACAGCTTGTCTTCAGAAGTTGTGGGTGCTTCATCACTGGAGGTTGATGAAGAAGAGACTGGACAGCCACTTGTCTCAAATTGTATAGGGTCTCCTGCTTGAACAGAGGGTTGGACTAGACCTCCAAGGTACATTCCAGCTCTATTCCGATTGATTGATGTCACTTAACTAAAAATTAGGTTGTCAAGCACCATGGCCATTTTCTAATGTTTACTGCCTTTGCCTTTTGTAAAATCAGAGTATGATAGGATGCACATGTTGGAAGAGAACGTGTAGAATATTTTGCCCAACCCCTTCCTTAGTGTAGGAATTCACTAATATAGCATCCCCAGAAGATGTCCATCCAGCCTTTATTTAAATACATTCATAGAAGAATTCCTTTTTCTGAGGATTTGTATCTATAGACTCTACCTAGTACTAGATGAACCTTGTCAGAACTGGCTCTTCTGATACCTATCAATCAATCCTAGAGTTGAAAGGAACTACAGTAGAACCTCTGGTCACGACCATAATTTGTTCCGTAACTTTGGTTGCAAACCGATTTGGTCGTGACCGGAAGCAAGACCGACTGAGCATGTGCTTACAAATAAAAATAGCGCTGAAGGGGAAATTGGCCACAGCCATGTTTGATCGCCACCTGAGTATGTGTTCATCACCAGATTCAAAAATGATGTGAATTTTTCGGAACCTGGTTTGTTCGTGGCCAGAAGTGTTCATGACCAGAGGTTCTACTGAACAAGGATCCAACTCTCTGCAATATGCAGGAAAACCACTTAATCCTTGAGAGATAAGAAAAGGCGAAGAAAACAACCTTTCTCTGTTTAGTTAGGGTTAGGAAATATTTCTCGGTCCCCTAACCTCCTAAATTCTTTGTGTTTCAAAATCATGGAAAAAGGTGGCTCATGAGGAACAAAACTTCTGGCTTGTGAAAAAGAGCATCTCTTGCCTGTTTTATGAGGAGCAAACTTGTGGATACTAACTTGATATTATGTAACTTTCTGCAGTCTGAAAGTAGATTTGTAATTAATGTTAATATAGATGGGATGGGGATTTTCCCCCTTTTATCACATCTTACTTGCTGTTTTTCTTAGTTTATTAAAAGTAGCCTTACTGAATCCCATGATTTGAGTCTTTATAGCAAGATTTTTGTTAAAATCAATGTGAATCACTTGTTCCCGAAGTTCCCTCCACTTTAATATTTTTAATTCCTATATCTAAAATATATCTCCCAATTATGTGCTGTATTATTGCCCTACTCCCTTCTCAGAGATGAACTATTTCCTAAGCATTCCATTTATTCATCCAGAAACTTTATTTGCCTCATATATTACTAACTGCTCATGTTGCAATTAGTCATCTTCATATTTGCACAATACATTCTATAATACAATTGTATATCTTTTATCATAATCTTCTATAAATCAACAAACTTACAAGAAACATTTTCATACATTGTTAAATGACTTGCTGAAGAGCAACATTTTAGTCTGCAGGTATAATTACTTTTCTGTATTCTGTGGGGGCCCTGAGGTAAGTCAGTGTGGGGTGGCTCCACCCCCTGCTTCATCTCATGGCCATGGCACCATGATCAACCAGATGGAATGGTTGGACACCAGCTGCTCAGGCTCTTATGTAGGGCTGGACCTAATTCTTGCTAATAGAGAAGAAATGATAGAGGGAGATGATAGAGGGAGTTGAAGTTGCCGGAACTTTGGGCGACAGGGACCCCGTCATACTGGAATTCAATATAATGCAAACAGAAGCAATAAAATATAATCCAACCATTGTCTTAGATTTTAAAAGAGCCGATTTTAACAAACTCAAGAGAGAGCCTAAGCAAAAATTCATGGATAAAAACCCTAAAGGGGAAAACAACTCAAGAAGTGAACAATATGATCAAAAAAGCCCAGTCCAACACAATACCACTAGAAAAGAAATTCAAGAAATTCAAGAAGAAACCAGCATGGTTGCACAAAGATCTCTCTGATAAACTGGAAGACAAAAAAGATAAGTACAAAAAATGGAAAGAGGGACACATAACTAAGGCAGAATGTCAGCAGATAGTCCAAATCTACAAAGATGAAGTCAGGAAAGCAAAGGCTCAGAATGAACAAAGACTTGCAACAAAAGTCAAAGATAATTTTAAAAAAGCTTCTTTCAATATATAATTAACAAGAAAAAAGTCAAGGAAACAGTTGGTCCACTAAAAAGAGAAGATGGCAACGAAGTAAAAGTCAGCAGAGAGAATGTCAAACTGCTCAACTCATTCTTTGCATCGGTCTTCACGCAAAAAGAAACTATAGCCCAACCTACCAAAAACAAATCCATAAAAGACAGAACTAGAAATAAAAATTAAAATAAGCCCCCCAAAATGGTAAAGGAAACCTGTCTGATCTTGATTAATACAAATCACCAGGACCAAATGAATTACATTCCAGAGTTCTGAAGGAACTGGCACATGTTATCTCAGAACCGTTGTATCATATCTTTTAAAAAAATCTTGGAGCACTGGGGAACTACCAGAGGCCTGGAAAAGCTGAGGTGGTTCCCATCTTCAAAAAAGGTTAAAAACAGACCAGAAAACTACAGACCAATCAGTCTGACATCAATACCTTGGAAGATACTGGGGGGAAAAATGGAAATCTGTGAACATCTAGAAACAAATAGTTATTACTAGTAGTTAGCACAGGTTTGTTAATAGCAGATCATGCCAAACTAATCTTATTTCATTCTTTGACAAAGTGACAAAATTAGTGGAGCAGATATAATTTACTTGGACTTCAGTAAGGCATTTGATAAAGTAGACCATAACCTACTACTAGATAAACTAGAAAAATGTGGGTTCGACAGCATCACCACCAGATGGAGTCATAACTGGCTGACCAATCACACTCAACATGTAGTCCTCAATGGAACTGCATCTACATGGAAGGAAGTATGCAGTAGAGTACCCTAAGGCTCTGTTTTAGGCCCAGTACTCTTCAGCATCTTCATCAATGACTTGGACAAGGGGATCGATGGGGAACTCATCAAATTTGCAGATGACACCAAGCTGGCAGGAATAGCCAGTATCCCAGAAAACAAGTGCAGGATCCCAAAAAATCTTGACAAACTTGAACAATGGGCCCTATCCAACAAAATGAAATTTAATGTGGAAAAAAGCAAGGTTTTACACCTGGGCAGGAAAAACCAAACTACAAGTTCAGATTAGGTGAAACCTAGCTCAAAAACAGTAACTGTGAGAGGGACCTTGGAGTCCTAGTGGATGATCACTTAAACATGAGTCAGCAGTGTACAGCAGCAGTCAAAAAATCTAATATAATCTTGGTTGTATAAACAGGCATAGAATCAAAATCACATGAAGTATTAATACTGCTTTATAAAGCCTTAGTAAGACCACACCTAGAATACTGCATCCAGTTTTGGTCACCACATTACAAAAAAGATGTTGAGATTTGGAAAAAATGCAAAGAAGAGCAACTAAGATGATTAAGGTCCTGGAGACAAAAACATACAAAGAACAGTTTTTGTATCTTCATAAACAACTTAGATGAGGAAATAGAAGAACTTACCAAATTTGCAGATATATTAAGCTGGCAGGAATAGCCAACACCCAAGAAGATAGGCTGAAAATCCAGATGGATCTTGACTTGAACCCTGGGCCCTATGTAACAAAATGAAATTCAATGTAGAGAAAAGTAAAGTCCTACACTTAGGCAAGAAAAACAAAAAGTACACATATAGACTGGATAAAACCAGGCTTAATAGCAGTAAGAGGGATCTTGGCGTCTTTGTGGACAATCAATTAAATATGAGCCAATAGTGTGCGGCGACAGCCAAAAAAGCCAATGTAATCATAAGTTGCATTAACAGAGGGATACAATCAAGATCAAAGTACTAATAATAAGATAAGGTACTAATACCACTCTATAAAGCCTTAGTAAGACCACACCTAGAATGCTGCATCCAGTTTTGGTCGCCACAGTATTAAAAAGATGTTGAGACTCTAGAAATAGTTCAGAGAAGAGCAACCAGGATGATTAGGGGACAGGAGACTAAATCATATGAAGAACAGGCATGGCTAATCTAGTGAAGAGAAAGCCAAGGGAGACATGATAGCAGTGTTCCAATATTTGAGGGGCTGCCACAGAGAGGAAGAGGTCAAGCTACTGTATTTTCCAAAGCACCTGTAGGCCAGATAAGGAATAATGGATGGAAACTGATCTAAGGAGAGATTCAACCTAGAATTAAGGAGAAATTTTCTGACAATGAACAATCGACCGATGGAATAGCTCGCCTTCGGAAGTTGTGGGAGCTTCATCATTGGAGGCTTTCAAGAAGAGATTGGACTGCCATTTGTCAGAAATGGTGTAGGGCATGGGTGTCAAACCCCCTGGTTCCTAGTCATGAGTTATGGTTATGTCATTTTTCAGAATTTCTCCATAAAAATGGAGAAAGCATCTATAGAATCCTTCCTACTTTTTTCTTTAGCTTATTGACATCAGTTCTCTTGTAATGTAGATCACTAATCTGTCTATCTGTGATGGAAAGGGCACCTGCAGCAGCAGAGCGGGAGGGTTTTACCAACTCAGATCTTTTCTGGAAAGAGACCCAGATTAAGAGATTGTGCATAATAATATTATCAATATGATCATTTTGTGTGTTATGTGTTTGTATATGCTTTTAAGTCGTTCTTGACTCTTGGTGACTGCCTGGACAAGTCCCTTACCAAGACTTTGGAAGTGGCTTCCCATTATCTCCTTCCTAGGGTAGACAGAGTGTGCCCACCACAATGTCCAGGAATATCACACAGTTGACTTTGTGTCTAAGGTAAGACTAGAACTCATGGTCTCCTGTTTCTACTCTGATACCTTAACCTCTATACCAAACTGGCTCTCCATATGATCCTTACTGAGTTCAAGTAATATTTCTTATATAGAATGCATTTAATTTTTAATTTATGTTCTTTTTATGGATTTTCTTAATAGCCAAACAACTTTTAGAAATCACATTAATGTTTATCCTCTTCTTAGATTCTGGTTGTGATTCAGTGGCTGATGCAAAGATGGAGGATGCTGGGCGTCTACAAGTGTCATGCACTTTTCCAGCCTGCCAGGCATATGAAACTTTAGTGACCAGATTAGAAAATCTTGTTGCAGTGCAGCCTGATCGTATACGCTGTGGGGTACAGTATATTTCTACTCTTTCAAAGTTGATCTGATAGAACTGGAAGAGAAATCATGCCCTGCAGTAGATACAGCTTAATTATAATAACACAGCTATTCACAAGTAGATTTGTCCTTAACACTGCTAGCCAAATTTTTGAGTTGACTATGTAGGTAAGAAAATGTGTGATATATGTAACTGAGGTTCTGTAACACATTTTCCTTTTCTTGGGCAAGGGATGGTGAATCTGCAACCAAATACAGTACTCTTCAACCAAAATGTAAGCAACCTTAGCCAGCATAGAGACTGATTAAGGATGCTTAATTAAATCACAGCTCACATCTGGTTTACCAAAAGTACTCTATCCCTGCCATATTCTTTTTTTATTATGCATTTCCTTTTTCTAGTGTTATCTGAGGTCTTACATGAGTTTGGGTTGAATTTGAGTTTTGTTTTCTGTAATTCATCTTATGGGGGAGGGAAACAAATTATGTTGCTGGGGTTTTATTGATGTTGTAGTTCTGCTCAGACATAGATATAATGATTTTTGTATCTTTGTTGGCTGCATAGTTGGCCTGAATCTATCAAAAAGATAGTGCTTGTACCAAGAAGGTTGGTTTCCAGGTTTCTGGCTTGTTTCCTCCCCTTTCCTCCACAATGTCCTGAAAAGAGAAAACCTACAGCATCCCTGCCATAATGAACAATAAGATGAGATAATTCAATTTGGAAGAAATGATACCTTGGTTAACCCAGACCCAAATTGTATAGGGATTTATTGGTTTCATTGAGAAACTTGGTAATCAGAGTAGCACCATCCATATTGGTTCTGTACTTCAAAAGTGGTTCTTACCTGACAGCAAATAGGCTACTGCATTTTATTTTATTTATTATTTTATTTGTTTATTAAATGTACTGGCTACCCATCTTAACACAGGGTAACTCTGTGCAACTGAGTTTTGAAACAATTATAGTTTCAGGTAATCTTAAGGGTAGGTCTAAGCAATGAGACTATTACAGTAAACCAGTCTAGGGGTAATGAAGATATAGGTAATTTTTGCTAAGGTCTTCTGCTCTCAAAAGTGCTTCAACTGGGACACCAGCCAAAGCTGCTCTCTTGTATTTCAGGAGAAGCTTAGTGTCCATGAGGGACTGAAGCTGTGGATTTGCCACCCCCTCCAGAGTGAGAGGAGGACTGACAACACATGTGGTGGTTTCTGCATGAATAATAGACTAACAAGAGTTGGAAGGGAGCTTGGATGTCTTCTACTTTCAGCCTTTTTAAATATTTATGTGGAACAAACAGGAGGGAGAAAGGTCTTCTTTTAAAACCAGTTCTGCCCTAAACTGAGCTGGTTCTTTATAATATTGTAGTACAATTTCTTCAATCCTGCAATTGTTTTATTAGTCACCTGAGCTGCTTTGCAAAATGGGTAGATTGGGCTCAGACAACTGTTGTGGAGAGAGGAGAAACAAGCCATGTGCACCAAAGCCTGTTGGAAAATCCTTGGAAAGTTTTAAGAATCTAACTGCTTCATATATTTTGGAAGGCTGAACATGACTCTTAAGGATAAATAACTTTAGAATAACTGAAATAAAATGCAGTGTTAATTGAATGTGGAGGTGTGCATTCAACTGTTTTGTGAAAAACTGTTGAAAAATTATAATTGACTGAAAATAACATGGATAGAAAAATAATGTAAGAGTCAATAGCAGCAGGCAAAATGAGTATAAATTTTTAATCATAGCTTTGTAAAAATGTTCATCTCCCCCTGCCTAAAAATACATATTTTAGAAAAAAATGTGACTGATATTTGCTGAGTGATAGAGCTTATGTTTGTAATTGGCTTAAGTGCCTAAATACATTTTAATGCTTTTAATATTGCATGACACTTATGAATTTGCTAAATGAAGGACAGCAATGTCTCCTCTCATTATCACTGTCACCACAATCAAGTTGTGATGAGAATAAATTTTGTTTCATTCCCTCTGAACCAATGTTATCAGGCTCAGCCTATATAGGATTGGAAAAAAAGATGCATTCCTCCTCATCCCAAGCACAAATAAGGAGAACTTATGCTTTAGATCCTCATGCCCGAAAAGATACCAATGTATTGTGAAAACAGAATATTCCAAAGGCCCTAGATCTTACAATGTTTTTTTTTTAATGTAGGTGCAAACAACCATTTTTATAATCCTAAAGTGTAAATTGGATAGACAAATAAAAATGGAAGTAGAGTTTTCTTCTAAGAGCTGTCAGCCACTGCGACTATCAGCAAGTATCGAGAATGAGTATACAGTCTCCGTTTACACACCGGGTAAGTACTAAAGCTGGTCTTTTTATCCTGAATTTGTGTATGTGTTAAAACATTTTGGTAGAGTTTATCTTTCTATTAGTGGCAAACTTTACTAGGCTAACAAACAAATCACAAATATTTTTCCTGTCACCGAGGATGCAAAAAGCTATAATTAAAAAATAAACTTATTTACACAAACTCACAAGTGGATGACTGGTAGAATGCACAGAACTAAAAGAGTTTAAGATCATAAATGAGACCTGCCTTTTTCATGGGTTAATACAAGAAGTCAAAATGTGAGGAGAAAGCTGACATAGGAAGCAGAAGCTCAGCTGCATTTCCTGTTTCCTGTACTTTCTGTTCATGCTGCTAATTTTAACAAAATGATATTTTTAAAAGCATTAAGAAACTTCTCTTTATATATTGTCAGAGGACATATTTCCTTTTTTAAAAATATGTTTTTATTAAATTTTACACAGTTAAAAACAACACAAATACAAAACAACCCAACAACACAAATACCATTTTTACAATGTTTTGACATCTACTTTCCCAGTTTTTGTTAACTATCTATCTATATATTTATATATACATTTATTTGTTTATATTAATTTTTATTCTTGCTGTCCTATCACCCAACCAACTATACCATTTTTTCCAGACTGTATAATATTCCTTCTCTTTCCTCTCTTGTAATTCCAACATGAGTTTTGCCATTTCTGCACAATCCATAATTGTCTTTACAATCATACTGTCTAAAATATTAGCTAAGAACCTTACAGATTGCCAGAAAAAAGAATTAGAAAGGAAAACGGAACTGCAAATTACAAATAAAATTAAATATTTAGGAATTTGACTAACAATGAGGTGCTCGTCGATAAAAGAAGACATAATAAATTAATGAATCAGGCAAAGATTTGGAAATGTAGGGAAAATTACAACTATCATTAGTAGGAAAAAATTCTGCAATAAAAATGAATTTATTACCAAGATGGTTGTATTTATTCCAAATGATTCCTATAAAACTTAACAAAAAATTCTTTGGGGAATTAAATAGGATAACAACTAAATTTATATGGGCTGGAAAAAAACCAAGAATAAGACTAAAGTTATTGCAGGATAACAGAAATAGAGGTGGCTTTGGACTACTTGACTGGGAATCCTACTACTATGCAGCAGCACTGCTATGGATTAAAGAATGGATATCCTTGAATAACAAAAGAATAATAACACTGGAAGGGCCTGATCTGCAAATAGGGTGGCACCACCAAATTAGAGATGCGTTATTACAAATTTTGGAGAAAATAAAAAGAAAACATTATATCAAAATCCCAGGGTGGTTATCAACAATGGAAGCTATGATATATCTAAATACATTCGATAAAACCAAAATGATAAGATATAGCCAATTACTAGATAACCAAGGTAGATTAAAAACAAACCAAGAACTAAGAGAAGAGGGAATAATGATAGATTGGTAGCCTTATTTGCAGTTGCAAACAAGATATAAAAAGGACATGGAAGAATTCGGTACAGATAGAACACCACAACAAATTGACAAAATTTTATTAGGGTCAGAAGAAAAATTTATAACTAAAATGTACAATTATCTACTCAAATCCGATAGGGAAGAGGAAACTGTTAAAGGAACAATGATAGCCTGGGCGAAAATTTTTGGATACAATATACAATTAGAAGATTGGGGAAAATTATGGACCAAAAATTATAAATTGACTGTGGCTGCTGCTTATAAGGAGAACCTTTACAAAATGTTTTATCGTTGGCATCTAGCACCAGCAAAATTGGCAAAATTTACCTAACTATGAACCCTAAATGCTGGAAGTGCAAAAATAAACAAGGTACCTTCTTTCACATAGTGTCATACCCCTGGTGGAGACTGACTCTGAGGGAGAGGAGGAACAGCCGACAGGGAGTGAAAGTGTGGCTCTGGAGGTTGTGGAGGAGGCTGGGGAAGTCAGAGGAGGACCCAGGCCCATCCCCTATCCATCCTAGGGCACGCAGGGAGGAGAGGATAAGGGAGAGACGTGGTCTATTTGGGAGGAGAGGGCCTTGATCCTCTTCATGGGCTGCAGGTGTGAAAACTGCATAAGAGTTTGGACCTGCGTTCTGGCAAACGCTGGAGACAAAGTGTGTTTTATTTTGGTTTGAGGTTATCTTGGTTGGTGTCCTTCCAACAGACTGTGCCTTGTTATGTCCTTGAATTTGGTAAATATTTCTCCTGTTCTGTCGTGGAAATTTCATCATTGTAGTTTGTTTGGTTTTTATTTTCACCTCTATCTGCTCATTAAATTTGGACTGTATTGCTTTCTTTTGAAGACTATTTTTGAGTATGTTTTATCTCCAACTGAGAATTATTGAATAGTGGGGCCAAGTTGGAGGCATTAAAGGACATTTATTTATGTTTTGGATTTTGTTATGTTTGTGTTACACTCTCGGTCATCACACATGTGGTGGTCCTGCCCTAAAGCAAAAGAATACTGGAATAAAATTAGAACATGGTTGCAAGAAATTACTGGATTTCAAATAGAATTTAAGCCTTAAATGTTTTTGTTAGGGATAATTAGAGGAACATTTAAGAAAGAAATTGAACAGGAAAGTGGTGATCATTATAGATCTTTGGTTGAATGACAAATATATTGTAAGAATATAAGCATATAAAGTTATTGTAAATTGCTAAAATAGTTAATTTATATATAAGAATATTACTATAATAACAAAATTAGTTTTTTTGCATAGAATTGGATAAATATAGAAGGAAATATATATACTGGAAAGTTGTTGCTGTATTGAGTGTATAGAGAGTCGAATTGAGTGGATAAAGAATGAAGTATTTAAACAATAGTGGATGGTGACTGGGAAGAACTGTATTAGAAGATAAAGAACATGACAAGCATTACAACGATGACACTGAAAGGAAAAAAAAAGCGATGTCAGGTTTATCATCTATTGCATCACCATCTGGTCAGAAATTGATTGAGGGGATGTTGAGTACAGAAAAGTCAAGTAATACTGCTAATATGCAAGCGATGCAAACAACATTGTTAGCCATACAGGAAACGATGTTGAAAATGCAGGAGATGATGTCGAAGAACAACATGGAATTAAAGACAGAGATGGGAGAAATGAAAGGTGATATCCATAAATTAGATGAAAATGTAGGTACAATCCAACAAACAATAGAAAGAAACGAGCAAAAAATAAAAAATGTGGAAATTAAGGCAGAACAAATGGAAAAAAAGTTGGAAGTGATGGATAGGAAAGTAATGGTGATGAACAAAGACTTGGAAGACTCGATAGTACACCTAGAAATGGAGTGCGCCACATTCTATCTGACATTCCAGAACGTTGCAGAAGCCAAAGATGAAGACCTGGGAGCTATTATGTCAGAACTAATAGCGGAAGTGTTACAGAGGGATTGGCAGGAAATTGTGAACAAACTCGACGAGGTGTGCAGAATACACACAAATTACACGAGGAGACACAAGCTGCCGAGAGAGGTGCACATATGATTTGCGAGGAAGAAAGTAAAAGATATCATTTATAAAATCACTAAAGAGGAATCGATGTTGCATGAAGATAAAGAAATTGTGACCTTGAAGCAGATCCCAAGAAGAGTGAGGGAACAAAGAAAAGAATAGTTTCCTAGCAACATCACTGAATAAACAAAAAATATGGTTCCGATGGCTAGTTGCAGAAAGAATGTTGGTCACATGGCAAGAAAGGAAAATTAGAATCAACAGTATCAAGAAAGCACAAGAACTGAATGAGCCGCTGGTGGGGTCAGAAGAAGAAACCAGCAGTAAGGATGAGCTGGAAAGTAGAAGCCAAGAAGACTAACAACAGGAGATACAAGAAGTAGAACAAGAAGAAAAAGACAAGGAAGAGAGAGAACAACCGAGAAGAGGAGGACTAAGAATTAAGAACACAGAGAGAAGTAAGAACCAATAGAAGACCAAGACAGACCTACAATTAGTAAAATGGAGGAAGAAATCAAACTAATTTCAGTAAACATTAATGGATTAAATTCCCCGGCCAAGAGAAAACAAACCTTTGTAAAATTAGTTAAACAAAAAGCAGATATTGTGTGCCTACAAGAGATACACATTCATAAACAATATAGTAAATGTTTAGATTACCCAAAATTAGGAATATGGTACACAGCATTGGCAGACAAAAAAGGGGGGGTGTAGTAATGTATATCAGGAAAGGGATAAAAGCCCAACAAATCTATGTGGAAGAACAGGGCAGAATATTAATGGTGGAATTAATGATTCAACAAAAACAAATATTATTGGTGGGGATATACGCCCCCAATGACAACCAAAAAGAGTTCTACAATAGGCTACATAACAAAATAATAGAAACGGGACAAGAGAATATTTGCTTAGTAGGGGATTTTAATGCTATAGTGGATATTGAAAAAGATTACATTAGTAAAGAACAAACTAATGAGAAAAAAAGAAAATCTTACCAAAATCATTTTTTGAATTGATAAAATAAACAAATTTAGAGGAAATATGGTGGAAATGGAACCCAAAACATAATGAATATACATTCTACTCCAATTCACTCAAGTCTTGGTCGAGAATTGATATGGTGTGGGTGAATGGCAAAATTGAAAAAGATATAGATACAGTGGAAATAATGCCCAATATATGGGCTGATCATAACTCCTTGAAAATAATTTGGAAAGGACAAAAAAAAGAGAAGATAAGATGACACTGAATTCACAAATTTTGAAGGAAAAGGAATATGATCAAAGGATTAGAAAAGAATTAGAACTGTTTTTTAAGGTAAATCTGAAACAACATACTTCTCTACAGAATTTGTGGGACACCTCCAAGGCATATGTGAGAGGAATCACAATAGCGTATATGGCTAAGAAAAATAAGGAGAAATGGAAACAACAAAATGAATTCCAGGGTAAGATAAAAAAATATGAGTGTGAACTCCAAATAAATCCTAAAAACACGGAAGCAAAGAGGAAAATAACCCTTGCTAGGCATAAATTAAATTTGATACAAGAAGAAGAAAAGGCACAAAATTTAAAATTTGTAAACCAATTTTTTTTGAATTTGTAAACAAGCTGGGTAGATGGCTGTCCTATAAACTGAAAAAAGAGAAGGAAAAAAGGTTAATACAACAACTAAAGAATGAGAAAGGGAATGTATGCCATCAGATAGAAGAGAAAAAAAATTGTGCAAAGCTATTTTGAGGAGCTGTATAAACAGGAGGAAATTAATGGGGAGAGTATAACGCAATATGTAGAGGAAAACGGTTTAACTCCAATTTCAGAAGAAAGGAGAGAGTTATTAAACAAAGAAATAACAGCAGAAGAATTGAAGAAAGCAATACAAAAACAGAAAAATAATAAAACCCCAGGACCAGATGGTCTCCCCTTTGAGTTATATAAAAATATGTATGAAGTCTTTGAACCAATAATATTGGAAGTATATAAAGAGGCACTCTTAGAAGCCAGATTGCCTGAATTCTGGTCCGAGGCATTCATCGCCCTAATCCCGAAAGAAGGTACCAATCAACAATCCAGAATTATAGACCAATCTCGCTGTTGAATGCTGATTATAAAATATTTATGACGATATTAGCAGAAAGGATGAAAACAATATTGAATGAAATTATACATCCTGATCAGAATGGCTTTTTACCAAATAGACAGATAAGGAATAATATAAGAATAGAATACTTTGTTGGCCAAATGTGATTGGACACACAAGGAATTTGTCTTGGTGTAAATACTCTCAATATACATAAAAGAAAAGATACATTCATTAAGAATCAAGAATTATAACATACAACACTTAATGTGATAGTCATAGGATACAATCAGCAATCAAATCATACTAGGAAACAGTCAATATAAATCGTAAGGATACAAGCGACAAAGTCATAGTCAAGTGGGAGGGATGGGTGATAAGGAGTGATGACAAGGTAACAGTAATAGTAGTGCAGACTTTGTAATAGTTGAACAGTATTGAGGGAATTATTTGTTTAGCAGAGTGATGGCTTTCGGGAAAACCTGTCCTTGTGTCTAGTTGTTCTGGTGTGCAGTGCTCTATATTGTCGTTTTGAGGGAAGGAGTTTAAACAGTTTAGGTCTGGGATGTGAGGGGTCTGTAAATATTTTAACAGCCCTCTTTTTGACTCATGCAGTATACAGGTCCTCTATTGAAGGCAGGTTGGTAGTAATTGTTTTTTCTGCAGTCCTAATTACTCTCTGAAGTCTGTGTCTGTCCTGTTGGATTGCAGAACCAAACCAGACAGTTATGGAGGTGCAGATGACACACTCAATGATTCCTCTGTAGAACTGGATCAGCAGCTCCTTGGGCAGTTTCAGCTTTCTGAGTTGGCGCAGAAAGAACATACTTTGTTGTGCTTTTTTGATGACGTTTTTGATGTTAGGTGTCCATTTTAGGTCTTGTGATATGATAGAACCTAGAAATTTGAAGGTCTCTACTGTTGATACTGTGTTGTCTAGTATTGTAAGAGATAGTAGTATGGGAGGGTTTCTTCTAAAGTCTACCACCATTTCTATGGTTTTGAGTGTGTTCAGTTCCAGATTGTTCCGGTTACACCACAAGGCAAGTTGTATAACCTCCTGTCTGCATGCAGATTCATCGTTGTCTCAAATGGCCAATCACTGTTGTGTCATCAGCAAACTTCACTATTTTAACAGATGGATCATTTGAGATGCAGTCATTGGTATATAGGGAGAAGAGAAGTGGAGAAAGCACACAGCCTTGCGGGGGGGCGGGCTGTGCTAATTGTACAGGATCAGATGTGATTCTGCCTAGCTTCACCTACTGCTTCCTGTCTGTTAGGAAGCTTATGATCCACTTACAAGTGTGTTCAGGTACTGCTAGTTGGTTTAATTTATTTAGAAGCATGTCTGGAATGATGGTATTGAATGCTGAACTGAAGTCTACAAAGAGGACCCTTGCGTAGGTATTTGGAGATTCAAGGTGTTGCAGGATGTAATGCAGAGCCAGGATGTAATGCAGAGCATCATCTGTTGATCTATTTGCTCAGTATGCAAACTGCATGGGATCTAACAGTGGATCTGTGATGGTTTTCAGGTGGGACAGCACAAGTCTTTCAAAGATTTTCGTAACTACAGATGTTAGAGCAACTGGTCTGTAGTCATTCAGTTACTTGATGGAGGGCTTCTTTGGCACTGAGATGATAGAGTGTTTGAAGCAGGAAGGGACATACCACATCTCTAGTGCTCTATTGAAGATTCTGGTGAAGATGGGGGCCAATTGGTCAGCACAGACTTTTAAGCAAGGAGTTATCTTGTCTGGCTCTGGTGCTTTTCCTGGCTTTTGTCTGTGAAATAGATCTTGTACTTCTTTTTCTGTGATCACCAGAGGTTGTGAACCCAATGGATTGGGGCTAGTTGTAGGAAGCTTGGCTGTTGTTGGTGTGTTTGAGATGTGGGTTGTGGAGATAGGTGGCTGTAGTTTCTTTTCAAACCTGCAGTAAAATACATTCAGGTCATCAGTTGTTGATTTCCTTCTGCCCGGGAAGGAGGTTTGCTGTAGCCAGTGATGTTTTTAAGAGTTTTCCACATGTTTGCTGGTTCATTTGTTGAGAACTGATTCTTTAACTTTGCAGAGTATTCACAAGCCATGATCACAGCCATGATCTCTCTTGTTAATATGTTTCTGGCCTGGTTGTATAGCATTCTGTTACCTTTTCTGTAGGCTTTCTCTTTGGAATGATGTAGCTGCTTAAGTTTAGCTGTGAAGCAAGGTTTATTGTTACTATATATTTGCAGGTTCCTTATTGTACACATAAGTCTTCGTAGAAGCTGACATACGTTGTTACAGTATCTGTAAGCTCATCTAGGTCTGTAGAGGCATCTTCAAAAACATTCCAATCAGTGCAATCAAGGCAAGCCTGGAGTTTCAGCTTTGCCTCATCAGACCAAGTCTTCACTGATTTAATTGTTGGTTTCATGGTTTTAAGTCTTTGTCTGTAGGCAGGTACAAGGTGAATCATGCAGTGATCAGAATGTCCCACAGCTGCTCGTGGTAAAGACCTGTAAGCATCTTTTACTGTTGTGTAGCAGTGATCTAAAGTATTTTTGCCTCTGGTGGGACAATTTACATGCTGGAAATATTTTGGGAGCTCTTTCCTTAGATTTGCTTGATTGAAATCTCCTAAAATGATGGGAAGGGAACCTGGGTGTTTGGCTTCAGCCTCCATAATTTGATCAGCAAGAGTTCGTAATGCCTCATTAACACAGGCTTGTGGAGGAACATACACAGCTATTAGGAGAAATGAGGAGAACTCATGTGGAGAGTAAAATGGCTTGCAGTTGATATGTAAAGACTCTAAGTTTTCATCACAGAACTTATATATTATAGTTATATCCTGAGACCAGCTGTTGTTGATATAGAAACATAATCCTCCACCCTTTGTTTTACCTGATGTCTCTTCAATTCTGTCTGATCTAAATGTCTGAAATACTGGGAAGTATATAGTGGTGTCCCCATGAATTTGTGGATTAAGTTAGGTTTCAGTAAAACAAAGAACTGCTGAATTATAGAAATCAGAATTCCATCTATTTAAGAGATGAATTTCATCCATCTTGTTAGCAAGTTAACAGTGCTCTATGTCATTGAATATTATGAAGCCCATCCTGGAAAGCAAGTGGTGCTAATATTTTTAGACGCACAAAAAGCTTTTGATAATCTTAATTGGCAATTTATGTTACAACAAATTTTAAAAAATGAATTTCGGAACAAATATTGAAAAAACATTACCGGCAATATATTCTAGACCAGTGGTTCTCAACCTTCCTAATGCTACGACCCTTTAATACAGTTCCTCATGTTGTGGTGACCCCCAATCATAAATATATTTTTCGGCTTCATAGATTCAGCTGATAGAACTTCACAACAAATAACACATTGCAGTTTCTCAATTCCTGCTGTAATTATTGAGGTAAAATCATACTGTAAAAAATCCTCACTATATTTTCTTTTCTTAATGTTCTCTCTACACAATCCATTGCCATGGGATGGTTTGCTAATGAAAATAATATATAACAATAGCTTTAATAATACAAAAGATGATACATGGCATAGTTCAGTTAATACAGTTCATTAAAGTTTCCTATGATTTACCATTTGCTGTGTTGTTTTTTTACATACCTGTTACTATCACATCAACCACAGCTGAATATAAAAAGACCGATCAGCATCCAGATTAAGTTCCAGATTAAGTTCCAGATATATTTTTTTTGCAGTAGTTGGATGTTTTTACAGTACACGATTTTACATTTACCCAGTAATTATAATTCATGAAGTGTCGTTTTACCTCCAATACTGCTGCTTTCAACACAGTAGCTGTTTTTAACAGAGTAGCTGCTTTCAACACAGCAGCTGCTTTCTAAACAGTAGCTGCTCTCTACACTTGTGTGACTGGTCAGCATAAGTACATTATGACTCCAACCCTGTCACATACACTTGTATTCGTACGGGGTGTGTGTGATGGGATTGGCGCGATGATGTCATCACACCGGGTACTCATATGTGGGCGTATCTGCATGTGGGCAGACCCGCCTGGAGATGGATAGACGAGCGGTGTCTCAGTTCCTAAGATCACCAAAAATATGTGTTTTCCGATGGCCTTAGGCGACCCCTGCGAAAGGGTCGTTTGACCCCCAAAGGGGTCGTGACCCACAGGTTGAGAACCACTGATCTAGACAAAGAGCAAGTGTACTATTAAATGGGGATCATACAGATGATTTTAAGGTAGCCAAGAGAGTGAGGCAAGGATGTCCTTTGCTATTTATCCTGTCTTTAGAAGTGTTACTATCCCAAACCAGACCAAACTCGGAAATAAAGGGGATTAAAATTCAGAAAGAAGACTATAAGGTCCAAGCATTTGCAGACGACTCAGTATTTATTGTAGAAGACCCACTAAATACTGGACATATATTGTTGCAGGAAATAGAAAAATTCGGGGAGGTGGCTGGACTCAAAATTAATAAGGATAAAACTAAAATGATAGTGAAAAACTGTACCGTAAATCAGAAAAAGGAATTGGGGAAATGGGATTACAGATTGCAAAAAAGGTGAAATATCTAGGAATATGGTTATCCCCTAGATGTTCTTCAATCAAAGAAGATAATTATAATAAATTAGTAAAACAAATGAAAAAGGATTTAGAATCATGGGAAAATTTATAGCTGTCACTATTGGGAAGAATTGCCATTAAAATGAACATTTTACCCAAATTATTATATTTATTTCAAATGATTCTGATAAAGCTGGATAAAAAGTTTTTCAAAGAGCTAAATAAAATAACAACATCTGGTTGGACAAGAAACCACGTATTAAACTGAAAATGTTACAGGATAGCAGGAGCAGAGGGGGGTTTATTTCTACCAGAATGGGAACTCTGTTATCAGGCTGCAGCATTAAATTGGATAAAGGATTGGGTAAATTTAAAAGATAAAATAAATCTAACTTTAGAAGGTCATGACCTCCAGATAGGCTCCACATTTTTGTGGGGGAAAAAGGAGTAAAAGTACATTCTTACTTCTATAGACATCAAATAAGAGATTCGCTTATTCAGATTTGGATGAAAATTTAAAAAAAAAGTTATATGAAGATACCCCTCTGGCTGTCAACTATGGAGGCCATGATCCACCCAAACAGATTGGATATAAAAAATGGTACCGTATATGCCGGCGTATAAGACGACCCGGCGTATAAGACGACCCCCCAACATTTCCACTCAAAATATAGTTTGTTATATACTCGCCCCCTCTTCCGCACGCCTTCCACTTTTGCACTTTTTTTTTTTTTGAGGCACTTTTGTCTACCGTGGAAACGAATCCCGTGAAGCCGAAAGGAGCAGCCAGCCTTCTCCCAGCTCCCAAGGAAACGAGGCTCGCACCGCCCGGGCTCCGCTGAGGTATCCGGCTGGGGCTGTCAGGAGTTGTTACCGCTGGCGCGGCTCCGCGCGGCTCCAGTCCCGCGTTGCCTCGGGAAGGGAAAGGCAAAAAGGAAGAGCCGCGGCGGCGCTTTGCAATGGCAGCAGCGGCTCCTGGTTTTGCCTTTCCTTCCCGAGGCAACGCGGACTGGAGCCGCGCGAGCCGCGCCAGCGGTAACAACTCCTGACAGCCCCAGCCGGATACCTCAGCGGAGCTCGGGCGGTGCGAGCCTCGCTTCCTTGGGAGCTGGGAGAAGGCTGGCTGCTCCTTTCGGCTTCACGGGATTCGCTTTCCACGGTGCGCAAAAGTGCCTCAGCCGCGGGCAGCCGCAGTGCTTCCCAATTACTATTTGCCGGCGTATAAGACGACCTGGCATATAAGACGACCCCCCCAATTGGAGGCATCTTTTTCAGGGCAAAAAAGTCGTCTTATACGCCGGCAAATACGGTAAGTTATAATGAATTATTAGATAACCAAGGGAAACTCAAAACAAATCAGGAGTTGAGGGAGCAAGGAATTATACTTTATTGGTGGCCATATTTACAGATACAGGATAGATACAAAAAAGACCTAGAGGAATTTGGATTCAATAAAGAACAACAACAATTAGATAAAATTTTGGTTGGAACAGAGGAAAATTTATATATAAAACATACAAATATTTATTGGGATTTAACATGGAAGAAGATATTGTAAAAGGTTCCATGATAGCTTGGGTGCAAAACTTTGGATATAATATTGAGTTAGATGAATGAGAGAAATTGTGGACTAGGAACTATAAATTAATGACCTCTATGGCCTATATAGAAAAATTATGTAAAATGTTTTATCGGTGGCACCTGGCCCCAGCAAGATTGGCTAAGATATATCCCAACACAAGTCCAAAGTGTTGGAAGTGTGGAGAGAAAGATGGTACCTTTTATCATATGTTGTGGTTGTGCCCCGAGACCAGGAAATATTGGATTAAAATAAAGAACTGGCTTCAAGAGATCACTAAAAATCAAATTGAATTTAAACCAGAACTCTTTCTTTTGGGAATAATCACAGACCAATATCCCCAAAAAATTAAATATATTATCTTACACATCTTGACAGCAGCCAGAATACTTTTGCACAACTATGGAAGGGAGTCAATACCCCACCAGAAGAGCTAGTTGTTGTGGCTCTGAGGTTTGAGCCTGCTTTGTCAGAGGTCGAGGACTTGGTAAATGAGGAAGAGGAGGATTTGGCTCTGAGGTTTGAGCCTGCTTTGCTAGAGGACACAGACTCAGACGGTGCGGAAGGGGAAGATTTGGCTCTGAGGTTTGAGCCTGCTTTGTTAGAGGATTTGGAATTGCCTTCCTCCCCAGGACTGTCCTCCTCGGCAGGATCTTCCCCCCTGATTGTGCCTCAGGTGTCGGCAGATAATCAGGAGAACGTATCAGAGCCTCTGACTGAGGATCAAGCCGAGGAATGCTGGTTTGATGCAAGGCAAAGATGCAGGCAAAAGCGTGAAATGCAACGTAAAAAGAAAGGACAAATCAGAGACTGAGATGAGAGACTGACACGCCCCACAGGGAATAAAAGTGGGCGTGTTAGCTCTGGTTTCTTGTTCGGGACAACGTGTTGTTTTATGAGAGAAGCTTCTGCATTTTTCCTGTGTGTGGCGTCAGCTTGTGATTTATGCTTCCTTATCGGACTTGGCAGACAGACTGCCAAGAATGTTTTCGGACTAAGGAAGTTAACCCTGTAGTTATCGGACTTGCCTGCTTATTTGTGTTTCAGTTGGAAATTTGGACGTATTACTTTGTTTGTCCAGGTGAGACATAACAGCTAGTCATACAAAAATATTGGGAGTGTGCGGAAATGGACAAGCTCACATTAGAAATGAAAGATAAGGAGAATTCTGAATACTACCTAATATGGGATAAATGGTACGAGTGGCTAAAAAAGAGGTATAAAGATTAGAAAGAATGGTTTATTGCAAATAAAGTAAGAGACCTTAAGGGATTGTTATTGTAGATATTGTTATAATAAGAAATATAAGGTATATGTGTTGATATATATAATAAACCATATAAGATGTAGGTAGTTATAGATGTATAGAATAACGAGATATAGAATAAGGTACATAAGTTATATGTATTTGTCGATGCTAAAACGTTGTCATAAATATGGATGAGATTTGTATTTTTGAAAAATGTAATAAAAACGATTAAAAAAAGAAAAGAAAGAAAGAAATTGAATACCTCATAATACACATTCTAACAGCGGCAAGAATAACTTATGCCCAAAGTTGGAAACTAGATAGTACCCCCACAGACACAGTCAGAGGACCTATTTCTATACATATAGTAGCTAATTTAATTTTTACATGTAGTCCTTGACTTATAATCATATGTTTAATGACCGTTATGTCTGCACTGAAAAAATGACTTATGTTGACACTAATGTCCCCATGATCATTTGATCAAAAGCAAGCAAAGTCAGTGGGTGAAGTTGGATTCACTTTAACAACTGAATGATTCACTTAACAACTGTGGTAAAAGTTATAAAGTCAGATATGGCTCACTTAATTGCTTCGTATTGGAAGTTACAGTCCCATTAGGGTTATAAGTCAAGGACTACTTGTAGTCAAACAAAAGTCTAAAAAGTATGCCTGTGAAATTTAATATGTTAATAAAAATAAGAAGGAAAGAAATTATTATCGCTGTCCTATATTATATGAACGAGATACATATGTTAATAATTGTGGAATCTTAATGTTAGATGCTATATGGATCAGCACTCAGTATGGAGCCAAGCATCTGAAGCACATGGTGCTGGCTTTAACTAGTCGGATATCTGAGTCACTGTTACTCTGGTAATTGGATTTTTGATTCAAAATTTTAGCCTGATACACTCATAGACTTTGCACAATAGAGTTTTTTTTATAACATAAAGAATGAAACAAAATTGTTCTAAACATCAACAGTGGTTTGAAAGCTTATTTTAAACCTTTTAGTTACATACTGAGTGAAATTGCTAGAGTTGTCAGATTGCTTGGAATACTTAAGTTGCTTAATGTTTTACAATTTTATGAGTTTTTTACATTTTACAGTTCAGTTTATTTAGGGTCAAGTGTGATCCTACATAGATTCTGCTACTGCCACGGAATGGAATCAGATTTGTTCATTCTCCCCCTCCTTTTGCTGTTCTTTCTCTGTTGACAAACTTAATGTGAAGTGAGAGCTGCATATTAAAGCAAAGTTAATAAAATGTTCTGTTTGCAAAATGTCAATTTAACATTTTTTATAAATTCCATAGAGGTTCTTTTGCCCTTAATAGATACCTTAAAAAAAAAACACATCAGGCGTATATATAAAATTAGAAATGTTTTATGCATATTGCTCTGTACAAGTAGTCTTTAGTTAACAACCATTTGTTCAGCAACCACTGAAACTACAGAGGTGCTGAAAAATTGTAGTGACACCCGAAGTTATAACTGTTGCAGCACCCCCATGGTCATGTGACACTTGGCTACCCACCCAGGCATGGTGGCAGAGTGGTTAGAATGCAGTATTGCAAGCTTATTCTATCCACTGCCAGGAGTTCAATCCTGATGGACTCAAGGTTGACTCAGCTGTCCATCCTTTTGAGGTCGGTAAAATGAGGACCCAGATTTTGGGGGGCAATATGCTGACTCTATAAACCACAGCCATTTTTGGCTGTCCTTCCTCCTCTGGCCCAGACACCTCTACTTTCTCCCCCCATATCTGGGTTTTGGGCCATCCTACACTCTGCTGGATGTCCTCTGTATGCCTTGCCCAACATTTGCAAGTCAGCTGCCTCACAAGCCATTTCAGACACACTTTATCAACAGTGGAAGGAAGGTGACAGCAAAGGTCAGCTGAGGTTGCTGGGCTGGCTGAGCGCTGGATAGCAGATTTGGTAGAGGTGACAGAATGCAGGCAGAGATAAGTAAGTGAAAAGAGCTGAAGAGGAAGCAGCTCCTTACCTTACCGAGACTCAGGGCTCCCCAAGACAGCAAGCCAGGAATTACTTGGATCAGGGTGCCTAATAACCAGGTGGGATTTGGTTAATGGCAGCCACCAGAATCCCTGAGATTGATGTTGCTAAACAATGTGATCATGTGATACTGTGCTTTACAACTACATTGCTTAATAACAAATTCTGGTCCCAATTACCATTAATTGATTACTACCTGTATACACTCACTCCCCATACAATCTGTTCCTGTAGATTCAATTATATATGGAAGTGTAACCCATTTTTTTCAAACATGGTCTTAATGCAGCTATATATGGCCATGCACAATGGAATCTTATTGTGTAGCAATGACACAAGTGACAAAAATTACACAAAAGGAAACCATATTCTTATTTTATTCTCTGTGTCATTTTGATAATAGTTCTTGTGTTCACACTATCTTATGCTTTAAAATTTCAACAATGTCATCCAAGCAAAGCGCTAATGACACTGTTTCAACAAGTGCAAACACTCCATAATGAACCTAATGAATAAAATTGTAGTGTTTGATTTGCTTTGTTCTGGAAACTCTGTAGCATCCATAGACAGAAAATTCAATGTAAATGAATCAACCATCTGCCATATGCCAAAAGGAAGACTTACGTTCATAAGGTTATTTGCAAAGCTGCTCCAGAAAGTGCTAAAGTGACTTCTGTGATTTTGTAAAGAAATATGGAAGAAACAGAAAAGTGGCCTAATTTATGGATAAATGAAATTGTTGGCTGCAAGGGATGTCTTGTGAACAACAAAATAAAAACAACCCTATTCAAATATTTGATTGAAAATCAGGAAGTCATCCGTGAGAGCATTAGTTGGTTAGAGCATTTTATAAACAGGTATGGTTTGAAAAATGTGAAACTTTCAGGTGAGGTTGGTCTAGCAAATAATGGAAGCTGCTGAAGAATTTGTAAAACTTCTGAAAAACACCAGAAACAAAGGGTACCCATTTGAGCAAGTTTGTAATGCGGATGAAATTGGTTTGTTTTATAAAGAAAGATTACTCTTTTAAATAAAATATACTGAATCCCATTTTTCCCATAGGACCAATGCTTCAATAACTGTGGTTTCCATTTCTGTGGGATTTTTCAAGAACAAACCCCACAAATAACAAGGATTGAGTGTATTTGAATAAAGGGAAAAGATAGCGTCTTTCAAGGCAAGCTTGACTCCTTGTTTAAGTTCCATCCATGAACTTAAACCAGGAATTTAAGTTAACTTCATGGATTCATCCAGGGGTGGGATTCCACTGATTCGGCCCGGCTCTATAGAATCAGTTGTTACCGTTCCCGGTAGTTTGGAGAACTGGTAAATCAGGCCTCTGGCTGGCCCCGCCCCTCTCCGCCCACTTCTCCACTGCCTGCCCGTCAGTCCTTATCACGCATGAGTGACATTGCACGCATGCACAACACTGCTGTCTGCAGCCTGCTCTTGTGCACCCACCAGGCCAGCCATTGCTGCCTGCCTTCCATTGCAGCCCTACCTTTACTGATCTCCCTGGGTGAGTGAGGCTCTGCAAGCCCCGGTTGCCTTCCCCTCACTTACCTTTTGCTGCCGCCTCCGGTCGCCTTCCCCCCCACTTGCCTTTTGCTGCTGCTGCTGGTCGCCTTTCCCTCACCACTTGCCTTCTGCCAAGGAACATGTGGAGAGGCTCGTATAGGATCCGGCCAGGTCAGCGGCTGCTTCTCTCAACTGCTGCTGCACAGCGGAAAGCTTCGAAGTCCCACTCCCATTAGAAACGGCTCCCATGCAAGCAGAGAAGCAAGCCAGGTTGAATCCTGCTACTCTCTGCTTGCCCGGGAGCCATTTCCAATGGGGGGGATTCAGAAGCTTTCCGCTGTTTTGGGAAACTCTTGCTCTCCCAAAAACAGCAGCAGGTGATAAAAGGAACTGCTAACCTGGCTGGAGCCTCCATGTGTTCCTTCCTGCTGCTGTTGATAGGAGACAAGAGTTTCCCAGCATAGCAGAAAGCTTCCAAGTCCCCTCCCCATTAGAAACAGCTCCCAGGCAAACAGAGAAGCAAGCCAGGTTGAATCCTGCTACTCTCTGCTTACCCGGGAGCCGTTTCTGATGGGGGAGATTCAGAAGCTTTCTGTTATTTTGGGAAACTCTTGCTCTTCCAAAAACAGCAGCAGAAAAGAACACGTGGAGAGCTCGTGTCAGCAAGGCGCCCCTTGATTGAGTCCGGGACAGCTGACGGCGACTGCGGGGAGCTAAGCCTAAAAGCCCCGATGCATCAAGTATGCAGCCGCATGGATGGCGGGGAGGAACGAACTGGTCCTGGAATCCCCGATGCCTCCAGAATTGCCATTGCCGCCTCGCTGCTGCTGCATCCCCCACCCCCTGCAGGTATGGTGAGAGTGAGCCCCAGGACGGGTGACCGACCGCCTCAACTGCTGCTCCCACTGACTGTTTTCTGTGCCAAGAGTGGAGGCGAGAGAGAGAGAGCAGCCCTCTTGGTACGGAGACAAGTTGCGCGTCTCCCCATATTCCTCTTGCCACAACACCTTTAAACTTAGTGCGCTTCACAAATGAAGGCGGGGGGACAAGGCTGCTCACAGAGAAAGGAATATGGGAGGACGCACAACTTTTCTCCATGCTGAGCTGCTCTTGCCAGTGACTCCAGACTGTTTTGCCCAGCTAAGACTAGATCAGGGGTCCCCAAACTTGCTGGCTAGACAATTTTGGGAGTTGAAGTCCACAAGTCTTAAAGTGGCCAAGTTTGGGGACCTCTGGACTAGATTATCAAGGAAGAGAGTAACATGCAGCAGATGCCTAGCAAAATGTAGTAATACTGCAGATTGGCTGTTTGCATTGAAATCACTGGGCAGTTTAGTTTGGTATTTATTTCAGTAGGCTGATTTTAGAAAGCTAAACAGGTTCAGACCTGGTAAGTACTTGGCTGGGAAGTCAACACAAAATAGGGTGTGGGAGGAATGGGGTTGGGAAGGAAAGAAGGAAGGGAGATAGAATAAGGTAACTTTTATTGTATTTTACTGTAAGTACACTGGCATGCATTAAAAGTGAAATATATATACATATCCATACACATACATAACACACATATACACATGCTACACACATACATAAAATCATTGCCCATTTTGAATACATAGCGGAAAGGAAGAAAGAGTATTGGATACATATGCACAAATGTGTGTGAAAAAACTGCAAAGAAATAGGATTATAAAAAAAAAACAGCTTCCAATCTTAGCAGTTGTAGATGAGAGAGAGAAAGAAATGAGAAACAGAGAGAGGGAGAAAGAGAAAGAGAGATGAGGAAGAAAGAGAAAGAGATGAGAGAGAGAGGGAGAAAGAAAGAAAGAGAGAGAGAGAGAGAGAGAGAGAGAGAGAGAGAAAGAAAGAAAGAAAGAAAGAAAGAAAGAAAGAAAGAAAGAAAGAAAGAAAGAAAGAAAGAAAGAGAAAGAAACAGACAGAGATACCTCTTTAAAAGAAAATAGAAAAATGGCTCTTTGAGTTTTTAAGGTTGCAGACCCCTGGATTAGGCAAACACCATGGTAGTGAACCTTGTGGTCATTAAGCAATCACTGGTTGTTAAACAAGTCCATTTTCCTCAATGGGCATTTTTAACTGGAAACCAGAAGGAATTGTTGGAAATTGGCAACAAACATAGAAAACCTCAGTCATAAGACTGTGTAAGATGTTGTAACTGGTCATAAGTGTGTGTATGTATGTATAGCTGTCAAAACGTCAAAAACAGGTCAAGTAGCTCTGGGGAGGTAAGTCATAAATTAGAACACTTGCTAAACAACTGGCCATTAAGCAAGAACCACTTATATTTGGTTTGCCAGTCACATGGCCACCTAGCTAAGCCCACCCAGTCACATGACCACCTAGCCACACCCTGTCAGCAAGCCATGCCCACCCAGTCACATGACCAAGCCACATCCACAAATTAGGCCACGCCCACAGAACTGGTGGTTAAGAAATTTGAATCCCACCCCTGGATTCATCTGTGTAGTTTTGGCAACAGTAAGGAAGCATTTTATCATTGCTTCCTGAAACGCTTAATTTTCTCTTCTAGTCTTTGGCCCCAAATTAACCTGGTGATTTCCCATCTATTAATCAGTGAAAGTTGTCCAGGTGATGCTATTTTCTGAAGCTTTTTAATTTGGATGGAACTTAAACTGATCTTGAAACAGCAGTTAAAATGATAGGTTTTATCACTAAAAATTAACATAAAACTATAAAAATAGAATTAAAAACATGGACTGTTGCTTGATTCTAAGCAGCAGCATTTTCTGCATGGGCACTTTTCTGACTTTAGCTTTTCAATTCTGTAAAGAACAAAGACTCACTTGATTCAAAAATGGAAGTTCTTTCCCCATTTTTCCCCACAGCATGTGGTGTTTTTTTTTTAACATATAGACTTGTTTTCCCACTCAAGGTCTCATCATGTTTAACTGAACTCTGGGCATTTTGCTTAATTTAGAGTTAGAGAGGTATCCAGTTTACATGTGTATTTGCTGACCCTTTTTTCCACTGCTTCTTTCAACACGATGTATGAGTTTCCTTTTATGTACTGATTATTGCTGACCTTCTCTTGCCCTTCAGACTTATCACCTGGAACTGTATGTTTGAAACTGTTTTCTGGAGATTTAATGATAGCTGAATCAAACATCAATTACTATACTGACATGGAAGAAATTAGCAACTTGTTGTCTACTGCAGCAAATCCAGTGGAATTCATGTGTCAGGTGAAATTTAATTTTAATGGGGCATTTTAAGTAAATAACCTCCCTGCTTTAGGAAGGTGGGGAACAGGAGAGAGCTTGTTATATCATTTAGATAGTAGAAAGATAGGACCAACTGTAAACTTGAGGCATGAATAAGTAGCAAAACCATCTTTTGAGAAATAAATAAGTGGAGGATTCAGAAAACTTGTTTCTTGCTAAAATATATAGTGTGTTTATTAGAAAAAAGATATTTTTAATTGTATGGTTTTGTTTAATTGTGATAATCTGAAAACCTCAAGGAGACTATTAAAGATAATCTGGCTCTACACCATATAGGGCTATATAGGTAACAACCAGCATCTTGAATTGTGCCTGGAAGTTCACTGTTAACCAGTATAGTTCATGCAGTAGTGGTGTCACAGGGGCATTCTGAAGCCTACTTGACACTACCTGCACTACTGCATTCTGTACCTGCAGTGTCTTCCAACTGGTTTGGTCGAAGAGTACATTACAATAGTCCAACCAATAGTGCATGAGTGACAGTTCTTGCTTACATCTACAGCATTTTTCTTTCTAGAAAGAAAAGCTGTTTCAATTGCATGAGTTTCTATCTGACATTAATGGATTGGTGTGTACGCAAGTGGGCATTTATGGCAGTGGCATGATTTTGGGATCAGAACCAGACCTCTGAGCTCCTTCGTTTGAGGGGAATGTGAAGATCCACAACTGATAAATCCATTTTTTCAGAACATGATAGTTTCTCAAATTTGTATGCTTGCCTTTGGACAGGGAAGTGGTAATTAGCATGACTCTGGGCATGCATTATTCTTCTCAGTATTCAATATCCCTGATTTAAGTTTCCTAAATTCAAACAAAGAATAAAGGAAGGGGACTTCAGACATGAACATTTTTAATTTCATGTAGCTTGAGATGTAAATATATAAGAACCTCTACAACATAGCTGCATTTCTGTAGTAATGTTGTTAGAAGCTGTATATTAAAATATAGGTAGTCCTTGACTTATAACCACAATTGAGCCCAAAGTTTCTGTTGCTAAGTGAGTTTTGCCCCATTTTATGACCTTTCTTGCCACAGTTGTTATGTTAACCACAGTGGTGGGATTCAATTTTTTTTACTACCGTTTTGTGGGCGTGGCTTGATGGGTGTGGCAGGGGAAGGCTACTGTAAAATCTCCAGTCAGAGGTTGTATTTGCCGATTCTCCGAACTACTCAAAATTTCCGCTACCGGTTCTCCAGAATTGGTCAGAACCTGCTGAATCCTACCCTTGGAACCACTGTAATTGATAAGTTAGTAACCCAGTTGTTAGATGAATCTGGCTTCCCCATTAAATTTGCTTGTCAAAAGGCTGCAAAAGGTGATCATATGACCTTGGCACACAGTAATGGTCATATGTATGAATCAGTTGCCAAGCATCTGAATTTTGATCACATGATCATGGGGATGCTACCAAGATTGTAACTGTGAAAAATGGTCATAAGTCACTTTTTTCAGTGCCATTGTAATTTTGAATGGTCACTAAATGAACTCTTTGTAAATCAAGGACTACCTGTATTACTATATTTACTTTTCCCATATTTATTACCTGATGACTTCTAAATGTTTGGTAGTAAAAATTGTATATATATGTAGCATAAGAACATTCATTTTCATATCAGCCATCAGTTGACTGCCACTGTCTAAATATGCAACATTGCTTTTAGTATTACTACAAACTTATTTTATTTATCAAATTTAGGGATCACCCATGTCAGCTGCTCATCTTCGCCTTCTTTGAAGCTCACTAGCAACTGCCATAGCTAGGGGGAAGGGAGCATCCGGGAGGGGATGTGTGCTGGTGGTGTGAAAGAATGCTATTGGAGTATGGACACTAACAGGAATCAGAGCCATTTGCCAAGCTTCAAGGATGCCAGTCCTGGGAAAGGAATTTACACAGGCATTTGAGGCATCAATTTCCCAAAACATCAGAATGAGACCTGATTGGACTGCTCTCCCAGGGGGGAGGTTTTTGGACATTGGGGATTGCTTTCAATATACAATTTTCGCATGGTTTTTCCTTAGACCTTGCCTCATCCATGCTGCACTCAGTATTTCTAGTTAAAGTACCTTTTCCCTAAACCTATGTAGTCAAGGATTATTCCTTCTTAGGGAGTAGCGAGAGCCAGTCTGACTACCTAAGTGACTCTGGGCTGCCATATAAACCATATAAAACCATACAATTAAAATAAAATCCAAATAGGATGAGAAACAAGTAAAACAAAGATAAAATTGGAGGGAGTACCCTCAAGTCACCAAATCCTCCCCCACCTTAGAGGCATGCCACTTTTCAATCCCCAGGCAAGTTGGCAGAGACAGGTTTTCACACTTTTTGGAAGGCCAAGAGACTGGATGCCAATTTCATCTCTGGATGGAGGATGTTTTATAGGTCATAGAGAAGGCTCTTTGAAGTGAAGGCTCTCTTTTTAGATCCTGTCAGTCAAAATTCTTCAACTAACATGGCATACCCATTTTGCCTGATAGGGTGGAGTGAGTCAATGTAATTGGAAAAAGATGCTTCTTCAGGTAATCAGCAAATAAGCAGTCAATGCAGTTCATGCAACAAAGTTTTTACGGTCTCAGTCCTTGGGACATCCAGAATTGCCTGCATAGCCACATTCTGTGCCAGCTCCAGCTTCTGGATACTCCTCAAGGGTAGCCCTATGTAGAGCCCTATGCAATACTCCTTCAGAGGATGATCAGGGCATGAATGATTGAGAGAAGGGCCTCCAATATAGGAAGGGGTGCAATTGGTGCACAACACAAAGTTGAGCAAAGGCCTTCCTGGCCATGACTGCTGTCTACACCTTGAGCAGGAGTTGTAAGTCCAGGATTTCCCTCAGATTATGTACTGGATCTATCTGGGGCAGGGCAACTCCATCCAAGACCAGAAATGATAAATCCCCCAGATATGATAACCATCTTACCAGGGTTCAGTTGAAGCCTGTTCTCCATCCAGCCTTTCACAGCCTCCAAGCACCATGACAGAATATCCACAACATCATTTAATTTACTCAGGTAAATTAAACTGAGTACAGCATGGTGATAGATGATCATTTTGTTTTAATATTATTAAATGCTAATAATTTCTTCCATTTTTAAAGTCACAGACAAATTCTGAATACATTGAACCAGTACGGGGTATACATAATTGGTGATTGTTCTCTTCTTACATCCAGGCATTTAAGATTGTACCTTATAGCACAGAAGCTCTGGACAAAATTCTCACAGAATCATTGAAAAAAAACCTTCCTGCCAGTGGTTTGCACCTCTTAGGGATCAACCAATTGGAAGAAGAAAATATTACTAGTGAGTATAATTGTGATTTGGAGAAAAAAGACTATATGAATTATTCTATACTAAATTCAAGTGCTACTATGTTATGCAAAAGCATATGTTATATGAAAGAGTTGGGCATGTGTGACTGTCTTGCACAACCCAAGCAACTAGAGCAGGGGTGGGCAAACTTTTTGGCTCGGGGGCCGCATTGACTTTTAAAATTTGACAGACGGGCCGGGTCAGCACAAGATTTTTTGGGAATCGCCCCCTTCCCCCCTCTTCTCCTCCTTCCCCTCCCTCGGAGGCTCCCTCCCTCGGAGGCCCTCTGAGTCAGGAGTTGCTACCACCGGCGTGGCTCCGCGCGGCTCCAGTCCAGCGTTGCCTCGGGAAGGGAAAGGCAAAAAGGAAGAGCCGCGGCGGTGCTTTGCAACGGGAGCAGCGGCACCGGAGGCTCAGGCTCAGCGGCTCCTGGTTTTGCCTTTTCCTTCCCAAGGCAACGCGGGACTGGAGCCGCATGGAGCTGCGCCGGCGGTAGCAACTCCTGACAGCCCCAGCCGGACACCTGAGCGGAGCCCGGGCGAAACTGCCTCTTGCTGCTGCCGGAGCACCGCCGGGTCGCCTCCTCCAAGCAGCCTGCCCGCCCACCGGGCTTCCCCTCTGCCGCGCGGCTCGGGGCCAGGCGCAAGCACCGCGAGTTAAAAGGAAGCCGAAAGTTGCTGGGAAGTTGCTCGGGTGCTGGGAGCAGGCTTTTAAAGTGCCGCCCGAGCAAAGTTTAAGCAGCCCGCCCACCCGCCGGGCAGAACCCTTCCTGATCCTCGGCGGGAAGACGCTCCAGCCTGCAAACTTTGCCTTTGCAAAGTTTAAGCCTGGAAGCCCCGGAAACACAAGCAACTTCCCAGCAACTTTCGGCTTCCTTTTAACTCGCAGGCGCTTGTGCCTGGCGGAGGGGAAGCCCGGCGCCTCCTCCAAGCAGTCCGCCCGCCCGCCCGCCGGGCTTCCCCTCCGCCGTGCGGCTTGGGGCCAGGCGTGAGCGCCAGCGAGTTAAAACGAAGCCAAAAGTTGCTGGGAAGTTGCGCGGTTTTCCAGGGCTTTGCAAAGGCAAAGTTTGCAGGCTGGAGCGTCTTCCTGCCGAGGAGCGGAAGGGTTCCGCCCGGCGGGCGGGGCGGGCTGCTTAAACTTTGCTCAGGCGGCACTTTAAAAGCCTGCTCCCAGCACCCGAGCAACTTCCCAGCAACTTTCGGCTTCGTTTTAACTCGCGGGCGCTCGCGCCGCCCTGAGCCGCACGGCAGCCCGCTCCAAGCAGCCCGCCCCGCCTGCCGGGCGGAACCCTTCCCGCTCCTCGGCGGGAAGACGCTCCAGCCTGCAAACTTTACCTTTGCAAAGCCCTGGAAAACGGAGCAACTTCCCAGCAACTTTCGGCTTCGTTTTAACTCGCGGGCGCTCGCGCCTGGCGGAGGGGAAGCCCGGAGCCTCCTCCAAGCAGCCTGCCCACCCGCCCGCCGGGCTTCCCTTCCGCCACGCGGCTCGGGGCCAGGCGCGAGCGCCCGCGAGTTAATACGAAGCTGAAAGTTGCTGGGAAGTTGCTCGGGTGCTGGGAGCAGGCTTTTAAAGTGCCACCCGAGCAGGACCGCCAAGCCGGGAAACGGGGCACCAAGGCAGGGCAAAGCTCCACCAGCAGCGGCCTAGCTTTAGGTGGCTCCAAGCAGCCCGCCCCGCCCGCCGGGTGGAACCCTTCCCGCTCCTCGGCGGGAAGACGCTCCAGCCTGCAAGCTTTGCCTTTGCAAAGTTTAAGCCTGGAAGCCCCGGAAAAAAAGGGGGATCGGCGGGGACTCACCTTCGGAGAGGTCGCATTCGAAGGTGATTTCGAACTCCCAGCCGAGGCCTTTGCAAATTTCTTTTCTTTCCTACCCCTAGATCGCTCTGCACTGTTTTGCAGCTTTGGGGGCCACGCGGCACAGGGCAATTACGCCACGCCCAGCGATTTTTTTTCAGGGGCGGGCCGGATTGGACAGACCAATGGCAGTGATTTTTTTTTCAGGGGCGGGCCGCATTGGACAGACCAACGGGCCGGATGTGGCCCGCGGGCCGTAGTTTGCCCGCCCCTGAACTAGAGGAACTAGCAGAGTTGTAAGCCAATTCCTAAAACACATATTTTAAGAGACTAAAAAGAGATGTGTGTCATCTCTCAAAACGATTCTAGCTGAAGCCATATTTTTCTTGCTTCGTTTCTTAGTTGCCATACAGTATTTATGGGGGGGAGGGGACTTATGGAATGTAGAATGTTTTTCTCCAGTGTGCTAGACATAACAACAATAAGGCTCCTGAAAACCAAGGCTAAATCAGCGTGGCCTAGCAACGGCAGGGGGGAGTGCTGAGAAGTTCATCACCTGCTTGGTGACCTCTGACACAAGGGGGGGTGGACAGCAGCTGTTCTTTATACCAAAAATGTAGGAAATATTCAGTGTTGGTTTCACCTTTGACCGTGCCTATGATGTACCCAATGAACCAGATTTTTGAGGAAACCAAGGCCTCAGAGTCTTGAATTGGTTAAGAGCATTAGCTGGAACCATGACAATGTGGACAGAATACTGGTTCTATTACTGAAGTATTCTTTTAAGAAAAAGCATAGCTCAGAAATAATGCCCTTATTTATTGATTGCTGTTTATTTATTTAAAAATTCATACTTTAATAGGCAAGTTTAATTATTGTAATAAAAGGTAGCAGAAAAAAAAGTTTCACATTTTTTATTTATAGATTTTTTTTATCCCTCCTTTATTATTTCTATAAATAACTTAAAGTGGTGAATATATCTAATATTCTTTCCTCCACCAATTTTCCCCACAACAACCCTGTGAGGTGATTTGGTCAGAAAGAGAGCAACTGACCCAAGTCACCCATGCCAATATATCAGTTGCCAGCTTTGTACATCAACACATGACTCATTTTATATTTAAGAACTACTATAATGTACAATACTCTTGTATGTTGCATGTTGCATTCTAGAAAGTGCTTTATCAGATCTTGCAGAGTAGCCGTGACCCCCGCCTCCCCAAAAATGCCACATGACCTGGGTTGGCAGTCCTATGCTTACAGGGAGTCTACAGGACAAGCCAATAGTCCACACATGATAAACAAAAGTTGAAATTAGATTTAGGCTTTTTCCATTATTTAATTTGTCACTGGTGGCATAGCTCTATAAGAAATTGCATTTTCCTCCTTTTTCTTTCAGGTCAAAGAGATGAAGAGCTGCCAACTCTGCTGCACTTTGCTGCAAAATATGGTTTAAAAAATCTCACAGCCCTGTTGCTTACATGCCCAGGAGCTCTGCAGGCATATAGTGTTGCCAACAAGGATGGTCACTATCCTAACAACATTGCTGAAAAGCATGGCTTCAAAGATCTCCGCCAATTCATTGATGAATATGTGGTAAAAGTATTTTTTCTCTCTGTTATAATGGGGAAAAAAGTACTGTAATTTAACAGTTCATAACTCACATAGAAACAATAGATTTGAAGATTTCAGTGATATATGTGTGGTCTTATTCCACAATAATAAACATGTGAATGATATTTAGTGTTCCAGAAGATGAAGGGGCTATTCTTGTAGTGAAATAATAATTTGAAAGACAGATTTTAAGGAGTCCTCACCATTAATCTAAATGGAATTTTTGAATTAGATCTGGAGATATTTGATACTTTGGTTTTCACATACGAAAAAATCTGCATGGGTTATGTTAGATTCTAAAGGATCACAGAGGAATTGAAGTATGCACAATCACTGTGGGTTATATATAGCTACATTGCAGATATCAACTAGTATCTTTTTAAAAAGGAATAGAACTGGAAGACACAGTTTTGTTGAACTTTCCTTGGATTCTTGTAACCAAAATATTCTGAAGATGTAATATGCAATATATAATAAACTTTCTTAATTAAAATATTACATTTAGAAAGAAAAAAATCTAGAACAGCTATATAATATGGGAATACATGGCTTGTTAATACATTAGAGAAGGACTTTGAGGTGATCAATGACAACAAGCTGAGCATGAATGATAAATATCAGAGAACTGAGCATTGTATTTCCAAATAGATATTAGATTAGAGAAAGTTCAGAGGAAAATAGTGTAGAAGATACAAGTACTTAAAGAGATGCCCTATGTTGATAGGCTGAAGGAACTAGAGATGTTCAGTCTGGAAGAAATGAGAATGAATGGAGTTATGATAGCTGTATTCAGGTATATAAAGAGAAGTTACAGGGAAGATGGTCCAGAACTATTTTCCATGATTACAAAATCCAGAGCCAAACCTGAACAGCTATAAGTTGCAGCTACCAAGATTTTATTTGAATATAATTTCCTGCTGGTAAGATTCAATGGTGAGATTCAAATAATTTAACAACTAGTTCGCCCAGGGTCAGGTTGGCTATTGTGGGAGGCGTGGCCCATTCCCATTCTCCAGCTCCACTGCACATGTGGGATCAGCCTCCGAGATGGCTAACCTGACCCTGTGTGAACCAGTTGTTAAATTAACACACACACACCTGGCTATCAAAGTGGATCCTGGGCACTGCGCTGCAATGAAGAAATAGGAAATGGAACGGCCAGCATGAGGGGAGGAGGAGAAACAGGGAGAAGAACGAGGAAAAACGGCCTCCTCTTTTCCTGTCACCAGGCATTCCATTTTCCGTTTCATTACAGCACCGTGCTATGGAGCTTGCTCCACCACCCAGATGTCCCCACTTCCCCCAAGCATTTCTTTACCTATCTGATTTCCAGCTCCGTCACGTTTCTCCATCGCATTTTTCGCCATGTGCAGGGAAACAAGTTTGTGGGACTAAAAAAAAAAAAGTTCAATCAATCAAGTCCAACTTTGCAAGATCTTTTTTTTCTTGTGAGAAGTTGGACTTGATTGATTTAACTTTTTTTTAAAAAGTCCCATAAACTTTTGTTTCCCTGCATACGATGGCGGGAAACACAATGGAGAAACGCGACAGAGATGGAAATCAGGTAGGCAAAGAAATGCTTGGAGGAAGCAAGGACACCTGGGCACCAGGCACTGAAATAGGCCCATCTCTCTCCAGCAGCTTCCCAGACCCACCGGAGGGAAAGCTGGCATCTACTGGCATTTACACGCAGCGGCATTCCAGCTCTGGCCAGGAATGGGCAGCCAGCATGGGAAATGCAGGCAAGACACCTGCTCACTTCAGCACCCTCCCTGACCCTCCGGCGCTGCACTGGCGCTTTGTCCCTGGGCTGCTGCCTTATGCGCAGGGCCCCACCACTGTGCACCTGAGACAGTTCTCCATCTCTGAGGTGTTTTTTTCTAAAGTATTTTTATTTTTTTATAAACATATCAGCGTGTGAACAATGTGGTACCTGAGTGCCATACATTTCAATACAAATAAATTGATATTAATCATATTTGTTCCATCTAACAAGCTTATATAATTCAAATAATAATGTACATCTTTGTATTAATTTATAATTTATAACCTTTCATTGTTCAATTATCCATTATTTCCATGTTATTTTTATACCAACCACCCTTTCTTAAGTATCATATCTTTTACTGTTAATATATTTCAACATATTATCTTCATGACAATCACCCTATTCTGCTTATGCTAATCATCATATTATTTAAATATACTTAATCGTACCATCTTTCATAGAATATTATCCATATTTATTTCATTTTTCAAACTAATAGACTTCTAATAATAATACCATTGGTTATGTCAAATTAAAATCTTTCACTGTATGCTTATTCTATTTATAATACCTCATTATTTAAATATTCTATCTTACAATGTATTTTATAGCAATCACCTTATTCTGCATATCATGCATTTTAATACAAATAAAATATTGATCATATTTATTGCCTTTAACTAATATACACACACATTACGTTCATTAAATATAATTTCCTTTCTTATTACTACTTTCCCTTGTTATATAAAAATGTGTATTTTATTAACCCCCTTTCTCTAAATTCCCTCTATTCTTTTTTATTATATTTAATTTATTTAATTAAATTCCCTTTTCTAATCATCATCTCTTATCCACCTTAAAGCTTTAATTATTCATTTTTTAGCTTGCCTCTTGGGTCTTTGTTTCTATTTGCGCCTACATCTTGGCTACTCATTTTAAGTTTTTCTCCCTTCTCTTCCCTTTTCCATGATCTAGTTTTCAAAATATCTGCTCTTGCCCCTGTCTCTCCATAAAAATCTTCCCAAATTTATTTTATATTTTCCTTAATAGATAACAGATAATCAGAGTTGGAAGGGACCTTGTAGGTCATCTAGTCCAACCCCCCACCCAAATGGGAGACCCTACACCATTTCTGACAAATGGCAGTTCAATCTCTTCTTGAAAGTCTCAAGTGATGGAGCTCCCACAACTTCCGAGGGCAAGGTGTCCCATTGGTTGATTGTTCTCACTGTCAGAAAGTTTCTCCTTATTTCCAGGTTAAATCTCTCCTTTTACAGTTTCCATCCATTATTCCTTGTCTGGCCTACAGGCGCTTCAGAAAATAGATTGACCCCTTCTTCTCTGTGGCAGCCCCTCAAATATTGGAAGACTGCTATCATGTCTTCCCTGGTCCTTCTCTTTACTAGACTAGCCAAGCCCAGTTCCTGTAACCGTTCTTCATATGTTTTAGTCTCCAGTCCCCTAATCATCCCGGTTGCTCTTCTCTGTACTTTTTCTAGAGTCTCAACATCTTTTTTGTAATGTGGTGAACAAAACTGGATGCAGTACTCTAGGTGTGGTCTTACCAAGGCTTTATAGAGTGGTATTAGTACTTCCCTTGATCTTGATTGTATCCCTCTGTTAATACAACTTAGGATTGCATTAGCTTTTTTGGCTGCTGCTGCACACTGCTGGCTCATATTTAGCTGGTTGTGCACTAAGACTCCAAGATCCCTGTCACAGTTACTGCTATTAAGCCTGGTTTCACCCAGTCTATATGTGTACTTTTGGTTTTTCTTGCCTAAGTGTAGGACTTTACTTTTCTCTACATTGAATTTTTATTTTGTTAGATATGGCCCAGCGTTCTAGTCTGTCAAGATCCCTCTGGATCTTGAGCCTATCTTCTTGGGTGTTAGCTATTCCTGCCAGCTTAGTATCATCTGCAAATTTGGTAAGTTCCCGTTCTATTCCCTCATCTAAGTCGTTAATGAAGATATTAAAGAGTACTGGGCCTAAGATGGAACCTTGTGGCACCCCACTGCTTACTTCCCTCCATGTAGACTTAGACCCATTAAGGACTACTCATTGAGTACAGTTTGTCAGCCAGTTGCGAGTCCATCTAGTGGTGGTGCTATCTATTCCACTTTTTTCTAGCTTACTAAGAAGTAGGTTGTGGTCTGCTTTGTCGAATGCCTTGCTGAAATCTAAATATATTATGTCCACAGTATTTTGCTGGTCTACTAATTTAGTTACTGTGTTGAAGAATGAAATAAGATTGGTTTGGCATGATCTGTTCTTAACAAAACCGTGCTCACTGCTAGTTATTACTTTACTTGTTTCTAGATGTTGGTAGATCTGGGTTTTTTATTATCTTTTCCAGTATCTTCCCAGGTATTGATGTTAGGCTGATTGGTCTGTAGTTTCCTGGGTTTGTTTTTTTCCCTTTTTTGAAGATGGGAACCACATCAGCTCTTTTCCAGTCCTCCGGTAGTTCTCTGGTGCTCCAGGATTTTTGAAAGATATGGTGCAGTGGTTCTGAGATGACCTCTGCCAGCTCCTTTAAAACTCTGGGATGTAATCCTTAAGGTCCTCTCCGCTAGGCTTATATCAGCCATCCCTGTTGTTTTTATTATTATCTCTTTTTTTTCCTCTTGTCCCATTTGTTTTGTCTGTTCCATTTTTTCATCTCCTCTGTCAGCTGACTCCTCCTTTTCTTGGGCGTCTTGAACACTCACTGACTTTTGCATTGTATTTTCCAGCTTTTCATCTATGTTCTCCAATCTTTCCATAATTTTCTGGCAATATCTTGTCAGTGTCTCCCTTGTACTTTGAATTGCCGACGTCACCTCTTCCCAAATTCCAGTCCATTCTTCTTGATGAAGCATTTTGTTGAGTTTTATTAAATCCCTCTTTTATCCAATAGTCCAAAAATTATATATTCAAATCTACAAAAACTTCTCTAACAGTCCAATGTTCTTGTTTCTTTATCCCCAATTTAGTCTGCCTGTACCTCTGAAATGCACCTTAAATCTTCCAATTTTATGCTTAATCCACAGAGGTCTTTTCAGCAATATTTTCTTCTGTGTTTAATTCTCCAATGAACAGTTTTGGGAATATGCTATTCTTCCTTTCATCAACAGGTGGCGCTCTTTATTTAAATTTCAATATTAAGCCATTTCCTCCATTTTTCCACGATATAAAGATGGTGTTAATTTTTGGGTAAACACTTCCAGAGTTTCAAAATGCCTGTCTAGTTAAATGCCTGTTCAGTTTAGATGTTCAATTTTCTATATTTTTAGCAATTTTTTTCTGTCTTTTTCCCTCTAGTTCCTCCTTCAGTTTTAATATTTTTTCAATGTGCCAGGTCGCTGCTAGGTTAAAGATATTGGGGATCCTTTTCCAGATTCTCTTTGGGGCTTAAAGATTTGAATAAAAAAAGATTCTTCTCACCCAGTTCCAACTGTTCACCAACTTCACTCCAGCACTATTCTTAGATGTTCCACGGCTGTCCCAACTTCATGGCAGCCATCTTGGCCGTGTCTCTTCTCTTTGTCATGGCGTAGAGGGAAAAAGCTCCGAGACTCAACACGAGATTGCGATCTCTCCTGTGGCCTCACAGAGCATCCCTCCTTAGCTTCGCCTCCCCTCCAGGGAGGCTTGGGCTTCTATCAGAGCCCACAAACAGGGAGAATCCAGAGCAGGAATGGAGAGGTCCTTTTCACTGCATCTGGTATCATAGTGGTGTTTAAGAAGGGCCTGGCAGTCATCTCTCATGGAAAGTTTAACTGATTCCCACACTTTGCAGCTGGCTAGATGATCTTTGTGTCTCTTCCTACTCTGTAATTCTATGATTCTGTTATTTATACATGATACACTTGCTACCTTTAAATTAGATTCAGTGGGACTATGTTTTGAACAGATTGCATTAATCAAGCAATCATTACTGTCCTAGAGAGACCATTTGCTTTTCTTTTTCTTGCAGGAGACAGCAGATATGCTGAAAACTCACATAAAAGAGGAGTTGATGCAGGGGGAGGAAGATGGCTCTATTTATGAGTCCATGGCTCATGTATCTGCTGACCTACTGATGAAATGTTCGCTGAACCCCAGTTGCGATGAAGAACTCTATGAATCCATGGGTGGTTTGATCCCCAGCTCTACAGAGGACTTATGTACATATACTGCTCCTTATTTATCTCATAATATGATAGCTACTCACTAATGTTAAGCCAAAATTTCTTGTCACTTTAAACGTAGCTATTTTGCACATGGGATGCAAAGTTAAAACATATTTAATTTTGCATGGGAATGTAAGTAGCAAAAAGGCAGAAAGGGAGCATACTTACCTGCAAGCAGCAATGTTCATGTAGTGGATGTTCTGTTTACAGTTTATGGTTTGGCAGACTGTATTCTTTACAGTTTTGCACTTCAAATTTGGATATGGAGGAACATAGAATACAGATAGTCCTCGACTTACGACCACTACAGAGTCCAAAATTTCTGTTGCTGAATGAGACATTTGTTAAGTGAGTTTTGCCCCATTTTACAACCTTTCTTGCCACTGTTGTTAAGCAAAGTCTGAAGTTGATAAGTTAGTAACACAATTGTTAAGTAAATCTGACTTCCCTGTTGCCTTTGCTTGTCACAAGGTCACAAAAGGTGATCACATGACCCTGGGACAATGCAACCATCATAAATATGTGCCAGTTGCCAAATGTCAACTGTCCCACTCAGTCATCTAGCAAAGGCCATTTGTTTTGCCAAGGCTATACTTGACTAAAGCTTAAATAGTTAGAGAACTAGGGTTTGACACCTCTAGCATAGAGTATACCATAGATGCAATTAGAAACTTATAACACTGACATCTACTGGGTGGAGAATATATATCTCTACTGAATACTTCTGTAGTTGTACAAAATACATGAACACTGTATTCCAGCACCCCCATTCGACAAGTACTCCTCATGTTATTCCATGAAGTACTGCTGAAAATGTCCATGACTGCAGTTTGTTAAAAGATGTCATCTCTTCATCAGCAGCACTGATCCACTTTAGTTTCTCATGGGTTGGAAGTCTTTGCATCTTAACCCATGAATCTGACACTGGTTTTAATGATACACCAGCAACATAGGACAGAGGTTTGGCTGGGATGCCTTTGTTGCTTCTGGTGGATTTCCTGATTGAAGCCTCTTGTGGCACGTTTTCTTGTACAGTATTTGGATAGTCTGTGTTAATTTATATTTTTATGTCACTTTGTTGCTTATCTTCATGTGACACTGATGTGAAATTTCCCTCAGTTTTGAATATTTGTGTTAGTTCATGAAATTTTGAACCCACTGAAGTTTCATCAACAATTACACCTCTACTGATGGTTACCTTGTTTGTGTCTTGGTGTAGAATTCTGTATCCCACAAGCACACTGTCCTTTGCACGTATCCCATTTTGTACATTTCCCTTTTGGGATATGCACATAGGCTTTGCATCCAAATTTTTTTTAGATGGATCAAATTTGAGGCCTTTCTATTCACACAGTTCATATGGAGTTTTTACAGTTGATTTTCCTGGTAGTCAATTTTGGAGATAGCATGTGGACATAATTGCCTCCCCCCTCCGGTATGTGGTTGGCATATCTGTAACAAACAGCATGGTTCTTCCACTCTCACATAGAATACAAGTCATTGTTTCTGCAATCCCATTTTGTTCTGGGTTGTATGGTAGAGTAGTTTGAAATATTATGCCATGCTTTCTTTTTTCCAAAAAGTTTTTTATTTTTAATCTTTTACATCTCTTTTTAGTGAACAGTGTGATTCCAGGTTTTTACGTTTCCATACAAACATGACCATAATTACATATCTATCTCACATATTCCGTTTCTTATCATATCATTGCATTTTCCATTTTCTATAAATTTTCAAAAATATTATACTTTTTACTTTTATTTTATCCAATTTTAATTCATATAACTTGTTCTATTTTTCTTTAATTATATTTTCTTTAATTTTCTTGTTCTATTTTTCTTCTTTATATAATATCTTAAAATTCTTTATTTCTTATTCTATATTCACTATATTCTTATACTTTTATCTGTCATATTTGCCATTTCATTACATATTCTTATTTCATTATTCAATAAATTCCATCTTAATATTAATAATTCCAAAGATTTCCCCCCTTAATTACCCATTTGAGTGTACCACCTTTTTATCTTACACATCATTCAATTTACTCCCCTTTAACTCATATTGAAAATTACCATAATATAATAATTTTTAATTATTACCTAAATACTACATATCACATATACATTTTAGGTTAGATTCCACATGGTATTCTTTTCTTTATTCTAAGGCATTTATTTTTTCTAATACATTAATCTTTTCAGCTAAGTTAAGGGATATTTATCTTTTTAGTGCAATTCTCATAGTTCATTTTAACTATATTTTTATTTTCATTTAATGTAATTAACATTCTCATTACAATCCCATCTTTACATATATCCCAGTTAATATAACAATAACTCTTGGAAAATAATCAAATAAGAAAATTGAAAATATATATATAAAAATAAAAACATCAGTTCCAATCATTCCATTTTTTTACAATCTATATTCTTATAACTCTTTATATATTACCTTGTAGAATCCCCCTTTTTATTCCCAGTTTAGCCATTATTTCTAGGTCTTCTAGTCATATGACTTCTTTTCATTTTTTTTATTTTTTTTGCTTTCTATATCCCCTTCTTTTCTGGTCTCCCCTTATTCCTCTTTTCCTTTATTTTTTATTTTTTTTATTTTTCCCCTCCATTTCTGACTCCATTTTTTATCCCCCTCCCTCTTTTGAGCTTTCTCCTGTATTTCCCCTTTTTGCTGTTTCTTTTATCTTCATCTGACTTTCCTAACCATTACCTCTTTAATTGTCCCCTCAGACCTCCAATTTTTAATTTCCATGTCCCGTCCCCCCCGTTTCAATATTCGCTGTGTCATTTGTTTATTAAAGCTGGCCTCTTCTTTAATCAACTCCTCTTCTGGTTCTCCTTGCCCGTCTTTGTTCTCCAATGATGCCATTTCTAGCATTTGCAAAGCAATACTGCACAATTCCATTTTTTCCCATATCATTTCCCTTATGCTTCTTAAATCTGATTTTATTTCCAAACAGTATTCTGCCATTTTTTGTGCACCTCTTTTTTTAAATTTTTCTTTTACCTCTTTTTTCAGTGTTTAAATCCAGTTCAGTTATCCAGTAGTTAGTTTAATCCAGCTTCAAACCATCCACTTCTGTTAAGTCTTATTTAAGTTTCCAGGGTCAAAATAGTCAAATGTTCACAAGTTTTGTTGTTAGATTCCTTCTGTTCAGTTTTAAATTTTCCTCAAAGTCATCTAGTATTCCCAGTTCCCAGACTTCTTCCTTCTTCTTTCGTAGTATAGTAAATTTACTTTTTAGGGTTTCTGTCTTACTGTTTCAAAGATCTTCTTACTTTGTATCAAGTTCCAATCTTTATAGAACCAAACACTTAAAAAAAGTTATTGAAAGTTTTCCTTTACCATTAGGTGGTGCTCTCTGTTATGTCCAAGTTCCACCTTTTCTTTTCCACTTTCCTTTCCTTTTTAGAGCTTTTAAATTAAAAACAACAACAGTAAATCCAATTAGTATATTTCTTCCTTTTGGCACATCCAAGTTCAGCTTTTAAGTATGCCTATTTAGTGCCAATTGTATAATTTAGTATCATCCAATTTACACAGATGTTTCCCTCTTTCGATTTATTTCTTTTACTATTCAAAGCACTTTCACTTATTTCCTATTTTTCCCCACTCCCTCTGGTCGCCACTGTTCCAATCTTTTTTTTTTAAGTCTCTTTAAATTTTTAAATCCGGGGTAGCTTATACTCAGATATTGCGCTTAATTTGTCTGGTCTCCACTCTGTCTGCTTCTTCACCACTCCTGCACGATCTTTGTCCCGGGTAGCTCTCCTTCAGGGGGGTCATATTTAATCACCATTGCAACCTGTCTTTGGGGGGAATTTACTTAGCCGAGGAAGGGAGATGTGGTTTCCCTCGGCCTGACAGGCGGTCTCCCCCTTCTTCCCCATCCCTCCAAGGCAGTTCTAGCGCTGTTCGGAGCCCTCTAACAGGTACAACACGGATCAAAGCCACACATAATCGCAGTCTTCAGTCTGTCCTAGAAGGAAATGCAACTGGAAGTCCTATGCCATGCTTTCTGAGAATCATTTGTGTGTTTTTATCTGTATATTCAGTTCTATTTTTGTGCACAAGACACTTGGCATTTTGCCAGATTTGTTACTTGAGCTAAATACTGTTCAAGTTTTTCTGATACTGCACTTTTGTTGTGTAACAGATATAGTGTGGTATACCTTGAATAATCATGTATAATTGTGAAAAAATACCTCTTCTTTTCTGGAATCAATTTTTCCATTGGACTGCAAAGATCTGAATACATTAAGTCCACAAGTTTTTTAGTTCTACTGTTACTATGTTTTGAAAAGTTTTTTGTTGTTTTTCCATTTATACAGCTGGTGCATTTCATTGTTTGATCACATAGACTAACTTTTATTCCACTTGCATATCATTCCACTTGGTTAATTTCTTTATTATGTCAGGATTTCTGTGCCCACATCTGTGCCATGTGTGAATGCAGTTTGAATGTTTTTCCTCCTTGGCAGTATTAAGCATCTCATTGCAGTTCAGTTGATACAGTTCATCTGCAATTGTAGCTTTTGCAACTAAGATATCCCTTTTTTGATGGCACAACTGTCCCCTTGGATGGTCATTACATCAGGGGTGGGTTTCTACTGGTTCTGTCCACCTCTGTAGAACCGGTAGCTCTGAAGAGCAGCAGACATAGAACCGGTTCTATGTCTGCTGATGTTTTTGCCCACCTGCCTGCCTGGGCTCTTACCTGACCTTTATTTCCTGCGTTTTCAACTTCAGCTGCCGTGTGAGGCACAGCTGCAGTTAAAAAAGCAGGAAAAAAGTACTCTTTCAAAGGCTGCTTCTCAGCATGCAGCGCTGCTCAGCTGTCCAGGCACCAGGCTGATGACAATTTACAGGTGTGTGCGCAGGATGCAGGGAAGCACATCGTAAATCACCAAACCTCGGAAATCACCGAACCGGTAATTAACCCTGTCGGATCCCACCCCTGCACTACATTGCCTTGTTTTGTGAGCTTTTTCACTGACAAAAGATTAGTTTCAAGAGCAGGAGCATACAGGACATTTTCCACAGGTATCTTTCTGGTGACACTCTGAGAAATAGGACAGTAAAGAAAACCATCTCCTATTTATTCTGATTCCATCATTTGTCCATTAGCTGTGGTGATTTTTTCTGTTTTACTCTGGTCAATATGAATAAAGAGATTTCTGTTATTTGTCATGTGATTCATAGTTCCTGAATCAATACATCATGCCTACAAAGATGACATTTCTTTAGCAGTTTCACATGTATATGTATGATTTGGTCATCTTCTAGGCTAAGAGAGATTGTGCTCTGACCTTTCTGATCTTTCTCTATTCACTCATCTGAAGGGTGTTTTGACCTAACTTCATTTATACATTTCTACGTATATACTCTTATTAGCTGCACCTTCATCTTGAGTTTCCCAAACTGGTACTTCTGGTTTGTCAGATTTTCAAATGAAAGCTTTGTTGCAGCTGTGTTACTGGTCATTTCCTTTGGTTCTGTTGCAGTCATCTTGTACTTATTTGCTGTAGCAAGCTATGATTGGGCCCATAACCTGTTAGAAATCCTGTATATAGCCCTACAGAACAAACAGTGCACAGTCCAAATGTGCTTTTCTGTTTAACTGTGACACTGCCATTCATCTACTGGTTAAAGAATATATATCTTTATTGAATAGTTGTAGAAAACACGTGAACACTGTATTCCAACAGTCTGACGTTTGTTCGTATGACCATGAGGATGCTGCAACAGTCATAAGTATGAAAAATGTCATTGTGAGATGAAGCTTATATCTTGCCAGAAGCCCTTCTTATAGGTAGAGATGACCATGGTACAGGAATCCATTTTTTTTTCTTAATGGTGGGTAGATGAGCTGTTATCATTGATGGTGTGTTGGGCCATTGTATATCCTTGAGTACCAGGTGTGTGTGGGGTTAAGTGTGTTATAATTCTGTAAGCCGGTCAGAGTTATTGATACCATTCTTTGAGACAACTGTTCACCTCCAGAATCATTTGTTCCTTCTTTGGTACATCATTAGCCATTGGAATTGAAATATCTCCTATGCTCCAACTCTTATTAGTTCCTATCTGGCTCCTTATAGTTTCTTGATATTCTTACCAAGATTTGTTCTGCAGTCCTGACAAGGAGATCAATATTGCTCATTAATTATTGGAACATTTTTTGTCACACTGTATTTATGCTACAGGAGCTTTTACTATATGGAGGATAGCATTCTCATCTATATATTCAAAGAACTTGCATATGTCTGAGCAATTATATTTAAAATACAGGTAGTTCTTGACCATTTGTTTAGAAACAGTTCAAGGCAATGATGGTAGTGAATAAAGGAACCTATGACTGGTTGCTGAAGTTACAGCCATTACAGCATCCCTGCAGTCATGTGTTCACAATCTGGGCACTTTGCAATTCATTCATACTTAGGACCAGTTCCTAAGCACCCACAATCACATGAACACCATTCACAAACTTCCCGGTCAGTTTTCCCAGAAAGTCAATGGGGAAACTGGCAGGGAAAGTCACAAGTCACTGGAGTTAGTCTCCCTGACCCACATACTCTTCCCAGCCCTTCTGCATAGTGTCATACTGGTCACTCACATGCCCATGTACATTTATGGGCACCTTTCCCAACATACATGGAACTTCTTGTGCATCCCTATGTACCCTCTCCAACCCATGTGGTGCTTCTCACATATCCCTGCTTACTGTCCCTGCCCCCCCCACCTCTTGCACAACCTTATGTACTTTCTCACATCCTCCTTACACCACATACTTCCCAACCACTGCATCCCAGTGCACCTTCCCAACCTGCCCAGCACCTCTTACACACCTCCTTACACCTTCAGTCATCATCCCCAATCCTCCCCCTCTGTGCACTTCTTCCTTCCTCACCCTGCAGCAACCCCTTATCTGCCAGCCTGGGACTTCCTGCTGTCTTTCCCACTCACTTTGCTTGTGAGAATCAATAGAAAGTTGCCTAACAAGTGTGGAATTCTATTAATAACAACTTGGACTGCAGGGATTCCCATTGCTAAGCAAACTGGTGGTGCTTTATAACTTACAACTTCCCTTAGCAATGGAAATTCCTGTCCTAATTGTCCTCATAAGTTGAAGACTCACTGTAAGCATATAATCTTTGTGTGACATTTTGATGGCCAAGCTTTTATGGAAGCATGAAGAACAAACATTGTTAATCCAACAGTATAACATTTATGGTCAATACCCGGACATGGATTGATTTTCAAAATGGTACTAAACTTTGAAAGGTGTTCTTCGCCTATTTTTAATACAACATTTTTAAAAATAATAATCCTTCCTCATCCTTAAGAAAATAAAAATGTAGGAAGCTACACATATACTTAATATGTGTATTGGCAAAGTCAACTAAGTACATGTGTGGTCATTTTTTTCCAGATGTGGAAATGCTTCAGTCAGATGCTAATAATCCTCTTTCACGGACAACCAAGGACTATATGATGCGCAGATTCTTAGAAGGTGAGCAACATAGCAAACTTAACTGAAAGGCAAGATTACAATTGGAAACAATTGGTTTGCATGTTATTCTTTGGCAAGTATCTATCAGCACCCTCACAATCTATGATTGCAATATTATCTTGTTATATTGCAATCTCAAGATGACAATGCCGATGACAGTCTTAGTAAAAAGTTCTCTTGTAATTTTGATGTTTTCTATTATTTTCTGTGACCCTGAAAATTTATACTCAAAAGATGAAATTTTGAATATCAGACAGTGGATCTTAAATAAGAAGCAGCTTTCTGGGACTAACCATCCCTTCTTTTCAAATGTGGAGGAAATTCTGACTGAGGGAACAGCAGTTATCTCTTTTGGCCCAGCAGAAACAAAGAAGAGAAACAAAAGGAGAAGGAGGGACAAGAGAGAAGACATATTACAAAGACTCAGGGAGCACGGGGGTAAGGAAATATCTCCTCCCCTCTCTGCATTCACTCGTAAATAAAGTAAATGAACTACTACTTTTACAGAGGAACAATTCAGACTTTTCTAACTTGATAGCCTTCTGCTTCATTGAAACATGGCTGAACAATTTGATTAATGATAGCTGTTTGCAAATCCCAGGATTTCAGATTCAAAGAGCAGATAAGAATTATAGAGGGACTTCCGGTTGTACTTCTAATGCTATTAGAAGTGAGGACCGTGAGCTCCATGGCCCCGTTTTGAGCTCGCCCTGTCGGAGGGTTCCAATTGGAGCCATAGCCACCTGGAGGGGTAGTGAAGTAAAGGGGGACTGCCTGGCAGGTCGAGGAGAGCTGCATCTCCTCCCTGACCTGGAAAACCCCTTCATCTGAAGACAAGGTGCAGTGGCAACCAACATGACTGCCATGAAGCTGGGGACAGTTTGGGAACCCAAGACAGTGCAGGAGCGAAGAGACGGTGAATGGTGTGTGAACTGAGTGAGATAATACTTTTGAACTTTTAAATGTAACCCTGACAAGAAGACTCAGAAAAGAGGACTCATGATTATTCTTAGAGTGGCAGCGACCTAACACTGTAGTAGAATTTTAAGGAAGTAAAGGAAGAAAATTGTAAATCTGTTAAAAGTAAAGAAAATTGCATCTTTGATTAGATAGACATCGGCTTTGAATAGGAATTTTTTCTATTCTAGTACAGAAGTCCCCAGGGCTGTATGCTCTCTCCAACACTCTATTTACCAATGACTACATCTCAAAGGATCCCTGTTAAAGTACTGAAGTTTACAGATGATACAACACTCATTAGAGACGATGAATCTACATATAGATGGATCAACTGCACCTGTAGTGAAGCCAGAACAACCTGAAGATGAACACTCTTGAAACTGAAGAGATGATAATAGAGTTTTGAAGAAGCTCTCCTATTCTACCACTTATAATATTAAGCAACACAGTATCAACAGTAGAGACCTTCAGGTTTCTAGGTTCTATTATCTCCAAGGTGAAATGGACACCTTAGAACCATCATTAAAAAAGTACAAGAAAGAATGTGTCAATTCAGAAAGCTCCACTTGTCCAAGGATCTACTGATATAGTTCTACAGTCTGTCATTTGCGCCTTTATCTGTCTGGTTTGGCACAGCAGCCAAACAGGACAAGTACAAACTTCAACGCATAATTAGAATTGCAGAAAAAACAATTGCAATCAACCTACCTTCCATTGAGGACCTGTAGACTGCACGAACCATAAACAGGACTGAGAAAATATCTACTGACCCCTCTCATCCTGGACATAAACTGTTTCAGCTTCTCTCTGGATGCTGCTACACAGCATTGCATGTCAAAACAATTAGACACAAAGATAGTCCCGTCCCCCCACATGCCATCACTTTGTTGAATACTAATTTCCACAGCACTCTCTTAAGCCTAAATATATCAATATGGCCTTGTAGTAGGCCATATTGATACCTTCCTACTCATCTTTCCTAATACATTCTCCTATTTGTACCTAGGATTTATCCTTTGTTGTTATATATTGTGATTAATAATTGTATCTACCCTGTTTCTCCAACAATATAGCCTCCCCCAATAGGAAGTCCCAGCATGTTTTATAGGCATGAAATGAAATTAAGCCCCTCCCCCCAAATTAAGGCCTATATTAAAACATGCAAAATGGGGGGGAATGGTGGGGGGGCTTGCCGTTAGGAAGTACTTTTGTTGCACACCCGGATATGGTGCTGCCTGCGTTGACCCCGATATGAAGTGCCCCACCAACGCCGAGGTCAACATCCAAGCCGCCCGCCTGAAGATGCAAGGGGGGGGAATTAAGTCACCCCCGAAAAGATGGCCTAGCCATTTTTTCGGGGCTCAAAAAAAAATAAGACCCGGCCTTATTATATGAGAAACACGGTATGATATATGATAGATCTGCACCAGTGGTGGGGTTCAGTTTTTTTTACTACGGGCTCTGTGGGCGTGGCTTGGTGGGCATGGCAGGGGAAGAATACTGTAAAATCTCCATTCCCACCCCACTTCAGGGGAAGGTTACTGCAAAATTGTTCCCACCTGTTCCCATTCCCTCTCCACCCCACTAACCTGCTTTCCAACTCCATTCTCCTGTGCTGGGTAACAAAAGAAGACCCAGCCAATCAGCTGGGACACAGGAGGCACAGAATAGATGGGGGTGGGGCCAGTCAGAGGTGGTATTTGCTTGTTCTCCCAACTACTCAAAATTTCCGCTACTGGTTCTCCAGAACTGGTCAGAACCTGCTGAATACCACCTCTTATCTGCATTGTGATAATATGCACCGGAGACAAATACCTTGTGTGTCGAATCACATTTGGCCAATAAAGAATTCTGTTCTGTTCTGTTCTACTCTACGCGACTCTACTCTACAAGACTCTACGCGACTCTATTTCTACATTTTACCGTTTAAGTGCTTTTATTGTATCAGTTATCAGTTAATCAAATTTTATTTAGTCATTGATCAGCAAAACTTTTACTGTATGATAATTTATACAAATTATATAGTGAAACTACTACTGAGATAGATATTGTTCATCAGTGCAGAATATCCAATTTAAATGGAATCCTATACCTCTCTGTTTTTCATTTTCCAGCTTTTGTATCTTACTAATTTTATGTATTGCTTCTTCAATAATTCTCACATTTCCTTATTAGTCCATCTCCATAAATAGAACACAGGTCAGTATTTATATAACTATATTTATAGGAAAGTAAGAAGTGGGGTTAGCATAATGAAAAATAGGCCTAGCCCGTACTGGTTATAGAAACATACAGCTTGGACCTTGCTTAAGAGTATGACCATGTTCTCAACTGAATTGACAATTTTCTAGCATATATGTAGGGGCCACTTTGGAAATGGCAGAAGACTTCAGTGAACTATGGTATTATCCCAAGCTAACTCCCTAGAGGAGCTGATGCCTTGAAACTTTTCTTTATGAAGAAAATTGTAAGAAATTTGTAGTTTATTCATTTTTGTTTGTTTTATTTTTAATATGATTTCCTTTTCTAGGTGTTAATTTGGAGATACCAGAACCTAAAGAAGGTATCTACCATCAAAGTGAAGACAAAGATGTCTACCATACTGTGGAACAAGACAGCTTTCCCCAGGAAATGGTCAACAGGCCACCTGTTCCTATTCCAAGACCTGATCCCTCCTCCATACATCAAGACAAAGAACCATACATTTATAAAGGTACCGTATTTGCCGGCGTATAAGATGACTTTTTTGCCCTGAAAAACATGCCTCCAATTGGGGGGGTCGTCTTATATGCCGGGTCGTCTTATATGCCGGCAAATAGTAATTGGGAAGCACTGCGGCTGCCCGGCTGAGGCATTTTTGCACCGTGGAATGAATCCGGTGAAGCCGAAAGGAGCAGCCAGCCTTCTCCCAGCTCCCAAGGAAACGAGGCTCGCACGCCCGAGCTCCGCTGAGGTATCCGGCTGGGGCTGTCAGGAGTTGTTACCGCTGGCGCGGCTCGCGGCTCCAGTCCGCGTTGCCTCGGGAAGGGAAAGGCAAAACCAGGAGCCGCTGCTGCCATTGCAAAGCGCCGCCGCGGCTCTTCCTTTTGCCTTTCCCTTCCCGAGGCAACGCAGGACTGGAGCCGCGCGGAGCTGCGCCAGCGGTAACAACTCCTGACAGCCCCAGCCGGATACCTCAGCGGAGCCCGGGCGGTGCGAGCCTCGCTTCCTTGGGAGCTGGGAGAAGGCTGGCTGCTCCTTTCGGCTTCACGGGATTGCTTTCCACGGTGCACAAAAGTGCCTAAAAAAAAAAAGTGCAAAAGTGGAAGGCGTGCGGAAGAGGGGCGAGTATATAACAAACTATATTTTGAGTGGAAATGTTGGGGGGTCGTCTTATACGCCGGGTCGTCTTATACGCCGGCATATACGGTAACTAGTGACCAAAAAACTGATAACTTTTTTTGCTAGACAGTGTAAAGTAGGAAATGAAAACATCAATTTTAACAGATATTAAATAATTATTTCAGAGTTTTTTGCCTCTTCTTTACAAAGTACAAATATAATAAAGTAAAAAATAAATATTAATTTATGCACATGCACTACTTGCATAAATGGAACTTTGCACGTGTACCTGCCACTCATACGCCTAGCCCACTCACGCCGGGCCACCAAGCTGAAAAGATTGTGGAGCACTGCATTAGTTGAAAGTTCTTACTTTCAGGAAATACTCCTGTTGCCTAATTATTGCCTTGTGATTTCCACCCATTACTTCTACTTTTGCCTTAAATAATACCTTTAATTTATACTGTGTTTCCCCAAAAATAAGATCTGGTATTATATTTTTAGGGCTTCAAAATAAGCACTAAGGCTTATTTTTGGGGAAACATGATTTCAGGGTGATTTCAGAGAAACACGATTTCAGCCTGGCTGGGTGCCTCACACACCCCCGGCATGCACACAAAAAGCAGAGAATGTGCAGGGGCCAATGTCCGCCAACAGCTGCAGCCCTCTGGCCCCTTGGTTGGTGCACTCTGCGGCTGCGTAGCCCGCACAGCACAGTTGAGTTGATTACCTGTCCAATAAAACAGACAGTGGCAGAGGTGCAGGGGGTTGGCATGCAGTCCAGACGCGCTGTGTGAGCTGTGGGAAAGAGTCGGTGGGCCTAAGCAGCTGGCCAGCTGCAGGAGGCTTATCTTCATTTTTTGTGTTTCTTGACTTGTGCAGAGCATTGGGATCGCCTCCCTCCCTCCCACACCTTTCCACCCACATGCTGCTGGTACCACCACACAATCTTAACTAGGACTTATTTTTGGGACAGGGCTTACATTAGGAGCATGCTAAAAAGATCCAGCTAGGCCTTATTTTTGGGAAAACAATTGTTCTTGTCTAGGAGACAATTAACATAACTAAAGCATAGGTACATTTTTGTTACTGATCTACTATGAGAGCTGAGAAGATGAAATAATTCCAAGTGACAAGTGCAATGCAACCCAACAGAAATAGTGCAAGTCATATCCCTTGATTATAGTTACATACCTTCTAAGTTCTTCTTGCTTGTCTCACAATCCCTATTTGTGTTTTCTGGTAACCATTTTTGCATGTAGTACATTCCAGCACATTTTAATAGCAGTTTTCAAGAAAACTGTAAGGCATCTATGGAGTTGGCTTTATATTAATTATAGTATATGAAACTAAATAAAATAAAATCTAATATATTAAGTCCTCATAGCAATTGCATAACAACTGTCAAATGTATAATTTTTTGCATAATTTTCTAGTAGATTCCTACAAGATTGGAGATATAAGTAAGGTAGTTTAGTTGTAATTTAGTCAATCCCTTACTCATTGTAGCAGCTGCAGCTGTAGGTGCTGCAAAAACCTTTTGGGCAGATGGCTATCCAAATTAACCATCCTATTGTCAGACTTCTGACGGAAGCCCTAATTAATTCATGAGCCTCGAGCCAAGTTTCAAAAGAAATCCAATTATTTTTTAGGAGCAACATGTCGGCACTTCCCAAGTTCAGTGGCTCTGCCCTACATAATTTACTGCTCACCTATGACCCTGTTTCCCCCCTCCTCCCAGGGTCTGTCATAAATTTTTGGCTGCTGCCGCACATTACTGGCTCATATTTAATTGGTTGTCCACTAAGACTGCAAGATTCCTCTTACAGTTACTACTATTAAGCCTGGTTTTATCCAGTCTATATGTGTACTTTTGGTTTTTCTTGCCTAAGTGTAAGGCTTTACTTTTCTCTACATTGAATTTCATTTTGTTAGATAGGGCCCAGTGTTCAAATCTCTCAAGATCCATCTGGATCTTGAGCCTAGGGTGTTAGCTATTCCTGTCAGCTCAGTATCATCTGCAAATTTGGTAATTCCCCTTCTATTCCCTCACCTAAGTCATTTATGAAGATATTGAAGAGTACTGGGCCTAAGACGGAATCTTGTGGTTTAATTTGAAGGGATTTTTAAAAATAAATTCTCTTTGATTCACAGGAAAGATTTGCTCTGTAAAATAGTTCTCCCACAAGTTTGTATTGTGAAAATGGACCTGAATCAGTTATGTCATCATGTCTTTAAAAGTTTGTCTTACAGTGATAAAAATTTCTGTTCATATAGTCTAGAACTCTACCTTTTAAAATGTATTTAAATTCTGGGTACTCCTCTGAGTTTTGGTCCTATTTGTGTTTATATTTCTTTTGATGTTATGTTTAACATGATTTATATTTCAATACTATTTATAACATTTTTCAATTTGTGCTATTTACACAACTTTATATTATGAACTTTTAAAATGTTTTAAATAAATTGTACATGTTCAGTATTTGCAGGAAAAGATCAAGAGAAAGCTGGGAATCTTTATGTTTCTGCAAAAAATATTGGCAAAGGTGAGTCATGATTACAGAATTTTTGCAGTTTTTTGACAGGTTATTATTATAAGTTTTACTGAGAGTTAATGCTATTCAGCATAGATTAGCATAGCTGAGCCATGTTGGTTAATGTGGCTAAAACAAGAAATGGCAATGTGATATAAGAGCTTCTACCTTAGAGCAGGGTTGTCAAACTCGCGGCGTCACGGTGGTGTCACGTGACAAATCAGGACTTTTTCCCCCTTTGCTAAACCAGGCAAGGGTGGGGCCAGCATGTGACACATCCAGCCCATAGGCCATGAGTTTGACATCTCTGCCTTAGAGGAACATAAGTAGCCATGCAAGATATTGATGTGATTCCTCTTCTATCTAAAGTGGTGAACTGTCTTAATAACATTTCTCTTCTCTGTTTTTACATAATCTCAGAAAAGCACACTCTCTGATTCTTAATCATACTTGACAGGTCTCCAGACATTTCTAGAAATACTGCTAAATTTACTACACTATCATATGTTAAATTGTGTAGTAGTTTTGGGAACTTCAGAAGTTTCATAAATTCGGCTGTGCAGATTTCTTGATATTTATAATTGGTTTTATTGCTTTCTCATACAAGGATTATTTTGGTCTTCAGTGTAATTTAACTAAATAAATAGACGAGTCTGGAAAAAGTGCATGCAGACTAAAAAAATCTCTGGAGAAGCAGACACAGCATTGTGGGGATGACTGGTGGACAGACAATTTCTGGGCAGCAGAGCCTCTTCACATGAGAGATTAAAAAATCTTCCACCTATATTTCAAACAGCTACTTTTTATAAGGAGACTGCAGGAATTAAACGTACTGCAACACAGGCATTTAAGGATACTGGGTATGGATCTCCCTTTCTTAACCACATTTGGATATAATCAGTTTATAGAGAGAAATCTTTAAATCAGCAGGAAGAAGAAAAAACCACTTAGTGAATCAGCCTTCCTTATAGATTAAAGACAGAAAAAATAATAATTTCAAGAATTTTAAATTAATATTAAAAAGTTTAATTCTATTTGAACAGTTTAAATTTATTTTGGAAAAAGCGCTTTTAATACTATTTGGAAATAATTAGACAAATAGACCATGGCTTCGTGGGAATGCTTATTGTTTAATATCAAAGGGAAAAGGCAATTATTGGATTTTACAAAAATAAAGAAATAAATGTAATATGAGATAGATTGTGTGACTCAATGGAATGCCAATTTGGACTGAAGCCTTAAGGGCACAGAAAAGGCAAAAAAAATGGTCAGGACTTTTGGGGAAGAAATGATGAACTGGAGACAGTGGTGGAATGAAGAGCTGGCAATGAGCCAGCAGTCTCTAGCAGAGTTAGTGGTCAAGGGAGACTTTGCTCAAACTGCCATTGCTGCCTTTCCAAAGGACACTGGGTTCCCATACTTCCTTTTCTAATTTGGAAGTTGAGTCATGACAACTGATTTTCTTTTTTCTTTTGGTTTGAAACATTTTGCTGCTTATCCAAGTAGCTTCTTCAGTCTGAGCAACTTGGACTCTGTATGTGTCTTCCAGTAGTTTCATTTCTCATCTAATCTGAATAAACTTGTTAGGTGAGTAGGCAGAGTAGTGGTTTGATGGGCTTGAAGAAGACAGTTATGTGGTGTTTTCCAAATATTTCTGTTCTTCAAACTTGAATCAGAGGTTTGTCCACCCTAAAGATCGGACACCAGAACATAAGAGTAATGTATGTAGTGTATGCAGTCCAGTTCAGTGAGAGTATGCAGAGCTGTAGGAGAAACTACATTGTCATGCCCCTGGTGGAGACTGACTCTGAGGGAGAGGAGGAACAGCCAACAGGTAGTGGAAGTGTGGCTCCAGAGGTGGTGGAGGAGGCTGGGGAACGGCAGAGGCTGGCTGAGCAGTCAGAGGAGGACCCAGGCCCATCCCCTATCCATCCTAGGTCACGCAGGGAGGAGAGGATCAGGGAAAAACATAGTCTACTCGGGAGGAGAAGGCCATGATCCTCTTCATGGGTTGCAGGTGTGAGATCTGCATAAGAGTTTGGACCTGCATGCTAACAAATGCTGGAGACAAATTAGTGTTTTATTCCTAGATGAGGTTTATCTTGGTTGGCGTTCTTCCAACGGACTGTACCTGGTTATATTCCTGAAGTTTGTAATTATTTATCCTGGTCTGTCGTGGAACTTTATTTAGTACGGTTTGTTTTTGGTTTTTGCTTCGTTACCTGCTCTTTGAATTTGAACTGTTTCTTTCGTTTGGAATGTTATTTTGAAGATAGTTTAATCTTCAGCGGTGGACAATTAAACAGCGAAGCCAAGTTGAAGGCATTAAAGGACTTTTATTTATGTTTTGGTTTTTGTTATATTTTTGATACACTCCAGGTCATCACATAAATAGCCTTTACACAAGAAGATGGCTCAACACAGGAGAAGCAATACCATAGGACAGGGGTGTCAAACTCGCGGGCCATGGGCCAGTGCATCACATGCTGGCCACCCCCACCCCCAGTTTAGCAAATGGGGAAAATGTCACGCTACACCATGTGACAACAATGTGATGCTACAAGTTTGACACCCCTGCCATAGGACTAGAATCAGCACTGTACCTTCATTTAAAAGAAAGGAGACACTTTTGAATACCATAATGTTCATTTTTTGGGCAGGGAAGATAGATAGTTTGAGAGAGGAGTGAAGGAATCCATTTATGCCAAAGTGGAAAATCTTTCTCTCAACAGAAATAGAGGTCTCAGACACAATCTGTGCCTCGTTTTTTATGCTGCTCTTACATCAGGCCCGAGGAAAATCAAGACTACTTTGCAGGTTCACTAAGGAGTCTATACCAAACGACCCCTTAGGAGAAATGAGCAACAAGTCTCTCCTACTCACCTAACGAGCCTATTTAGATTAGGTAAGAAATGAAACTACCCTGGAGAACATATATGGGATCCCTCTCACCAACTTGCTCAGACTGAAGATGGTCTACCTTGATGAGCAACAAAACATTTCAAACAAGAAAAAAAAGAAGTCCAGTTGCCCTGACTCAACTTCCAGACAACTCTACGTGGATGACTGAGAATCGTCATCGACATATTCCTTTTATAATCACTTTCAGAAATTGCTTGTTAACTGCTTTTCAGCTGTTAGGAACATTTGGATCAACACATTTTACAGCACAGGGTGAGTTTCTTTCAATCTTTAGTGAAAGAAGTTTAAGTACTAGTTTAAGAACTTTGAAAAATATTTTGGAATAAACAGCAACAAGATGATTAGAATTTTGATTTGGAAATTTTCAAACTGACTAAGGGTCCAAATGGATTTAAAATAAGATTTTAAAATAAATTATCAAAATCCTTCCTATATGAAAGTGCTTTTGTTTTGCTAGGCTAGAACTTTAAAGGTTGACAACTCTAAGGAATCAAAAGGAACTAAAGATTACAATTAAAGGATAAGAATGGAATAAGGAGTAAGTTTTATTGGAGAAGATTGAGACATTGGAAAATGGATTTAAAAATGAAAGGCTACAAAAGAATAATATGAAAAAAGATGTTACACTAGGTATACAAATGAAGCCTTATTATGATATCTTAATAATTAAAAAGGATATGCATATAACAAACCAAAAGAGTGACCTGGGTAACTTCCCTACATTGGATTTACAAAAGAGATTTTTTTAAACTTTGAAGAATTTTGTGAGAAGGAACAAAGAAAAAAAATGAAAAGTTCTAGGACATTATTTGAAGAGATTAAAGATCAAAATTGTTAAAATGAAGGAATAAAAAGTTAATGTATTTGATCAATGGTGTTATTTCGGGTAACCCTTAATGGATGCTGATCAAGACTGAATGATGAGGTCTTAAGGATTTTGTAGATAAGATATAGGATATGAGAAGAAGAGATTATTTGTTGTATTATAAAAGAAGATAAAAAGTTCATAGATTGTTTATACCTGTGGTATTGAAGAGAGAAGTCATTCATACATATATTCAGATATATATTCGTATGTATGTATGTTTGTATGGTATTCAGCTTTGTTCGGGTATTTTCCCAGGTCCTTATAGTTGTGCTTTTAAAGTTGTAACAACGTTTCGGCAGAATCATCAGGCTTATGTATTGGGTTCGTCTGTGTGTCAGGCTTTCACAGCCATTTCTGTTTTAAATTTGGTGCCAGCCTCGTGCTTTGTTAGAATGGTTTTTTCTTCATCCTGATTGGTTGGGAGTCTTGGTCTGTGTTTATTGGTCTTGGAGTTTGCTGTGTTCTGCTTTTTTTAAAAAAAAACACACAAGTTTTATTGATTTTAAAGACAAACAAAACATAAGACATCAAAGTATAAAACCTCCTTTCTCAAAAATTACGTATAAGTTTTAACAAGGCAAATAAAGCATTATTTTTTAAGGCATAGTTCCACATTATCACATTTCCATTTAAACACGTATATATCTTTTCCAAATTTCTCATTGTTTCTCCCTTCACTTTTATTCAATTATATTTCTTTCTATCAAGGTTTTATTAATTCTCAATCAAGCATAAACACACAAAATACAAAACATAAAACAAGACATAAAAAGATAAAACCTCCTTAATTATCATTTATACATGTCTTTTCCAAATTTCTCTCCCTTTAGTTTTATTCTTCCAAGGTTTTATTAATTCACAATCAAAACATAGCTAACCAAAACACAAAACATAAAACATAAAACTTCTTTTGAAAAGTGGCTTAGCCCTGGGTTACATCTTTTTTTACAGACCTAAATCAAGTTCATGCTCACCTTATATACCATTCATATCTTATTAACCATTCTATATTTTCTATATAACTTCTCCCTTCTTTTCACTCTCCTAATTATATTTTGTTTATTTCATCTTATTTCAAAATCATTATGTTTGTATCTTTTGTCCGTTCTTTTCCAATCATCTATTTATCTCTTCTCTTTAGCAAAGAATTTCCCCTGTAATCACTTTTAAGGTGTGACGCCTTTCCCTAAAGTAACACTTAAAATAATACATAATTTCTATCCTGATTCTGCTTAGTACATTCTACATATTGCATTTTGAAAAAAAAGAATAATAAACTTATAATATAGTTAAGTATATAATTTCCATTCTAATTCTAATTCTAATTAATAGTATAACTAAGCATTAATCATTTTACACATTCTCTTTGATATTTTATTAAATATTGAAATCTATCATTATAAAACATTTTAATATTTTAATATTTTGTTAAATCTTATAATATTCCAATAGACTATTTCAAATGCAAATACTACAATACTATCTTATGTACTCTTGCAGAATCTTTCTTAAATTATACACTGTCCTTTATCCTTTATCTCTAAAAAAGATATCTTGTTTCAGACCGTGGCTTTTTTTCCCTTTTTCCCTCCCTTTCTTCTCCAGTCTGATCTTTTTGCCCCCCCTCTCCTAACCTCCACCTTTTTAGCTTCCCCTCTCTGTTGTAATTTTCTTTTCAATTGCTTTCTAACATTGTACCTTTTTTTCACCTTATTTTTCTTTTTCTTGGTTGTTTTATTGAATCTTAAATTCTCATTTTTCCTTCCTCTCTTCCTATTTTCTTTCTTAATCGAACTTTTTTGTCCATTAAAAATGGCTTCCTTTTCTTCTTCTTCTTCTCCTTCTCCTTCTTCCTCAAGTATTTGCTGGTACATAGAAACCGCCATTTCTAAAAAGTGGAAGACAGCTCCCAATGAATTCTTGCCATTTTGTTCTCTTTCTTTTAATTTTTCATATTCCATTTTTAGTTGATCCACAGATGGTGCCATTGTAAATTTTTAAGAACAACCCAGATGTTTTTAATCTTAAAGTAATTTGCAAATGTCAAAGTTATCAAACAATCCAAACAGACAGAAATTATTTCCTCTTCTTCTCTTTGCAACTTTTCCTCCTGGGGCAAAATCCCAAATATATTTTAAAGCCGTATTACAATTAGTTGTTGGTCTTATAATCTTCAAAGTGTCTCCTCCAACAAGTTTTTAAAGATTTTTTTTTAGTCCTCTCCTTCCCACTTATAACAAAGAGCTTGTTTTTACCTTAAAGAAGCAGGTTTTTCTGTGCTCATTTGCCTTCTCCGTAAGGAAGGGGAGTGAACTTTCCTTCAGCACTTTCGCCGCCCGTAACAACTTCTTTTGGAAACAAATGTATCAATCCGAAAGTCAAGTTTCCAGGGTGTTTTAAAAGTAACTTAATGTCCCGGTTCAGCCAAGAAAACTTCTCCTTCTGTCTTCCTCATGCAGAGTCTTATCCGGTTGAAGATTCCTTTGTGGCTGCCATTTCTGACAGCCGCTCCACCGCCTCAGGAAAAAGGAGTCTAGCCGGCTGGGGAAAGGGGGTGCGATATCCCCAGAACCCTGCCTGGATCTCCTCTGTCTTCCGCTACCTCTTTGGGGCAGCGACAACCCCCAAATCCAGTTGGATTGGGGGTACCTCAGCGGCGAGCGCAGCAGGGACCCGCAGAGAAGCGGATTCCTGCCGCCGCCGAAGCCTTGCAACCGGAAGTTCGAGTTTTCTGTGTTCTGCTTGATTGGTGTTTCTAATATCTTCTGTCTGTTTTGTAGTGTTTTTTTTTTTTTGTCTTGATTAGCTGGTAACATTGTGTTTTGTGTATTGGGGGCTTTTAGCATGGCTTGGCTTCGGGTGAATGGCTGGCTATCGTTTATTAGGAAACTAGGTTTCATCTGGGTGGCTGGATGGGGTGTGTTTGGGCTGGAGGTATGGGGGGGGGGGTTGGTTTGTGCCCAGGTGTTTTTTTAGCTTGTGGTGTAGAGATTTTTTTGTTTGTGAGTGCAGGCTTCCAGATAATTGACAATCTGGTGGAGTTATCTCTTCTATTCATGCTTTCAGGTTGTTTTTCAGTCTCTATGGCTTCTCTGATAATTCTGTAGCTGGGGTTTTCTATAGTGGCTAGGGTTTTGGTGCCATTGAAGTCGATGCTATGACCTATGGCATTCATGTGTTGGACTAGTGAGGAAGTGTGTTCCCACAAGTGTGTTGTTTGTTTCCATTTCCATGGTGAATTTGATTTTGGGGTGTGTGCTGTTTAGGTGTGTTAGGAAATTGTTTAGGTTTTCTTTTCCATGGGGCCAAATAACAAATGTGTTATCGATGTATCTTAACCATAGTTTGGATTTGTAGGTGGCATTAGCCAGGGCTCTGGATTCGAATTCTTCCATGTACAGGTTTGCAATAATCGGTGACAGTGGTGATCCCATAGGGGCTCCTTCAATTTGCTTGTATCTTTGTCCTTTGTATATGAAATACATGTTGGTTAAGCAGTGTTCTGCTAGTTCCATGAGGTGTTTGGGTGTTTGGTATTTTTGTTTTTGTTGATTTCTAGGGTTTCTTTTATCGGGACTTCAGTGAATAGTGAAACCACGTCGAAACTTACAAGCAGATCTTTTTGTTTCACATGTAGATTTTTGATCATTTCTAAGAGGTGATACGAGTTTTGTACATGTGAAGCTGCTGCTTCAGCATGAGGCTGTAGCTGCTTTGCTAGGTATTTGGCTAGGTTTGTAGTGGTGCTCCTCTGGAGTGACTATGGGTCTCAGAGGTATGCCTTCTTTGTGTATTTTGGGGAGGCCGTATAGTTTGGGGCATCTGGAAGATTTTTCTCTTGGGATGATCGTCTGTTGGATCTATTTCCTCATGTTGCTGATTATGATTTTCTTCTTGGTTATTTTTTCCAGATATGTGGTTGGTTCCGTGTTTATGGGTTTGTATGTCGAGTCTTGGAGTAGGTCAGTTTTGTTTCATTTTTTTTTTTTTGTCCATTACTACTGTGGCATTACCTTTATCTGCTGACACACAGACGAACCCAATACACAAGCCTGATGATGGCAGATGAGATTCTGCCGAAACGTCGCTTTAAAAGCACAACTATAAGGACATGGGAAAATACCCGAACAAAGCTGAATACCATACACATAAATACCCGCAAAAACTTAAGAAAACACATACATACATACATACATACATACATACATACATACATACATATTTATGTTTTCTGATGTTCTCGCAGGTATTTGTATGTGGATCTTTGGTTATTTGGGTTTTCTCCTGCGTAAGATTGGAAATATCTAGGCAATGTTTTGATGAAGTCTCATTCATCATCTTCAGGCTTGTGTCTTTGGCTCTGTGCTTCTCAGAAGTGGCACGAAGCAGTGGCACGAAGCCGAAAGCACCAGCCTGAGGATGGCGAGTGGGACCTCGCCGAAACGTCACCAAGATACTCTTAATCTTACACGGGAAAAGACCCAAACACACCTAGACCTACATACCTGTACCCATGAAAATCTACGAAAACAAATATATGTATATGTATATATATGTGTTATGTCTCACCTTTACAAAGGAGGTGAGAAGTCCAAATTCCAACTGAATACAAGCAAGCAAGCAAATCCAGTAATTATAGAGTTAATTCCTTGAGCCGATAAAGTTCTTGGCAGTCTCACACACGCTGTCTGCCAAGTCTGACAAGAAAGCAGGAATATAAATCACACAAGCTGTCACAACACAGAATACTCCGGAGCTCCTCTGAATAAGTCACATGTTGTCCCGTACGAAACTCTCAGAGCGAACACACCCACTTTTATTCCCTGTGGGGTGTGTCAGTCCCTCAGCTCAGTCTCTGATTCGTCCCTTCCTCCTGCGTTGCAGCTCACACTTTTGCCTGCGACGCTGCCTCGCATCGAGCCAGCATTCCTCTGCTTGATTGTCAGAGACTCTGATATGCCCTCCTCCTTTTCCTGATTAGCCTCAGGTCTTGCCTCTCGGTTATCTGCCGACACCTGACGCACAATCAGGGAGGAAGGCATTGCCGAAGAGGAAGGTCCTGGGGAGGAAGGCATTTCCAAATCCTCCTCTTCCCCATTGTCCGAGTCTTCATCCTCTATCAAAGCGGGCTCAAACCTCAGAGCCACAACATACATACATACATACATACATACATACATACATACATACATACATATTAATTTCTTTTTTCTGTTTTTTTATTTTTTTGTTTACTGCATTTTATTTTTTATTTTTCCTTTTTAAAATTTGTATTAGTATTTATTATTGTAAATTATAATCTTTATAAAATTACTACAAGAAAAAGCAAGAGAGAAAAAAGAGAAAAGTCTCCTTTTTACATTCATCTTTGTAACCGACTCACTTTCACTTTTGGATTATAAATAAAAGTATGCCATCCACCAACTGCAAAATTTGATGAAGAGAAGTGAATCATTAGAGGAACTAATGCTATGGTCTATAATGCTGGTGTTCTAGCTTGTGATGCTTAGCAAAGCCTGCTCCAGTCTGATACTGATTGCTGAGCTTTATTGACATTGAATGTCTTCGGATCATATACTTCTAGTTCGACTTCATTTAATTTCATGTTCTTTTGTGTTTATTTCCCTTCTATGCTCCTTTGAGGAGTTTTATTGATCCTGGCTAGAGCTTCTCAAACTCATTTTTCCGAATGAGTTTCAGTGTAATGTTTAGCTGGAAGGAGAAACATTGCATATAGATTGCAGAATACCGTATTGTGAAGCTTTCTTTACTTTCTATGCTGCTGTAAATAGATTCAACGTATTTTTCCCAGCATCACCTCCATCTGTCTGCTGTGCTAAATAGCCAGCTTCCAGTGCAGTCCATCAAGAATGGTGAGGCTGTCTCCTCACAAGTAATTAGGCTGACTTTCTCTGCTCCTGACTAATGTGTCCTTGGATCAGGTACAGAAGGCAGTTCCTCTTCCTCATTGCTGACCAGCTGCAGCTGTGTGCTTTACCCATCTGAAGCCTCAGGGCTGTCCTGCTGCAGCTGCTCTTCAGCCAAATCCCTCTCATACAGCTGCTTGGAGCCATTGACCAATTCCGCGCCAGACATGCCTGGAACTGGTTCATCCTCCTCAGAGCTGACAACTGGGGAGGTATCTGGGGAAGCGTTGGGAGAGTCATCATAGGCAGAGACTACTGATTGATTGCTGTGCTGTTCCTTGCTTTTTCATAAACCTGCTAATCATTTTGTTTCTGATTGCTTACTATGCATGATTGTAGTTTATGTGGGGACTGGGTAGAGTTCATTGCTAATTATGCAATGATCACATTTCCCCAGTTTGATGGTAGAGCTTAGTCCAGACTTGGACACTTCCAGAGAAGCAGCTCTCTGGAGCTTATGTCTAGAGCAAGCAAACACAAGAGGTTTCATAGGAGTTTGGCAGGAGAAGACTGCATTTCCTAGTTGTGTGTTTCGTAGTCATTGTGATTCCTGCCTCACTTTGGATTGACACCATGCCATGAACTCGTGATTTTTCTTGCCTTGTGAACCCTCTTGTGGATTTAAGTTTGGTGGATTTATTTTGACTGGGAAACTTTCAAGTTGCCTTGTGGACTCATTGGCCATTACTTTGTGGATTAGCATTGGTCTGCTTTTGGCTGGGCTTAATTGGGGCAATTCTGGGTTTTTGGTGAAGGGAATTGCTGGAGAATATTAATAAATGCACTAAACTATTGTTATCTGTGAGTGAGCAGGATAGCACACTTCCACTGTTCTCTTCTTCCTCTTTCCTATGACAGTTGTACACAAATATCCCATTTGATCCTCCTCTTCACTCAGCACACTCACGTACTGGAAAACAACATTCCTTAGTTAGAATATAGATGGCTTTGCTTTAAACTTCACAATTGAACTATGTAATATTCCCTGTGAGAGACTAACATGGAATATTTTTTTCTTTTTAATTTTAAGAACAAATAAATACAGTTTCAAACCAGCCTCAACAGAGTATGTATGACCCGTTTGCTGGTATGAAGACTCCAGGTCAGAGGCAGCTGGTTACTCTACAAGAGCAGGTGAAGTTGGGGATGCTCACTGTGGATGAAGCTGTCCTGTGTTTCAAAGAGTGGCAGTTAAATCAAAAGAAGAGAGCAGAATCATTTCGCTATCAACAGGTATGTATTTTAAAGAGATGAAAATTACAAATCTTATTACTAAACCTACTTCACCTTATATATCCTATTATTTTTAATTTGTTTTTGTTATTGCAGGAAAGGTTAACTGCTACAGTTTCTGCTCCATATCAATCCATAAATAGCATAGTTGAGTTTTTAAATAGAATTCAAATATTCAAATATTAATAGGTAAAAATGGTAAAAATATTCTCTAGAATAGACAGAACTTCTGATTTATGTAAAAAAACCTCTTAAGGTAGCTTGTGATAACTGGAATACTTTTTATCCTAGAGGAATATTTCCCCTCAGCTTCTTCATCAATGAACAGTAAGGTAAGAGGAAGGTTTCTGAAAATTAAACTGATTCTCTTTGTATAGTTGCCCACTCCATAACAGTTCGGAAAGAAATCTCTTTTTAATCCAGTTTTTATCTGATCATGACATCCTTTTTACAAGAGACTTGGGCTTTACAAGAACCCAATATAGATAGTTCCTATATTAGCTAGTCAAGTGACAAAGGAGGGACACTTAAAAGAGCCTGGCAAAATTCATCTCATTAGCTTTCCAGACAGTGAATATTCCCCTCCACATTCCATGTATGGGCAGCAGCCCGCACTTGCGTATTAAAGGTATTTCAATACTTTTATTACACCTTTTATTAGGACAGTGCGGTGGCTGAGCAGTTAAGATGCTAGGCTTGTCAACTGGAAAGTTGGCAACCCAGGTTTGAGACCCAAGGACTATGCAATGGGGTGAGCTCCCATCCTCACTCCAGCTCCTGCCAACCTAGCAGTTTGAAAGCAATCAAATGCAAATAGATAAATAGGTACGTCAGTGGAAAAGTAACAGCGGTCCATAGTGTCATGCTGTCCACATGACCATGGAAATGTCTTTGGACAGTACTGGTTCAATGGCTTTGAAACAGAGATGACCACCACCTCCAATAATTGGCAACAATTAGCAGTGTAAAATCCACAAGGACTCTTTTCCTTTATTATCCACCTCTTTACAAATAAGGGTACACATGTATGAAAATAACTCAACAATTATTTGGAAAAGTGGCTTGTGTGTAAGCCTTCAGCTTCTACCATATTGTATGGGGATTTCAATGATTGAATGGAACCAGAGGCAGTTCTTCCTGTCATAGTCTCCCTCCCTAAGCAAAAGAGGATTTTGTTCTCTGTCTTTGCATAGCTAAGAATGATATTCACAACCTTGCACAATTTTGACTGGCTAACTGTTTTGACTTACTTGATTTTAAATGGGCCTGTAGCAGGAGATACTATGTACTAGTTGGGGTTTCTATTTCAAAGTGCTGGTATCTTCTAACCAAGGTATCAGTGTAAATTCTATGAAAATTGAGACATGCCCAGATAGTGATAATTTCCCTTTTCTTTTAAGGACTGATTTCCCTTTCAAACTAGCACAATCTTTCATTTGTAGAAATAGAAACCTTATATATTATATGGTATTAAAACTAGAATATTTCCTTGTCTAAAATCTTAAATGAAGAAGAATTATGCAATGAGAGCCATCAGGCAGGCCTCCAAATCCTTTTTATTCAAATCTGCAGAAACATAATGCACAGGATGGTTTGATCCAGAAGTATGTGGCTACGAGAAGTTCTAGTTTGCTTTTATAAACTATATCAACAATACCCTGCATAAATATCAGTATGTAGATTACTACTTTTGAAAATGAAGAAAAAGGAGGCCTCAGTAAAGCAAAGTTGATAATTGCAGCTGAATTAAAATCCCTCTCTATTCTGGCACTTTGTAGACGGACAATTTATATCAAATATCAAGTCAGATCCCCATGGAGGTTTGGAAAAAATCACTTTACAATTCTTTGTAATTCTCAGCCAAATGTATCTGTGGTTGTTTCAACACCCAAATAATAAAAACTCCTCCCGAATGGACACCAGTTTCACTGTCTGAAGTGAAAAGCTTATCAACAGGCCAGGGAAGGTTCCTGACTGTGACCATGTCTTGTTTCAAATGCTGAAATCTATTTTGGCCTTAGTTTTCTGATACATTCATTAATGGAGAAAAATTACCTCCAGATTGTGGCTTAGATTATGAATTTTAAATTAGTATTTGATTCAATATTGAGACCACTTCTATGGAAAAAAAACTTAGGGAATTTGATACTGATTTACAGATTCCTCATCCAGAATTTGCATAAAGATTTTAGGAGTAGAATAAGATTGACCCACAAGACCTATAATAAAACCCTTATGCATAGGGGAGTTGGAGAGGGGTATTGCCTAACTCTCTTTGTTGAATTTATACATGAATTCACACTCAGTATATAAGCTCTCATATACATACCCCAGAAGAGCAGAAAAAAAGTCTGATTCTTGCCTTATGCAGATGATTTCATTCAAATGTGATCCGTCAAAATTCCTGTTTCTCTTCAAAGATAAATACAATAACTTGCCTTTAGTACTTTTATGGAAAAGATTTAGCAAAGTTCATACAGCTATCTGAACCTCCCTTTGGGATGATGGTTAAATTAAATCCATCCTCCATTTTCTGTTACGCTATTTTTCTATAATGATATCTGGAAAAGATTAATTTTTCTTCTGTGTTATATGCTCCAAATCAGTTTGAGAATATTATGTTAATTTCTTTCTGTCAGATAAGAATATATAATGAATCAAAGTTTTGCATATTAACTGCAAATGTATTAAAACAATTAATTTTTGGTCTACATTATTAATATTTGTTTCAATCTTTTATCATGTATGAACATATTATCAATCATATTAATTAGATGATATAAATTATGAAATGATACTTTTATTATCTAATATTACATTATTTTATTTCTATGTTGCTTACATTACACTATAAATTAAATCCTCTAATTTTAAGTTTCACTCACAATTATTAATTTTTAGTTTTCAATCCTGATATTGACAGGACAGTGTAATATTTTATATTACTTGGCTGGATTTAGTTACAATATTACTTGTTTCAAACTGATCATTGACTAAAATGAAGTTTTCTGTCTATCCCCTCCATCTCTCCATCCCTTCATCCCTCTATCCAAGCAATTGGACTATTGAATAATAGTGGAGTGGATAAGGAGATTGCAGAGTTATATGAATTATTATGCCTACATTTATTGTCAAAAAGTTTACCAGAAATACCCATTTTCTTTCTTGCTTTTATTATTTTTATAAATAACTGAAGACCGCAAACTTCTCCAACACACCTTCTTCCTCCTATTTTTCCCACAACAACATATCTGTGAGGTGGGTTGGGCTGAGAGAGAGTGACTGACCCAAAGTCACCCATCTGCTTTTTATGGCTAAGCTGGAATTAGATCTCATTGTCTCCAGCTTTCTATCCTGGTGCCCTAACCACTAGATCAAACTGGATCTCCTGGATTTTTCAGTTTGATTCAATTAATTTTTGCCAGATTTTTATGTTATTAGGAATAAATGCATTTGTTCATATTCCTAAAAATTTAATTTTGCATTTCTAGGAAAATCTAAAACGGTTACGTGATAGCATCACTCGACGACAGCTTGAAAAGCAAAAGGCTGGGAAGCATGCAGGTAAAATTCTTAACTAATTAATAACAGTAATTAGCCATTCTATTCATCTAAAACCAAGAAGTAATCATTAGGAAACTCTTATGTTAATGGTTCATCCTGGCAGATACATTTTTCTAAAGCACTTTATTGGGAAGATGGTAGGAAGATTCACTAAATCTGAGCAAGGAGGAATTGGCTCCATTAGTTTTAATAGGTGTATCTAGCTATTCTATCTATGAAATTTGTAATCATGTTAAATCAGAGTATAGCTACATCAATGTGAGTTTTTTATATATCACAGTTAATACTTTATTTAACAACCCTTCTTTTACGAGACGTTGTGTGTATGTCTCTCACATTTATGTCTTGATGACTTCCTGAAAATTAGTGCATCCAAAGTAATCTACTTACTTAAATTTACATTAGTGCTTATTAATAAATTATGCAATTATATCAGTTTTATCATTTTACTTTATTTGTATCATTTGTATGATAACTATATAAAATGATATTAATTGCTATAAAGCTCTGGAAACACATCTTCCCACTATATATTACTGTTTTTGTTTTTGTTGATGGTGCAACACTATCATTGCATCACTCATATTAGGCATTAGGCTTTAAATATTACAATTTAAAGAAGCTGTTGCTTCTTCTGCTTATAATGATGTATAGATCAAGCTGGTGTGTTTTTGGCTAACAACAATAGTGGTTGGATCATGATTGGATGCTCTTAAGCATCTGTACCACTTCTATACCTTTCCTGTTAGAGGTACTTCATCTATTAATACCCTTATTTATTTATTTATATTACTTTTATGTCACTCATTGCCACAGACTTTCTGTAGCGAATAATATAAAAGTAGATCACTCTGCAAGTAGGGGAAGGAGAGCAAGATGGCTGCCATGTGGCAATTCTTTTAGTGAGCTTCTTATCCTCTTATTTTAGTTATTTTTATAAGGTTGTTAAAATAGTTTATTTTATCTAATTTTCTCTAATATTAACTACTAAGGTTTTTTTTTCCACTAGGAGTAGTAATTTTAGGTTTTAGATTTAGGATTAGGTTTTAAACTATATGTTCTGGAACTTACCAGCTCCAAACATTCTCTGATGAAGTGGAGGCATGTTTTAAAACCCTTTAAACCACCCAAGAATGCAAAAACAAAAGCTAAAGGATTCAAAAAGAAAGTTTAAAAGGAGGCATACATTGTATATATAGTTCGGAGGAGACCTTACTTAAACACAACATGGCAGCAATGACACCCAGACAATCAAAGATAAAGGAGTTGTTTCAGATAAGAGACACTGCAAGTAAGTCTCCTTCTTTTTCTCTTCTCCTCTTGTAACCTTTGTAAACAAGTCCTGCTCCTTACTGGATTAGGAGGATGACGACTGCCTTTTTGTGGAAAATGAGGCTCCATTAAGAGGCAGAGGGGAGAACAAGGATAATATTAAGAGCATTTTAAAGGAGACTTGGATTTGGTTGCTAAGAATTGACTCTTGACAGCACAATTATTGCTATATTTGATCAGCTTTTGGAAGCAAATAAAAAGATTGAAGAATTAAATTCTCTATTGGGAAACTATTTATCTCTAAATTAGATAAAGAAGTAAATAGCAAAGCCCATGCTCCAGAACTTATTTTTAATCCATGGACAGCTGACGTGGATTGAGTGCTGCAATATGGAGAAGACACGGAAGAGAGGCTAGTTCTACAGAAACATAGGATGCTACTAAGTTGCTGATAATCCTTTGAACCTGGACAGGTGGCATAACAGACGAGTAATACTGAACTGTCTTTGCCAACTTTTACACTGCAGGGTATATTCCAATTAACTAACAAATTTTTGGCTCCCCTGTAGACATGATTGTAAAAGAATATTGTTAGCCTTTGGGCAGATTGTTCTTCCATCAATATTATTCCGTCTTGAAACCTCTTTAAGGAAATATTGTATTCGGCCAATATGGGTGTTTTATACTACACAAATCCAGTTTTTGCTAAAGTCTGGGCAGAGAGCCAAGACAGCGAGGGAGGCTGACTCTAACCTTGAAAATTCTAAAACATTAACAGCCAAGCAAGGAAACCTTCTATTAACAAGGATAGAACAAACTAAGGATAATAAAAAGAGAACTCAGGTCTCCTTAATCGATCTGAGATCTACTTAATGGTTACAGTTTATGGATGATGAGAAAGAATTAATCCATCAGTTTGCCACCCTTTGCCTAGGAGTTCAACAGCTGATTTTATAGAAAATCAGAATAACCAGTTCAATGTTGAAATCAGTTACTAATGCAACAGAAAGTCTGAACACTCTTCTCCCCTCTAGCTGCTCTTCTGTGGAATTGTTATCAAACTCAGTTTCTGAAAGCACCAAATCCCCAATAAATAAAATTAGAAGCCATGTTAGGCCAAAGGAAAAAGTAAAGGAAAAAGATACTCAGCAGGTACAACTCCAAATTAACCATCCAGTATGACAACTAGATAATGAGAAGCTTGGTTGGAGTACTCGTGTATTAGTAGAAATGCCAGTCTTAAAGAAATACTAGCTATCAAGATAAAGAAGAGCAACAATTAAACTTATGAGGGGTAATATTGATCTTTACAATAATTATGTTTACACAGAAAGTATAGTCACCATTGATCCAGTTCCAAAACCAAGTTGACATTCAGTACCTTTATTTCCTAATCAACCAACCCAGTCAGAATATCTTGCTTTCAGGAGTCCAATATAAATTGTGACTTGGAACATAGCTGGCTAGAAAGAAATGGCTGATAGTAGACTAGTAGTAGAGTTTCTTATCTAAATTTGATGCAACAGCCATCCAGGAAACCTGGCCAATTGAAGAAGACGAATTAGTACAACTTCTGGATTTTCAGGGATGGGCTTCCCCTGCCCCAAAAACAAAGAATAAGGGGCGACCTTCTGGTGGACTATATATATTTTCATTAAGCAAGAATTGCAATGGCAAGGGGAGAAACTATATAATGATAAGTTTTTGTATTGTTTAGCTGTGAAATTTAGATATGAGGATATATGTATATATTCCTCCAATTACATCCCTGTATTATAACTCTTGAGGCAGTTCTCAATGTTGAGGGAGTTCTCAACGTACCACTACAGTTGAGCCCAAAATTTATGTTGCTAAGTGAGAAATTTGTTAAGTGAATTTTGTCACATTTTACAACTTTTCTTGCCACATTTGTTAAGTGAATCACTGCACTGTTGTTAAATTAGTAACATGGTTGTTAAGTGAATCTGGTTTCCCCATTGACCTTGCTTGTCAGAAGGTTGCAAAAGGTAATCTCCTGACCTTGGGACACCGCATCCATCATAAATGTGAGTAAGTTGTAAAGCATCTGAATGTAAATCACATGACCATCATAAGTGTGAAAAATGTTGTAAGTCAAGGACTACCTGTATTGGATATGTTTAGAGGTCATACTAGATCCATTCTGTTTCCTCAATCTATAATTATATTGCTTGGAGACTTTAATGCTAAATTAGGTCCACTTTGCAGGAGTTTGCTCAAAAGAAGGGATTCCCAAAGGAATTTCTTGAAAATAATTCACTATGGCTTTCTAGAGACAACAAAAATTAAAGAGACTGGTCTGCTCCTAGTCTCTTTAATTTTCAAAGGTAATCTTCAAATCTTGGGAGGTAAAGATAATAACTATGTATACTCTCACACATACCACTCAGCCCACTCAAGTAGTGTGCTAGATCTCTTCTCTGTATCAAGAGATAAAGTTGACCTCTTTTTAGTGGTTACTGTACATTTAGGTAGTGAAAGTGAAATCAGCCTGTGAATATGACATTACAAGGTCACTGAGATTTAAGATCATATAATACACCCCAACACATGGCTCACTAAAAACTTAGAGTGATCCAAAATAAATGGTTAATTTGGGCTAAAATTTTAGTTACAAAGCAACTAAAACAGAGAATGCTGTTAACTGGGCTAGAACAATCCAGCCATTACTACTGACTGGCTGTCAGCCTCCAAAGCATTATTTAATCTTTGCAATATGCTGAAGAAATATTTAATAACTTCCTGCCAAAAGTTTTTGAGTGGGTGGCTTGATTTTGAATGCCAGTTGTTGAAAAAGAAATTGAAGACAGCCATGAGACTTTCTCAGAGAAGTCCTATTGCCCATATACAAGCTGAGATGCTGTATATAAAGAAGAGAATACAAAAAAAAATCATAAAATTAAAGGGGGGAAAATGCCATTTCAATTTGGTCAGAATTTGAGCTGGTTGCCAAAAGTCATAACTCAGTAATATTCTGACACTCTGTAGCAGGAGTCCTAAAGGAATAGAGATTTGCATTGGATATACCAATCTCTGCTAAGGACTGGGAGAACTACTATCAATGTTTGTTTGCTTCCACAGAACCTGAAACCATATTTTTTAAAAATACATATTTTTATTGTTTACAAATGTAAATATCAAACACACTACAACCATCCTGGCATTACTCTGCCATACATACTAGGGTATTGCTAAACAATTAACATTCATATTATTTGTACAATATTGGTTTCGTTATAGTTGTTTTGACCATCCTACTCGATTAAATCCTCTATCACAGTGGTGGCTAACCTTTTTGGGCTCCTGTGCCAAAAATTGTGCGCATGCTTGCACGTTCACACTTGCGTGCAAGCACCCAGAAGGCAATTCGCACCACCACTGCACCCCCTATGCATGCGCGCATAATCCCCACTCACCCACCGCCACTGCCCCTTTACCTGCATTGTGCCTCACAGCTGATTTTCAGCCAGTTTGAGGCCTTTTTTGACCTCCCAAAGGCTCGAGGAAGGCTTCTGCAGGATTCTGCAGGTCGAAAACTAGCCCCATTTCGTCACTTCCTGTATTTTCAGAAAAACAGGAAGTGATGAAACGGGGCTAGTTTTCAGCCTTCAAAGCCTGCAGAAGCCTTCTTCAAGCCTTTGGGAGGCCAAAAAAGGCCTTAAACCGGCCGAAAATCAGCTGTGAGGTGTGCACATGCTCAATGAGGTAAGTTTGCCTGCAGCTCGCATGCCGGCACAAATGGCTCTGCGTGCCACTTGTGGCACGCATACCATAGGTTCACCATCACGGCTTTATCATATCACATTCTAGGTCTATTCATCCTGATTGCTTTTTGTTCTGACCTCCACCTCTATTTTGCAACCATTGATAAAACTTATTCTAAGTATCATAATATTCTGTTTCCCCGTTTATTTTTCAGTTCTAAAATTCTGCACAAGCCAGTATTTTCCTTATTATCTCTCTTTCTGATGGTGTATTTTTGTTCTTCCATTGCTGTGCATAAACCATTCTCACCGCTGTCAGTATATGTAGTATTAAATATGTTGAGCCTTTACTGTAACCTTCTGTTATTATTCCTAATAGGAATAATTCTGACTTAAACTGTATATGTTCTCCCACCATTTGTTCTAACCATTTCTGAATCCGTCGCCAATATTTCCTTGTGTAGTTACATGTCCACCCATATGATAATATGTGCCTGGTAGATCCTTACATTTCCAACATTTTGGTGATAAATTTCTCAACCGTTTGGCCAGACTTGCCGGAGGAACATGCCACCTATAAAACTTTTTGTATAAATTTTCCTTAAACGATGTGGCCAGTGTTAATTTCCTATTCTTTTCACAATGATTCTGCCACCTAGCCAATTCAATATTATATCTGAAATTTTTGGCCCATACCACCATTGTTTCTTTAACCTTCCCTTCCTCCATTTTATAGTCTAATAGGTATTTATATATCACCTTGATCAATTTGTCATCAATCCCTACTAACAGTTGTCTAATGTTGTTAATTCTCTATTAATGTCCCATGTTTTCACATCATGTGTGTATCACAACTGTATTTGTAGATATGACCACCACTCCAGTTCTACCCCTTGTGCTAATTAGTTCTAATCTGCTTTTCAATACTTCTTTCTCATTTAATATATTCTTATATACAATAATTTTCCCCATATTTATCAGATTTGGGTGTATTAGTACTTCTAGTGTAGAGAGCCAGACTGGAATTTCCATGTAATTTTGGTTTTTAATTTTATTCCATACTGCCAAGAGTGCCTGGTTTTTAATTTTATTCCATACTGCCAAGAGTGCCTGTCTTATGTAATGTCTCTGAAAGTATTTGTGTACTGTGCCTTTTTCGTACCAATGAAAAGCATGCCATCCTGCTTGAATATCATGGCTTTCCAGTGTTAGTAGCCTCTTATTCCTTAATGTAATCCATTCTTTTATCCAGGTGAATGCTGCAGCTTGATAGTATATCTCCCAGTCGGGCAGGCCAAACCCTCCTTTCGCTTTGGCATCTTGCATTAATTTCCGTTTGATTCTCAGTCTTTTTCCTTGCTATTTTGCCCATTAAGGAGAGTTGCAGGTTCTTCCATCTCTCTAGATCAGCCTTTATTTGATTCGTTAATTTAGCGTAGTTATCTTCCTTAAGTGTTATGCACCTTGCCGTTACTTCACATTTTTACCTATTTGAATACTCATTCCTTTTATCAATTCATCCTTCTGTTTATTTGTCATGTTCTTAGCTATCATTTTAGTTTATTTTTAATCCCGCTACTTCTCTGTATTCTATCAGTTCCTCCATAAGCTTCACGCCAGACTAAGGGCTCTCTAGAATAAAAACTAACAAGTCCGCAAAAACTTGGAATTTGTACTTTTCTCTTCTGATTTCCAATCCTTTAATTTGTTCATCTTTCCAAATGTTCCTCATCAATACTTGCAGCGTTAGGATAAACAGCAGTGGTGATAGTGGGCAACCTTGTCTTGTGTCTTTCTGTATTGCAAAACTTCATGTCACCTCACCATTCATTATTACTTTGGCCTCTTGTTTTGAATATATTGCCTTGAACATATTTATAAATTTGTCACTGAAGTCCATATACCTCAATTGTTGTAACATAAATTTCTAATTTACATTATCGAATGCCTTATGGGCATCTAAAAAAAGCAGTGCCACTTGTTTCTCGCTATGTGTTTCATGGTATTCTAATATGTCTAATACTGTTCTCATGTTATTCTTTATCTGCCTTTTAGGTAAGAAGCCATTTTGGTTAACATGTATGAACGTATTAAGGAATCTTTTCAAATGTTTGGCTATTATAGATGCAAATATTTTATAGTCTGTATTCAGTTAGCGAAATGGGCCTGTAATTTTGGATTAGCATTGAGTCTGCATCCTCCTTCAGAATCAACACCATGTTGGCCTCCACCCATGATGGCAGTATCTTCATGTGACAAAATACCAAAAATAGACATAACGACCAGGAACCGTAAAAGCGTATTTATTCAGAGTTTTGCAAAAATCAGAATAATGGAGCCTTTCTCCTTAAAGTTAGGAGAATGGAGACCATGATCACAAACTAAGTAATACATTTGTAGCTTTCTTCATACAAGTTACATCTACATCATCTTTCCTGTTTTTCTCTGGGTAAGCATCTAGATTTTACTGGTACTTTTCAACTAAACACCACCCACAGAATCTCATGTTTTGGAAACTCCCTTCTCATGGCTTCTCCTTTCCTGTTATGAACATTAGCAGTTCTTAATTTTAGCAAACAAGACTCATTAGCCAATTCCGTTAGGTCAAAATGACCTGTAACAATTTTACATATAATCATTGCCAAAGATATGACATTTCATGTTCAAGCCAAAAGCTTGATATTTCTACAGAACACAACAGCCTTGTTTTTATAGTTATATAATATTCCAATAATATTCCAGTAATATTGCATAGATCAGTAATAGGATAAATATGGGATTACTTATGTTTCTAATTTTTACAGGTCCTTAATATGTAATTACATCCTTAATATGTAATTTTTTACACATCACACTTTGCTTCCGTAATAATGGCATTATAAACCTCTAGTAGAGTTTGTCCTAGGCTATCCTGAAGTTCTTTATATAGTTCTGTTGGCAGTCCATCAGGACCCGGTACTTTGTTCTTTTGTTTTTTGAAAACCTCTATTAATTCTGGCATTCTTATTTCTTCATTGAGCATATATTTTATTTCTTCTGGTACCTTTGGCAGTTCAGCCTTTTCTAAATACTGTTGGGGGTTTTTCTTCTGTGTAACCTTCATTTTCTTTGTTTAGTTTCTCATAGAAGACCTGGATTATATTCTTTTTGTCTTCATTTTGGTAGCAAATATTTGCCTCTTCGTCTTGCAGTTTATTAATCCATTTCTTTTCTTTCTGTTTCTTCAATTTATATGGTAGCCACCTCCCTGGTTTGTTCCCATTCTCAAATTTGTTTTGATTTGCTTTCTTTAAATACTGTGCCAATTCTTCATTTTCAAGGATGTTCAAGGTCCATTTGCTCTTTTAGACTTTTTTTTTTTTTGTGGTTTCTTTTGTAGCTCTGCCTCTAAAGTCCTATATTCTTCTTCCAGATCTTTTAGTTTTTGCTTCTTGCTTTTGTTTTTCCTCGTCATAAATGCTTTTGCCGTATCCCATAGATTTTGTATGGATGTGTCTTCTTTCTTATTTTCTTTGAAGAAGAATCCCAACTCTTTGTTGATCCTCTAGATAAAATCTTCGTCTTTTAAAATTGTTTGGTTAAGTGTCCATCTTGAGCATTTTCTTTGCCCTCTCCAGGTGATTTTCATAGGATTATGGTCTATTTCTACTTCCTTTATTTCCGAGATTAGCTCCATCAACGTCCAAACCATATCTATTCTGGACCAGGATTCATGTCTGTTCAAATAGTATGTATATTGTTTCCTCTCCCGGTTCCTCTCTCTCTATATGTCCTGAATGTTTAATTCTTCTGCCATTTGAAAAACGTTCTGGATAATATCCTTCTGATTCCTTTTCTTGTTTTATCACTTTTGTAGTCTAGTTTCTTGTCTGTTGTGGCATTGAAATATCCTAAAAAGCATATGTTGTTGCTCTCTGTCTCTCGGATGATGCTATGTAACTTTTAATAGAATTTTTCCTGTCCCCCGTTTGGAGCGTAAATTTTGACTAGTAACACTCATTTTTGATTTAATGTTATTTCCACCATCAATATCCTTCCCTCTTCATCCTGATGAATTTGCTTGTCCTGGATTGTTTCCTTAACATCAGCACCACCCCTCTCTTCTTCTGACGTGCTAATGCCACAAATAATTTCCCCAGTCTGGGGTATTCCAATAACTGTTTATGTTGTTTTTTGATGTGGACATCTTGTAATGCTATTATGTCTAGGTTTAGTCGCTGTAATTTAGTAAGAATTTTCTTCCTTTTCCAGGGAGAATTCAAGCCATTAATGTTCAATGATAAAATCTTTAATTCTTCTTGCATGTCTCTACCTGTATCTAGGTCTTGTGCTTCTTGTTTCTCTGATCTCTCTCGGTTCCTTAGGCCTTTCTTCTTTACTTTCTGGTCCAGCTTCTTTCTCTTTTCCTCTGTCTTTTAATTGTAGTTCCTTTTCTCCTCTCGCCTGTATTCTTTGGTCCCTTGCATCTATTACTTCTCTCTCTTCCACTTCCTCCTCATTGCCAAAAAGTTGGTTGTAGAATTCCTCCATTTGGTCTACCATGTCTATTCTATGTCTCTTTTTTCTCCATGTCACCAATATGCCTTCCAGCATCAGCCATCTGAAGTTAATATTATGTTTAGTCAGCAATGTTGTTAAAATTGATATGGTCTTCTTAGTTCTCCGACTTCTTGGGACCTGCTTTAGAAATACCAATTGCTTCTCTTTGTATACTATTGGCTCGTCTCTTGGCTCGTCTCTCGTCTCTTTCTGGACTAATTGACTTATTCCCTTGCCCTGCTGGATTTCTTGTTTTGCAGCCATTGTGCTCACAGTATTGTGCTTGGACAACTTGCAGCCAGAGGCTGCTGGAGGTGTGTGTGTGTCATCACTTTGCTCGGGGATTTGCCAGAAATGTGGGAGCGTTTGGGGAACATTTGGAGCAATAAAGGAGTGGTTTGAACTGTCAGCTGATGTGTTGCCTCTGTGCCGTGCCCCAGGTCATCACAGTACATATGCCAATGATCTTAAATACGTATTATAACATCTTGCTCTATGCTGATGATAGGATTTTTTTATCATATTCACAAGTAGGATTGCATTGGCTATTAAGAATTGTGAGCCATACTCACAACCAGCGAACTGGTTGTTAACATAAGTACAGCCCGCCTCAGGATCTAAGGATATCTGCTGCAGCAGTTAGAGCTATATTGGGAATTTATTCCATTCATGCACTGTCTAAAATCAGAGCATATAACTACTAGTACAAATTACATTCTTAATCTCCACCCTTTTTTGCCAACCACTGATAAATTGATTCCATGTTTGATAGTATTCTGTGGTTTTTTTCTGTTCAATTTTCAGTGTCAATCTATCCATTTCTGCATAGTCTAGAATCTTCATATTTATCTCTTCAACATTTTAGCTAACCTAGCAGGTGGTAAATGCCATCTATAAAACATTTTATATAAATTTTCTTTATAAGAGGTTGCCATTGTTAATTTATAGTTCCTTACGCATAAATTTTGCCATTTATCTAGTTCTATTTGATAGCCAAACTATTTTATAGTTTTTTCCCCATTGTACCATTGTGTCTTTTATTTGTTAGTTTCCCATTTTCAAATTTAGTAAAAAGTTGGACATTTCCTGGACCTTTTTAATTAGTTTTTCATCAGAGCTCAACAGTGTCTGATCAAATGGTGTTTTTTTTTTAATAAAAGCCACACTTTTTCATATCTAAATCATATCTAGATTGTATTTGCAATTGAGGCCACTATGATAATATAATGCCCTGGTCTTCGAGTTCTTGTTTCGGTTTTAGTTTCCCTTCAGTGTCCAAATCTTTATATGTCACAATTTTATTGAACTTTATCAGATTTGGGTATATAAAGGCTTCCATCATTGAGAGCCATTCTGGGATTTTCAGGTTTTATCTTTTCCCATTAGTGAATTTCTTATATAGTGATTTTGAAAATATTTATGGATTTTATTCTTCTCATACCATAGGATGGCATGCCATCTCAGTTGTAAGTTATGTCCTTCTAGATATAACAATCTCTTGTGTCTGACGGTTATCCATTCTTTTAACCATGTTATCACACATGCTTGGTAATATAAAAACCAATCTGGTAGTCCAAATGCTCCGTTCTCCACTGAGCCGAAGGGAGAGTCCAGGATTGGTTGTCTCTAGTCTCCTAGCTCTGCAGACCGAGTTGAAAACTGAGGACACCCCCCCCCTGGTAACGGTCCCCAGTTCTTCACTCGGTCTCAGCGTGTTCAGACCACCCCTTAAGGGCTCTGGATTGAGTTTTTTGTCTTAGAGAAGCTTACATCAGGTTTGACAGCTAGCCAGCTTGCCGGTTTAGCACTTTCATTTTTTCACACCTTTTTTTCCGGTTTGCATTTTTTTTGCTTATTATTTAATTTTTAAACTTTCCTTGCTGGTGCTGGTTTTTTTCCCCTTTCTGGTTGGAATTTGGGTGGAGGTGACCCTGAGTCCCCATATGGCCCGGGCTGGGGGCGGGAGGCAGTGTCTTATTTAACTCGTCTCCTCCCAATCCACTTTGCCTTGACATGGGCTAGCCGCATCTACTGCTAAACGCCCCTTTTTTCGGCGGCAGCAGCCATTTCTCGCGTTTGGGGACAATCTTGCAGTTCATCTCCAGGATTGTCCTGGGGTGGGGTGGGGTGGGGTTTGGCCATCAAGATTGAATCCTGAGCCCCTATCCAGTCCCCAGAGTACTGTGGCAGCTGTGAGACACTTGAATCTGCCAGATAATTGTGGTGCAGCCAGCGCCAGGCTTGCAAGCCTCTGACCTGTCAGGGCTTGCTGCAATTCAAAGATTCAGCCGTTTTTAACCTTTTTTTCTCTGACTTGGCTTTTGAATTGCGGAGTTGGGCTGAGCTCACCACTTTGGGTCGCATTAGCCTCCTGAAGTTGTGGACAGCTACTGTGGCTGTAGCAGACAGTGTTAGGCTAAATAAGTTTTTTTTCTTTACTTCTTTTTCCCTTTCCCTCCCCCTGTCAAGTGACAGTTAATTTTGGTGGGCTCAAAATGGCCACCACGGGAGCTGATCAAGAACTGTCAGTTCCTCGACAATCAAGAAGAATTTTATAGAAAATTACATATGAAAATAATTGAACTGGACTATGCTAATATCGTTATGATGGGAGACTTTAATGGAATTGTAGACAATAAATTGGACTATACAACACAGAAAACAACAAAGCAGAACAGAAAGACTCTCCCTAAATCCTTTTTTAAAATGATAGATGAAATAAATTTAAAAGATACATGGAGAGAAAGAAATGCTAAGACAAAACAATACACCTTCTATTCAAACAGACATTTATCATGGTCCAGAATAGATATGATATGGATGTCAACAGAATTGTTAGCTAATATTCAAGAAATAAATATTGAAACAAGTACTTGGGCAGATTGTAATCCAATGACAATTAAATGGAAAGGACAAAGAAGAAGATCTAGAAGGATGTTAAATAATACTACACTAAAAGAAAAAGACTTCATACAGAGGATGGAGAAAGAACTGGCTTTTTTCTTTAAAGAAAATAAAAAAGAAGACACATCAATGCAGAACGTATGGGATACAATGAAGGCATATGCCAGAGGCTTGATAATAGACTATACAAGGAAAAGAAATACCACAAAAAGACTAGCCTCTAAGACATTAAAGGACTCGAAAATGAGTTACAGAAAATGCCACAGAAAAAGGACATTAAGTTAAAAATGGATATAATTAAACATAAAATGGGACTAATGGAAAAAGAAGAATTAGCACAGAAAATCAGAGGTGCGAAACAGAACTATTTTGAAGATGCAGATAAACCAGTTAGATGGTTAGCATATAAATTGAGAAAGGAGAAAGAATCAAGGAAAATATTGCAATTAATAGATGATCAAGGCCAAGTTTGCTATGGAAGTAAAGAGAAGAAGGAAGTTATACGAGACTATTATGGGAAACTATACACACAAGAGAATATTCATGATGAAAGAGTTAAACAGTAACAGAATGCTAATCCACCCCATATACCTAAAGAGATTGAAATAATGTTAGAAAGCAATATAACGATGGAGTTAACTGAAGCACTTAAGAAGCAAAACAATGGAAAGGCACCAGGCCCAGATGGACTTCCGGCGGAATTTTACAAAACACTACAAGAATCGTTGAATCTTCCATTGCTAGAAGTTATGAATGAAGTTATGTTAAAGAAGAAGACACTTAAATCATGGTCAGAAGCTTATATTACACTTGTCCCAAAAGAAGAGGCCGACCCATTACAAATCAAGAACTATAGACCTATTTCCCTACTAAACGCAGATTATAAAATTTTTGCTTCAATGTTGGCAGAAAGACTTAAAAATACCTAAATAATTTTATTCATCCTGATCAAAATGGATTTCTGCCAAAGAGACAAATTAAAGACAATATGAGAGTAATCTTGGACACTTTGGAATACTACGAGGCACACCCTGAAAAACAAATGGCTTTGATATTTTTAGATGCACAGAAGGCATTTGATAATGTGAATTGGCGGTTCATGTTGTTACTGCTGGACCAGATGAGCTTTGGTAAAAAAATTCATCCAAGCAATAGAAGCTATATATCATAACCAAACGGCAAAGGTAATGATAGAGGGAGAACTGACAGACTCTATTGATATAAGAAAAGGAACAAGACAAGGGTGCTCAGTGTCACCTCTGTTGTTTGTGTTAACCTTGGAAGTGCTAAACAGAAATATTAGAGAAGAAAAGGATATAAAAGGGATGAAAATTAAAAAGGAAGAATTTAAGTTGCAAGCATTCGCAACTGATCTGGTTTTTATTTTAGAAGACCCACTAGAAACAGCATTAAAATTGATAGAAAAGATAGAGGTATATGGGAAGGTGGCTGGTTTGAAAATAAATAAAGACAAAACAAAGATTTTGACAAAGAATATGTTATCAAGACAAAAGGAAGAATTGGCGGATGTATTGAAAATCCAGGTCACAAATAAGATCAAGTACTTGGGGATACATTTGACAGAAAGATGTAGTACACTAAAAGAGAATAACTATATTAAACTTAAGCAGCAGATAGTGCTAGATTTGGCGAAATGGGAAAATTTACAACTGCTCTTAATAGGGAGAATATCAACAATCAAGTTGAATATATTACCCAGAATTTTATATTTGTTCCAAACAATTCCAATTAGGCTTGGAAAAGACTATTTTGAAGATTTAAATAAAATTGTGTTGAAATATATATGGCAAGGTAAGAAAGCGAGAATAAAATTAAAACTTTTGCAAGATGCTAGAATAAGAGGAGGATTTGGTTTTGGGAGTTGTACTACCAAGCTACAAATTTGATGTGAGTCAAGGAATGGATAACATTAAGAAATGCTAGATTGTTGATACTAGAACAGGGGTGGGCAAACTTTTTGGCTCGGGGGCCGCATTGACTTTTTTAAAATTTGACAGACGGGCCGGGTCAGTACAAGATTTTTTGGGAATCACCCCCCCCTTCCCCCCTCTTCTCCTCCTTCCCCTCCCCTCGGAGGCCCCCTGAGTCAGGAGTTGCTACCGCCGGCGCGGCTCCGTGCGGCTCCAGTCCCGCGTTGCCTCAGGAAGGGAAAGGCAAAAAGGAAGAGCCGCGGCGGTGCTTTGCAACGGGAGCAGCGGCACCGGAGGCTCCTGGTTTTGCCTTTTCCTTCCCAAGGCAACGCGGGACTGGAGCCGCACGAAGCTGCGCCGGCGGTAGCAACTCCTGACAGCCCCAGCCGGACACCTGAGCGGAGCCCGGGCGAAACTGCCTGTTGCTGCTGCCGAAGCACCGCCGGGTCGCCTCCTCCAAGCAGCCCGCCTGCCCACCGGGCTTCCTCTCTGCCGCGCGGCTCGGGGCCAGGCGCAAGCGCCCGCGAGTTTAAAGGAAGCCGAAAGTTGCTGGGAAGTTACTCGGGTGCTGGGAGCAGGCTTTTAAAGTGCCGCCCGAGCAAAGTTTAAGCAGCCCGCCCGCCCACCGGGCGGAACCCTTCCTGCTCCTCGGCGGGAAGACGCTCCAGCCTGCAAACTTTGCCTTTGCAAAGTTTAAGCCTGGAAGCCCCGGAAAACCAAGCAACTTCCCAGCAACTTTCGGCTTCCTTTTAACTCGCAGGCGCTCGTGCCTGGCGGAGGGAAGCCCGGAGCCTCCTCCAAGCAGTCTGCCCGCCCGCCCGCCGGGCTTCCCCTCCGCCCGCGTGGCTTGGGGCCAGGCGCGGCGCCCGTGAGTTAAAAGGAAGCCGAAAGTTGCTGGGAAGTTGCTCGGGTTTCTGAGGCTTCCAGGGCTTTGCAAAGGCAAAGTTTGCAGGTAGGGCATCTTCCCGCAAGGAGCGGAAGGTTCCCGCGGCGGGCGGGCTCTTGAGCGGGCTGCCGTGCGGCTCGGGCGAGCACGAGTGTCCGCGAGTTAAAGTTGCTGGGAAGTTGCTCGGGTGCTGGGAGCAGGCTTTTAAAATGCCGCCCGAGCAAAGTTTAAGCAGCCCACCCACCCGCCGGGCGGAACCCTTCCCGCTCCTCGGTGGGAAGACGCTCCAGCCTGCAAACTTTGCCTTTGCAAAGCCCTGGAAGCCCCGGAAAACCAAGCAACTTCCCAGCAACTTTCGGCCGTTTTAACTCGCGGCGCCGTGCCTGGCGGAGGGGAAGCCCGGAGCCTCCTCCAAGCAGCCCGCCCGCCGGGCTTCCCTTCCGCTGCACGGCTCGGGGCCAGGCGCGAGTGCCCGCGAGTTAAAGGAAGCCAAAAGTTGCTGGGAAGTTGCTCGGGTGCTGGGAGCAGGCTTTTAAAGTGCCGCCCGAGCAAAGTTTAAGCCTGGAAGCCCCGGAAATCCGAGCAACTTCCCAGCAACTTTCGGCTTCGTTTTAACTCGCGGGCGCCGCGTTTCGCCCGAGCCGCACAGCAGCCCGCTCCAAGCAGCCCGCCCGCCCGCCGGCGGAACCTTCCCGCTCCTCGGCGGGAAGACGCTCCAGCCTGCAAACTTTGCCTTTGCAAAGCCCTGGAAGCCCCGGAAAACCAAGCAACTTCCCAGCAACTTTCGCTTCGTTTTAACTCGCGGGCGCCGCACCTCGCCCGAGCTGCACGGCAGCCCGCTCCAAGCAGCCCGCCCGCCCGCTGGGTGGAACCCTTCCCGCTCCTCGGTGGGAAGACGCTCCAGCCTGCAAACTTTGCCTTTGCAAAGCCCTGGAAGCCCTGGAAAACCAAGCAACTTCCCAGCAACTTTCGGCTTCGTTTTAACTCGCGGGCGCTCGCGCTCGCTCCGAGCCGCACGGTGGAGGGAAAGCCTGGAGCGCCGCTGGGTCGCCTCCTCCAAGCAGCCCACCTGCCCGCCCGCCGGGCTTCCCCTCCGCCGTGCGGCTCGGGGCCAGGCGCGAGCGCCCGCGAGTTAAAACGAAGCCGAAAGTTGCTGGGAAGTTGCTCGGGTGCTGGGAGCAGGCTTTTAAAGTGCCGCCCGAGCAGGACCGCCAAGCCGGGAAACGGGGCACCAAGGCAGGGCAAGGCTCCACTAGCAGCGGCCTAGCTTTAGGTGGCTCCAAGCAGCCCGCCCCGCCCGCCGGGTGGAACCCTTCCCGCTCCTCGGCGGGAAGACGCTCCAGCCTGCAAGCTTTGCCTTTGCAAAGTTTAAGCCTGGAAGCCCCGGAAAAAAAAGGGGGATCGGCGGGGACTCACCTTCGGAGAGGTCGCACTCGAAGGTGATTTCGAACTCCCAGCCGAGGCCTTTGCAAATTTCTTTTCTTTCCTACACCTAGATCGCTCCGCACTGTTTTGCAGCTTTGGGGGCCACGCGGCACAGGCCAATACGCCACACCCAGCGATTTTTTTTCAGGGGCGGGCCAGATTGGACAGACCACTGGCAGCAATTTTTTTTCAGGGGCGGGCCGCATTGGACAGACCAACGGGCCGGATGTGGCCCGCGGGCCATAGTTTGCCCACCCCTATACTAGAAGGACATGATCTGTTATTGGGGTGGCATGCTTTTGTATGGTATAAAGGAACTAAAACACAGGGGTATTTTAGAAGATATTATATATGGGAGTCTCTGTGGTTAAATTGGGAGAAGACTAAAAGGCAATGTTATTTGAAAATTTCGGTCTGGCTATCAACTATTGAAGCATTTTCTTATCCTATAATATACAAAAAGGAACAAACAGTTAGATATGGTGAAATATTGAATGAAAAGGGTGAACTTAAATCTATGCAAAAATTAGAAGAACAAGGTATAAAGATGAATTGGTTTTCATATGCGCAAATACATTCTAGGTATGATAAAGTTTCTAAAACAGAAGGTTTCTATGATAAATTGACTGATTTAGATAAGATTTTGACAGGTACTGATGAAAAGGTGATTAAAAAACTGGATGGATATTTAAACTAGAAGAAGAACAAGTTAAAGAAACAATGATTGCTTGGGGGAAGAATTTTGGATATTGGATTGATTTAGAGAAATGGCAAAAATTGTGGTCTCAAAATTATAAAATGACAATGTCAACAGCATATAAAGAAAATTTGTATAAGATGTTTTACAGGTGGCATTTTTCCCCAACAAGAATAGCAAGAATGTTCAAGAACAATTCTGAAAAATGTTGGAAATGTCATCAGATACCTGGCTCATATTACCATATGTGGTGGATGTGCGCAGATGCCAAAAAATATTGGACTAAAATCCACACATGGTTGGAAAAAATGACAAAAAGGCATATAGACTTGAAACCAGAGATATTTTTATTGGGAATTTTACCTGAAATATATAGTAAAAATTGAAATATTTGATTGCAAATGTATTAACAGCAGCTAGGAGTGTATTTGCTAAAAATTGGAAAAATGAGAAAATATCAACCCAGGAGGAAGTTACTAAGAAAATAATGGAATTTGCTGAAATGAGTAGATTGACATTTGAAATCAGGGAACAAGAAGATAAACAATTTTATAAAATTTAGGATCTATTCTATCAATGGTTAAACAATAAAAAATGGTAATGAAATATGTAGATTTTTAGAACATAATGAATATATAATGATGTATTTTTTATTATATCTACAAAATGATTATAGGATAGATTTGAGATGGAAATATGAACTGTCATAAAATAAATTAAGTAAAATATGGATTATTTTGTAAAACATGAATGAATAATAGTATAGTCAAATGATTGATTAACAATGATATTAATGTATTTAGGAATATTTGACAATATGAGAACATATACAATGTAATTCTAATTGAAGACTACAAAGTGGAAACACAAACCAATTTGTAAACCATGTACATACCACTGTCAGTTCCACCATCAGTCTTCCCAGATTTTCATCCTTAGTTTTGATCACGTTCTGAAATCTTAGAAAAAAGGAGTCTTGATCCATTTCTAGATGAATCAAGGAGACTTCTAAATCCTTATTCATTGCCATCATTCATTGATCAACCTGTTCCAGTTTTTTTTTCTGTTTGTTCTGTTTTTATTTCTACCGTTTTTATTTTCTGTTCATTTTTTTGGATTGCCTCTTGTATTGAACCCATCATAATACATAATATAGTTAATAATTATATAGTTAATTTAGTTATTAATATGGATGTTGTAAATGTTAAATATGATTATATCTTAATTACATTTCAATCACTGGAGTTTAAATATAATCAATATTATTACTTTCTACAAAATAGTAAATAGTTACAATTTATTGAAATAAGCTATATCAGATATAATATAATATAGTTAACAATTAATAAATAGTTAATATAGTTATTAATACAATATTGTAAATGTTAAATATACTTTGGTTATATCTTGAAAATATTTCAGTCACTGGAGTTTATATAAATACTATAAGTTTATATAAGTACTATAATCAATATAATCAACACAGTCACAATATTCAATATAATGATCAAATTAATTCTCTATCACTCCTCGAATAGACTTGACCTCCAGTTAATATATAGTTTCTTGGCATCACAGTATTATTTCCACCTCTCTCTCAGCTGGTATTTTTAATTTTTCATTTGTTATTGGCTTTGGGTCTCGTATAGTCCTCGGTTTTTCTCAATTTGATTTCTAGGATTTGTTTCTCCACTCTTTCGCAGCCTTTTCTCGATCTTCTTCACTTTTCTCATTAGTCATTAGTCTAAAGCACCCACCTTTCTCTCCTCCATTCCCTGCCGTCTTTCCTCACCACACTCCGTCTTTGTCGCCTCTTTTCCCTCACATGCCATCCACTCCGAGCCTCTCTTCTTCACCCTTCTGTCTAACCTGGATTTTTCCAATTTTTTTCAGCCTCACTCTGCTGTTACTTTGTTGCTTTCAGCACGTTGAGTCGAGTCGCAGGTTTCTCCTTTCACCTCTCTCTCCTCTGATGCCTCCCGCCCTCCCGCTTTCACTTTCACAGTCCTTTCTCTTTCTTTTCCCTCCATCTTTGTTGCACCTCTTTCTGTCACTCTAAGCTTTGAATTGCTTTCGCTTTTTCGCTTTTGGCTTCGGTAGATGGCAGCTCTTCCCTTCAAGTCACCGCTAAACTCTTGGGGGATAAAACCCTCCCACCAGAGCCCACTGGAATTCCCACTTGTTTACTGAGTATTTCTGGGATTTGCTCTCTTTAACAATTCAACCCATTGCAAATCTGGGATCTTTTCACCGGTCTGTATGTCACAGTCTGTTCAATAAGATCTTTTCTTCCTCATCCGTTGTGACTTGTCATGGCCTCGGGTCTGCCATGTCAAGGTGACTTGACACTTTTTGTGCCGGGTTAGAGAAGGATCCTTTGATTGCAATGGGTGGTTGGCTTCCACTTCGTTGCTCTCCAGGCTTCCCCTCTGTTTCGCATTGCTCTGCAAGCTTTCCGTGCCTTCGAAGGGTCCCCGATCATGATAAAATCAGAGTCAAAGGACGGAGGTCGTCCCTTTTCTTCTGCACTGCTATGACATCATTACTGGAAATCCTTTCCCCTCCCAATTTTTATACAGCTGTGTGAAAAAGTCCTGCATGGTTTACAGTTTACAGTTTATGACATTTTTTGGATAGGTCATTGATTTTATGATCTTTATGCTAACTGCTATGAAAATATTGTTATATTTAAATAAATACTGGTGGTTTTTAAGTGAAAAGCACAAGCTTTTTGCAATTTGGTGCTGTTTGGATGGGGATTGTGAATTTTCTTGTATGTTTACAATGCATGCTTACAATGACTATGAAAAGAGATTAATTGAGTTCCAGTTTGAGTCTCTTCGCAGACAGACCGAAACCGCGATCGTGCATAGTTTCGATCTGTGCTCGCCGCTGGAGCGCCCCAAGCTGGCTGGTTTGGGGGCTAAGCCACCCCGTAGAGATGGTGAAGAGGGGGGAGACTGCCAGCAGGGTTGAGGAAAGCCGCATCTCTCCTCCTCAGCTGGCCATCACTCCCTTTCCCAAAGGTGGTTGCAGTGGTGGTCAGAAATGGCCGCCTCAAAGAAGAACTTGACTGGAAAAGAATGTGCAGGAGGAAGATAAGAAGAGAAAGTCTTGGTTGACCGGGTAAAACTGTAAAAGCAACAACTAAGGTACCCTGCAATTTAAACTATAAAAAAAAGTAACATTGTTCCCAAAGAAGATTTTGAAGCAGCGAAGGAGAGAGAAAAGGGAAAGGATTTGGGTTTTTTTCTTCTCTCCCTTTCCCTATACTGATAGCTAAGAGATTTAAATAAGAAATTGAAAAAAAAAAATCCACTTTGACATCAATAGGCATTTAACCTGAAAATAAAATGTCAAAGGGATAATAAAGATTTCTGGATACTTAAAAGCTTTTAAAAGCAGGAAAAGAGAGAAAAAGAATAAAAGGGCAGGATCTGGAAAAAAGGGAGGAGACTCCCTGGAATTAAAAGGAATTTACAGTAAAACCTTAAGAAGACTTCTAAAAGATACATTTTAACTGAAACCTGGCAACAAAATAGTAGAACCCCAGGAAGAGAAAGTAGAAAAAAGAAGCAAGAAGAAACAGCTTGGGAGTATTTAGATTATTTGGTGATCTCTGGATTTTTCGTTATTGCATTTGAGTGACTAAAATCAATTGGCTGGTTGTTTTGAAGTGTTTAAAATGGCACTACTTTTAGAAGAACTGAAAATGGAACTTAAAAAGTACAAAGAAGATGCAAAAGAAGGGAGAGGTTCTTTTGGCTTCATATTTCAGTTCTTAGAAATGGAGATTTGGAACTATGAAAAACAACAAGAAACACCTGCAGAACAAGAAGATTGGGACAAAGAAGAAGCCATCTTTAATGAATAAGTAATTTTATGTGGGGGGAAAAAGGAAAGGGGGGAAAGAGAACGAAAAGTCTAAGATTTGAAAAAACAACCAAGAAAAAGAACAATAGTTTGAAAAATAAGTATAATATTAGAAAGCAACAGAAGAGGGAAATACAGAAGAGAGAATTAGAAGTAGAGAGACAAGGGGGTAAAAAGGGGAGGCAGAAGAAGAGAGGGAAGAAGGAAAGGAAAAGAAGTTATAAATGACAGAAACAAGATATGGAGAAACGGCCTATTTAGAGATAATGGGTGAAAATTTAATTGAAAAAGGGATTCTGCAAAGGTACATAAGATAGTATTGTTATATTAGAAATAGAAATAATTTTAGAAAATATGAAACAAGGTATGATTAAAATGATGGATAAAATAGTTATTGTAATCTAGTGAAATGTTTGTTAATAAATAAATGAAATAAAATGAATGAGAGAATTGAATAAGGAAAGGATGGGAACGTTTTAATTATTTAATGTTTTATAAAATATAAGTGAAGAGAAATAGGGGGGAAAATTAATTATGGAAAGCTTGTAAGTGTTCCCAAGGAAGTATGAAATTTAATTGAAAAGAAATGTTAAAGATATTAAGATTTTAATGAATATTAATGATAGAACTGAATTGCAATGGAATGAGTGTTTTAATTACATATATTTATAATCTCTTTTTAAGAATATAGTGTGTATTTTAAGAATGTACCAAGCAGAATTCGATTGGAAGTTATGTGTTATATTGAATGTTATAACCTTAAGGTATACATTGAAGCTTAAATAAGAGTTGAATGGATAAAATTAAAAGATATAAAGGTGTCATACTCCAATTAGTAATTACAGGAGAAAATTTGTTTAATGAGAAAAGATAATATGAAATTGAAACAGGACAGACAAAAAGTATAAATATAATGAGTTGAATTGAGATGAGATAACCAAAATAAAACTGAGAAAATTAAAAGAGGAGAAAAACTTTGTAGAAAATGTAAAACAGTAATAAGATATGGAATAGAACATAAAAATGAGCATGAAATTGAGTTTGTCTGTATGAAGAAGTGTAACCCGGGACCATGCTATTTTCAAAAAAGATGTTTTATTTGTACTATGTTTTTTTGTGTGTGACAACCCAAATAAAATTTTCCAAAAAAAAAAAAAGAAAATAGATTAATTGATGCATAGCCAGTGGCATAAGTGTTGCAATTACTAAGGCCGATGCTAGTGTTTTGATAACATTTTTATTGTTTGTGGCCCTGAAAAGGACCGTTTAGGTAACCAAACATGGTTACTAATATGAGATTGGCCAACCCTTATTGCTTATCACCAGGGGGGCCTCCGGGTGGATGCCATGGCCGCCCACTTGGAGCACTGGTGCTACCACCACCAGGCACTAGATCCCATGCAGCCCAGCTCCCTGCCTGGGGAGCTTTCTGGGGAGCGCTGCCACCACTGGGCACTAAATCACGCCGTTTTTCAGACATGTTAAGCTTGCCATTGAAGGAAGTTTGTAATGAGCTATTATTGGAAGCCAAATTGCCAAATACATGGATAGAAGTAAATATTACGCTAATACCAAAAGAGGATGTAGATCTGACACAGATTAAAAAATTATAGACCAATATCTCTATTAAATGTGAACTATAAAATCTTTGCTTCAATAATAGCAAAGAAACTGAACATTTTTGACTGAATTTATCCACCCAGATCAAAATGGTTTCTTACTAAAAAGACAAATAAAGCACAATTTAAGGATTATGTTAGATACATTAAAATATTATGAAACACATCCAGGAAAACAAATGGCACTAATTTTCTTAGATGCTCAGAAGGCTTTTGGTAATGTAAGTTGGCAATTTATGATACATAAATTAAACTGTATGGACTTTGGAGAAGAATTTATAAATGTAATTAAGATGATATATTATAAACAAACAACTGTTTATAACAAGTAACTGTAAATGGGGACTACACAGAATTTTAATATAAAGAAAGGAACAAGACAAGGATGCCCATTATTGCCTTTAATATTTATATTAACTTTGGAAGTCTTGAATAGGAATATCAGGCAAAATCCAGAAATTAAATGATTGGAGATAAGAGAGGAAAGATATAAACTACAAGCATTTGCAGATGATTTGGTATTCATTGTAGAAGAACCGTTAGAGACAATTCCTATTAAAAGAGATGAAGGAGTTTGGAGAGGTAGCAGGACTAAGAATAAACAGAAAAAACTAAAGTGATAGTTAAAACCTTACACAAAAACAAAAGAAAAACTGGCAGAAAAAGTGAATTTTCAAATAGTTAAGAAAGTCAAGTACTTGGGAATATACTTTCTGTTTGGAACTCTGCACTTTGATATAGCCCATGGGCTAATCAACATAGTAAACTATTAGAACAATACTTCCAAGAATTTAATCTATTATTTGAAATTGAGAGTGGTGGATGACTGCTGCCTGTCATGGGCTAGGGAAGCTAGCAATAGGTCAGGGCTATATTGTCATCACATCTCATGCATATCTTTTGGATGGCTTCAGCAACCAGGACCCCCATTTTGCA